>NC_081368.1:65821594-66139436 GCF_030684315.1 Stegostoma tigrinum
GCAAGACATTATTATTAATTTAGGCTGGATTTCATATAACGACAAATTCAGAAAATAACACGAAAATGGGAATGTATTACTTGCAGAGCAGTGCATGGAAAGCTACAAGGTATTGTGTGAAAATTTACAATAAAATTATAAATGGATGGAAGAAAAAATTAACATTTGACAAGTATTATTGGTCTAATAATATAAAAGATTTGGAAACAACTTTTGTTTGTTGAGTCAATGCTTTATTGAAAAATATCTTTTGCAGACTAAACTCAACATTGTAATATTACAAAAAGTGGAGTAAATTCATATTTGCCAACAGACATCATGCTTGCAGAGAGACATGGCTAATGACCATCTACTAAAACAAAAGTCACTCTTTTGGATTGCTAAGTGCTCCATGCATAATGAAATCTGTGCATGCAACAATGCTTAAATAAATAATCAGGTTTTGTCAGGGCAATGACTGCATGGGAGATTTGTTAACTGGAATCAGTCGTGATGTTTTTACTTATTATCACAGCTACATGTCAGCCAGTCACAACTTATGCAAATAAATACTAAAATGTAATTCCTCCAACAGCAATTGTAGTGCAGTATCAATCTTTTAATGAAAAAGATTATCCAATCGATGTATACATTATGGGGTATTCTGGATAGATCTTGGACAATTGTATTCCCTGCATTTAAATGCATGTTTCGGTTCGCAAACCATTTGGCACATTTTACATTACCTACAGTAGTAACAGCTACAAAGATATTTGCAACATTGCAATTCAAATATGTGTGTTACAAGGAAACAAAATCAAATATGGTGAATCAGCTGTATCTTTTACGATTACGTTATAAATAAAATAGGACAAAACAAAACCCATTTTAACGTTTAATTTAACCATGAATCGCTCACTGCTCCCTCTTACCTCACAAATTCTCCATTCTTGTGCTGTTTCCACTGTTTTCAGACATAAACAATGTAATCTTACAAGATTACATTATTTACGTCATGTGACTGCGGCCTTGCTGATCGGCCTGAAACAGGGAACAGGGGATTTTTAAAGTAGGAGGGGCAACACTCACTCTTTTACTGACCAACAGTTGCAGGTTATTAATGACCGATTAATTAAACTGCCATATTCTTCAATCATCATTATGTACATGCACTGTTTCATTTTCTTTTAAAACAAAATAAAACTTGGTGACATTTACCCAAAAAGAATTACTGTTCTAGTGCGAGTCGAGCAAATGAAAGCCTCTTTCACTCACACAGCAACACTGTTGATGGAAATTAAACACTAGGCTGCCATGGTTTGAAAATTTAGAATAACTGCAACTAAAAGAAGGTGTTTTGTTTCATTCAAGACCCCGAGTTAAGGAAATTGACCAGATTGAGTTAAGGATTGGACAACGGTGGTGAAGAGAAAGAAGGATGAACCTTAGATGTAGTATGGTGACAATAACATGAATGGAAAGGCATATGACTTATTGGCAGAATCCACATCATGATCGGTGCCAGTGCATCACAGTGACAAAAGGAGGAACATCGCATAAGCTTGAGTGAGCCTCTCTTGACAGGAAACTGGACTGAATATGAAACAGACAGCACCCGATTTTCATTCTTCCTGGTTTTATTTGAACCATTGGAAGATCAAGGCATCAATTGGATTCACCAATCTCCACATGTGATTAATCTACCCTCCTGGTGAGGCATCATCTCAAAAAACTGTCCTCAGTGCATCAGTCAGCCTTGTTTCTCATGAGGGATTATTATTTGCAGATTGCTCCAAACAGCATTATACTAAATTCTGTACTTGAGAACTGTTCTATTTTTGTCCCTCGCTGTCCGGGGCTTCTATGGTCAGAATTTAGGTAGAACCCTTCACCTGCACAATTCAACTATTGCATTTAACTCTGTGCCGCAAAGTTGAGACTTAAAACTGATTACTGGGTGGGACTTCTTGGGCCAAATGGCCTGTTTCCACACTGGAGGGATTCTATGAATCCCTTTGGAATGCTGAACACAGAGGGGATGATGCATTTTGTGAGATGGTAGCATCACATTGGATGCAATGGAAATGGCAGAAAATGATCGATTGAATAAGGACACTGACGAGGACCAAGAGAACCCTAACATTTGTTCTTGAAGCAATGAGAGTTGAAGTGTAGGAAATGGGGTGGTTCCAGTCCAGAGCCCCATCAACAACATTGGGTGGGCTGGAGTCCTTGAGCGCAAAAGCCAGAAAACATTTCAGGAATACTGGCTTGAAAGATTGCATCATTAGAATAAATGGGTCAGAGATGAAATGTAAAAGCTGAACTGGGATGCTGTACAGATCTGTAGCAGGTAGTGGCTGCTTTGAATTAAATGCAAAGGCTGAGCCTTGTGTACAGATAAACATGTGCCGTGTGTTTGCTTCAGAGCTAAATCTCATTCAGACTCAGTGTGGCCCTTCCTGTCTCGCCCAAAGGTTCTTCATTGTTACTGATGTGATTTTCCAGAGGAAAGCAATTCCTTTTTGTAACAGGATGAGAGGCAGCACACTGATTTTCTTTTTCCCTTTATTCATTAATGGGATGATGGTGTTGCTGACCAAGCATTATTTATTGCCCATCCCTAATTGCCCAGAGGGCAGTTAAGATTCAATCATATTGCTCTGAGTCTGGAGTCATATGGAGGCCAGAATCAGGTAAGGATGGCAGTTTCCTTCCTGAAAGGACATTAGTGAACCAGAAGGGTTTTTCCTGACATCAACAATGGATTCATGGTCACCATTAGATTCCAGATATTTATTGAATTCAAATTCCACCATCTGCTGTGGCGAGATTCGAACACACGTCCCCAGAACATATCTGGGTCTTTGGATTAACAGTCCAATGATAATACCACTGGGCCATCGCCTCCCCCAAGCAAATACACTCACTAAATTCCAGTATCACTGAATCCCTAAAGTGCTGAAAAAAGCCATTCAGCCCATCAAGTCTGAACCAACCCTCCAAAGAGGGTGCAAAGAGCCTCTAACCCTGCATTTGTCACAGCCAATCCACCTAACCTGCACATCCTTGGACCGTGGGGTAGAACCAGAGCACCCGGAAGAAATCCGTGCGGACACTGGGAGAATACCCCACACTGATAGTCACCCGAGGGTGGAATTGAACCCAGGTCCCTGCTGTGACAGGATTCAAATCCAGGCCCCTGGAGCATTATCTAGGTCTCTATATTAATAGCCCAGTGATGGTACCAGTAGGCCACCAATTTCCCCATAATCTCTTATTTCCTGCGTGGGAAATGAACCTGGGTTGCAGCAGTGATTTTGCCAAATCTTAACCACGAGATCACCAGGTAAGGTAAATGTGTTCTTGAAACAGACATGTCAATTTTAATGAACTGACTGCTGGATAAATGATTTCTGAGTCAAATTCAGCCTTATTCATGATCTGACCGGAAGCTTATTTTGTTGGTATTTGAACAGCTGGGCCAGAGTGGCTTGCTGACTGTCAGTCTGCTGATCAGTATCTTGGTCACAGTCAGAGGGTCTGCAAAGACCCTCGAGGCGCTGTTGCCTTTATTTTACATTGTGCTTAGTCATGGATACCTTCTACAAAATAGCGCTCAAGTTTTAAAGGGCTAAGACTGGCTGGCTAGCAGAACAAGGTATGAATAAATGAGTCTATGTCTGATTGGCAGGAGTCCTTCAGGCATCTGTGCTGGAACCTCAACCCTTTACAACTTCTAACAACATCTCAAGTGAGGGGAGCGAAGGCGTGGTGGCTAAATTTGCAGCTGACACAAAACCAGATAGAGAACACATGGGGAACACATACAGGGTTTGCAGGTGGATATTGACAGGCTGAGTGAGTGGGCAATTTTTGACATCCACAGATGGAGTATAACTTGGGAAAATGTAAAGATGCCCACTTTTACAGGAAAGATAAAGAAAAAGCAAGAGTTTTATATAAGTGGGGAATGACTGCAAAATTCCAAGATGCAGTGAGGTCTTGACGATCTAGTGTCATGAGTCACAAAAAAGTTAGTACGCAGGTACAGCACAGCAATAAAAAGTCTCATGGGCTGCTATCGTTTATTATGTGTGGAATTGAACATTACAGTGATGGTGCTTCCATTATACATGGTATTGTTGAGACTACGTCTCAAATACTTGGTATCCTTATTTAAGAAAGGATGTATATACACTGGAGGCAATTCTGAGAAGGTTTACTACATTGATGCAGCTTATGAACGAGTTGTCTTATGAGGGTGGGCTGCTTGGGTTGGGTTTGTTTCTACTGGATTTTGGAAGAGAGAGGGATGAGTTGATTAAAGTATATAAGAACTGGATGTTTAATTGCAGGCCAGTCCAGAATTAGGAGGAACTATTTAAAATTACAGGTCACTCTTTCATGAGAGACGAGCCAAGGAGAACTTTTTGCTCTCAGAGGGTTACATGACTTTGGAACTCTCTGCCTCATAAGGCAGTAAATGTGGAGGTCATTGTTTATTTTTAAGACAGATACAGGTAGATTCTTGTTTGGAAGGGAAATCAAAGGTTGTCAATGATAGATGGGAGTGCGGAATTCGAAACAAAAACACAATTACCCATGTCCTTACTGAACGGCAGATTAGACTCCAGGGACCAAATACTTCAGCTCCTATTTTTGAGGTTTGCATCCCAAGGGAACAATGGCTAAACACAATGAAGTTTATGGCTAGTGGCAAGTTAAGACAGACAGATAATAAATACCTGACAGGTAAAGATACTCCGTCTCATTTAACCTGTCTCACATAAGTGTACATATAGTCATCATTGCGAACTAAAGGAAGTCGTATTGTTCAGCAGGTAGTGCCCTTGTTTCAGAGCCAGAATTTCTGGATTCAAGATTTACTACTGGACTCGTTGGTCACGGAAGGAACATTTTCGATGTTGCCCTTCTAATACTCCCTCACTATTCCTCAAAGGAGAAAGCAAAGATACAAAACAAGCCTGTAAAACATAAATTTTTCAATGATTGGTCTTATTATTCACTTAGAATATCTTGAAACAAGTTATTGTAACAAATGGCCAAGTTTGATCAGAGACATCAAGCGAGCAACACAACTGTGCTGCTCTGTTAGTGCCAATCATTGACAATTTGCCTTTCAACATCATCCCTCATACAGGGACACATCTCAAAGTGTCTTTCTCTCCCTTGGTCTGGGCCTGATTGAAATGAGCTAACGCTTTGTCTAATTTTCAAATTCCCACATGTCTTCTCCACCCCTCTGACAATTCCTCTTACTCCTTTTCACTTCTCCAATAAGAATGTTCCTCATATAGTCCTTGCTGTTCAGTCTTGCCACCCTCTCTGTGTTTAAAAGAAAACTTCCAAAGGCACTTTTCTACCATTCTTTCCGAAACCTAGAGTTTATTTTTAAACTTGCCCTGATTGCTCAGCTTCCACTGTTTAATCTTCTTGAAGTGAAGCACTTCAAGATATGTCCCTGTATGAGGAATACTATTGAAAGGCAAGTTGTCAACTATTGGTGCTAACAGAGTAGCACAGTTGCACCGCTCACTTCATGTCTCTCATCAGACTTAGCCACTTATAACAAAACATTGGTAAATGAATAATAAGACCAGTCATGAAAATTTTATGTTTTACAGGCTTGTTTTGAATTTTCACAGATACTTTGCTTTCTCTGTTGGAGAATAGTGAGGGAGTATTAGAAGGACGATATCGAAAATGTTCCTTCTGTGGGTCTTGACCCCAAAATGTCGAGTTCTGAAACAGGGGCACTACCTACAGAACGATACAACAGCCTTTATTTTGCAATAGCGAGTACATGTGCACCAATGTGAAACAGGTTAAATGGGATATACTATCTTTATCTGCTGCTTATTTGTCATACATCTGTCTTAAATTTTCAGCCACTAACATAATTTGAATACCTCAAACTTGAAAGTGCTCAGTTACTCCACTATAGATAAATGGACTTTTAATGTCTGAAAGTGTTACACTTGGACAAGTAGGTTATGTTTTACTCTATAAGAAGGCATCCCTTCAGCTTTGATGGGAGGCCATATTGTCCTTTATCACATGAGTAGGAATTTTTTAAACATTTATTGCAAAGCAAACAAAAACAGCAATATAGCTTCGGCGTACTGCTTTGATTAGATAGAGATTCAATAAGCCTCATGCAGTTTCTAAGCTAACTGACAAACATATCCATTTACGCTTGAAAATAGAAAGTAACTCATGATTTTTGTACCAATTGTCTTGATTTTTAAGAGTTTGTCCATTGACTCATGAGATACAGAGGGAAATGGCTGGTTTGTGTAAACCAAACACTTAGTGATGAATATAAAATGTGAAGGGAATTGAAGAGTTACCTACTGATTCAGTGACTGCCAATTTTTTTTAGTTTTTTTTTCTAACATGACTCAGTGGTTGTCCCTTCTGAGGCACAAGACCCATGCATACAAGTAGCTGGGTGAGACTTTAGCATTATAACCAGGTTGACACTTCACTCCTATGCAGAGGAGGGCGCCCCAGTGCTATCAGTTGAGTAAGACATGAATTCATCTGCCCGATCAGATGAAAGAAGAGCAGAGAGTGAGATGATCCAGTGTGTTGTCTATCATTTCTCTCCCAACCAAATTCCTATCTTCTGTTTCTGGGACCTGACAATGTGCTTGCACAGCAACAAGGACAACACTGCAAAAGCGGGTCATTGCCTGCTGAGTGCTTTGAAACACCTTGAGAATGTGCAAGGCGGTATCAGAAGAGCAAGTTCCTTCTTTAATGAAATGAATTCCAGTCACATACAATATTTTCTAATTATTCTGTCGAATAATATGATAGGCTGCATGAAAAATATTGGCACACCAACCTTGTTTATTTGCGCCATTTTGCTTGATGCATTGGATCTCATCGTCCTCGGACCTCTCTTCAGTGAGCCCAGAAGCCGGTGCCTGCCCTTTCATTCTTCCTTCCCTATTCCTTGGGAGACTCTGGCTACGTTGTTTACATCCTCTACTGTGAGATCCAGGTCCCCGCTCACATTCCACCAATGGAAAAGGCCCATCGCTGTCACGGTTGTGGCGCCTCTGAACGGGTAACGTTGCCTGCCGTCTTCTCTCGGGTGACATTAGTCCTGTCCTGTCCGCGATATAATCCGTTTCCAGAGGGACAGTCTGCAGGAAGTGCAACCCTGAGCTAGTTAGCGGGGTTTCAATCAGGTCCTGCCATGACCGCCTCTCTCTGTAGGAAGACCTACAGCCAGATGAATGGGTGCTTCCTGATGCATCGTGCCGTGAATCCTCAGCAGATGAATGCGAGTATGTTGACTCACTTGAGAAATGACGTCCATGCTTAGGTTCCGGGTAGGGACTCGAAGAATTAACCTATGGGAAAGAGTCAGAGGTAACTCCTCTGTAATTACTGCCAATTATCAGAGTTAGCCTTATATATTCTTATAATGGTAGTATTGAAAATTGGTATAAAATAAATGGACAGCTAACATTTGCAACTTTGTAACATCCTCCAGCCCCCGCTCCCTCATATTTGTGCTCTCTTCCACCTCTGTGAGGTTCTTTGTATCTCATTGACAACTCCTGAGATCCTAAGCTTGAAATTCCATTTCTAAGCCTCTCCACCTTTCTAACCAACTCTCCTACGTGATAATGTAAACTTCACAACTCTAATAACTCTTCACAGATTGAAAGACGCAGCAGTAACTCTGTCTGGTATAACCGTTAAGGGACAAAGACAAATTTATGCAGGAATTGAAAACACTTAGCCATGTCTGGGAGAAGAATGAGTCGAAGCTACTGTTTTAACATCTGCTAGATAACTGGCTGCCTTATACCACAGCAATAACTGGTTACCCTGAAGAAGCATTTAAGGAGTTAATTACACAAACACTGTGTCTTCAAACAGACAGTCAAAACCAAATGTAACAAGGTGCAGGGAAGTTATCTCTAACAAGACGGCAAGCTGCAGACGTGCAATATTGCGGATGAAAGAATCTAAAGGATCATCAATAATGTCACACCGCAAACCTGAAGGAAGCTAAATTATTTAAGAAGTATGGAGAGCAACACTGCACAAGGATCAAACCCTGGGCACATCCAGAGATAGATAATTGTTGGTCTGAAATGTAGCTAATTTCCACCTTTAATCGGACAATAGCCAAGTTGAGGGATGAGGCTTAACTTGCTTACTGGAGTGGTCTTGTTTCAGTTATTGTCTGCAATAAAGTTTAAGTAATTATTTCAATGTTTGTTTGCCTGCGAGACTTTTTAATAATGAGCTCAATTTAAAAAAAGGATAATATACTCACAACACCTCCTTTAAGATGCTCACTAAACCCTATCTCTTTTTGCCAGACCTTTGGTCATCTATTCTAATATGCAATTCAATTATAAATATTGTTTGTCGAACCACACTTACAAAGTTCCTTAAAATGCTTTACCATGGTAAAGGCATGTATAAATACTAATTACGCTTTTTACTGTAGGAATGACATCAAAATATAGCACAGATGGACACCGTTTGGCTCACAGCTCCCAGGCCAACTCTTTGAAAATACTGTCTAATTGGTCAATCTCTCCTACTCTTCTCACAATGCCCTGCACGTTCCCTTTTCAAGTGCATTACCAAATCTCACTTAAAAGTTGCAGTTAATTGTGCCAGCACCTCCTAGGCAGTCCATCCTAGATCACAGCTCGTTGTGTTAAATTAATTTCTCTTTTAATTTCTTTTTGCCAACTATGTTTTAAAAAGCCCTCTGTCTGCCATCTGAGGAGAGGCTTCAATTCATTTAGCAAAAGGGGCATTGTGCCGTATTTCTCATGGTTCAGAAAGTTGAACACTCATCTCTAAGTCAAAAGATTGTGCATTTAATACCCACTCCAAGACTTCAGCCCCAAATCTAGCCTGACACTCCTGTGCAACGCTGATGAATATCATTGGAGTTGTTTGTCTGCAAGAACTGCAACACACATAGCAAGGATGCGTTATGATTCTTACCGATGGTGTCCGAGGGTATGTGTCACACACTGCTGAATGGCCCTCTGCTTTTACTGTTAAAGGATCATTGGCATCCTCTTGGTCACTTTCACTCCAGTAGTCTGGAAAGGAACAAAAAACACCTTATTGTAAAACACTCCTGACTTAGAATCTTTTCAAACAGTCCTATCAGAGCTGATAGTGAGAGTCATACAGTCATATGGCTGTGGAAGTAGGCCTTTCAGCCCGACTCATCTGTGCTGACCAGGTTTCCTAAGCCGAACTAGTCCCATTCGCCTCTGTTTGGCCCATAAACCTTTCCTATCCATGTACCTGTCCAAGTATCTTTTAAATGTTGTAACTGTACTCACCTTTATCACCACCCTCTGTGTGAAAAGGGTGCCCTTCAGGTCTGTTTTAAGTCTTTCCCCTCTCACTTTAAACTCATACCCTCTATCCCCGGGAAAAAGACCTCGGCTATTCATCTTATCTATGCCACTTATGATTTTATAAATCTCTATATGGTCAACCCTCAGCCTCTGACACATCAGGGAAAAGAAAATCCCAACCTTTCCAGCCCCACCTTATAACTGAAACCTTCCAATCTCAGTAACACCCTTGGAAATCCCTTTTGCACCTTTTCCAGTTGAATAGCATGCTTCCTGTAGCAGGGCGACCAGAACTGAAGGGCAGTATTTCAAAATGTGGCCTTACCAACGTCTTGTACAGCTCTGACATGACATCCCAAGTCCCATACTCAATGTTCTGACCAATGAAGGCAAACATGCCAAACACCTTCTTGACCACCTTGTAGACCTGTGACGCCGCTTTCAAAGAACTATGTACCTGCATCCCTAAGCGGTCTCTGTTCAACAACACTCCTCAGGGCCCGTCCATTAACTGTGTAAGTCCTGCTCTGGTTTGTCTTAACACAATTCGAATGGCTTTCTCACAGTTCTTCACACTCACCAAGTCTAAGGGTTCCAATTTGTTATTCTTCATTCCAGAGTAGATAAGCTCATACTGCCACACAGTCGACTTCATTTGCTACAGATTTGCCCTTTGACTCATTCAGCCTATGTTCATTTGTAACATGCTACACTTATTTATGCAACTTATTGACCCAAAACTTCTGAGGAGTTACAACCCACCTGTTTTGTTTAATTTGTTCATGAGGTGTGGGCATTGTTGGATGGTCAAAATTTACTGACCATCCCTAACTCTGCAAACGATAGTTAAGACTCAACTGCATCACTGTGTCTGGTGTCACGTGTAGACCAGACCAAGTCAGGATAGAAAATTTCCTTAGATAAAGGACACTGGTGAACCAGATTGGATTTTACAACCATATACAATAGTTATACGGTCACTATGAGACTAACCTTTCATTCTTCATGTTTAATGAATTCATAATTCACCATCTGCCATGGCCCCAGAACATTAGGCTGGAGATTTAGATCACTCATTGCAATGCCACTCTGACCCCAACATTTTACCCTCTGTTAGAGCTCTGCATTTTTGACCTGGATTTCCAAACTGGGCCTCTTCAGAAATACAAACCATAGTTTAAATCTCAGTCCACCCTCACTGCAGAAGTTTGTTGTGGTAACCCAAGCCACAGGCTCTTTTCAAGACTCTGCTAAGTATAGGATTTAGTTGTCCTGAAGCCTCTTTGAGAAGCCAAGAAAGGTAATCATTGGTGAGGGCTTAGAGTGGCAGGTGGGTGAGGTGAGGTACAATGGGAGGTCAGTGATGAGGACAAGACGCAAGGAGGGAGTTGGATCGGGTAGCAAGTAGGCAAGAGTATAAGCGAGCTTGTGTGTGAGAAGTTAGGGCGGCATATAGGTGAGAGGGGATGGGTGGCAGATGGGTAAGGGGATTGGGGTGGCAGGTGGACCAGGGGAATAGATGAAAGTTGGTGAAGGGGGTAGGGTTATAGATTGGTGGGTAAGGGTAAGTCAGGTCAGGGTGGTGTTGTGGTGGGCCGCAGTTAAATCTGATCAGGGTGGTACCTGAGGGTTTGACGTAGTTGTTGGTGGGGAGTATAGTCAGGCCAGGTTCAGGTTTATTCACATGTAGCGAGGGGTTGGTGATGGAATTAGTCAAGTGGTTTAAGGATAGTTCAGGATCAGGAAAGGCAGACACGCACGGGGGTGCGCGAGGGGAAATCTGATTGGAGGGGATGGAAGGGTGGTTGGGTGATGAGGGGTAGTTTGGGTTGAATGAGAAAATTGGGGTGTAGTGTTGAGGTTTGGTCAGTCAGGGGGTGTTAGTGGTACAGTTACCCAAGAGTTAGACATGGCTTTCAGCAGGCTGACACTTTGTGGGTAACTACATGTGCAGATCAGTGGGTTGGAATTTTCTGAAGCCTACGACTAAGTTAGTGGTGGTTACTTTCTCAGAGGGCTCCAGCTGCAGGCTTACTGCTCATTAGACGTTTAAACATCCAGGGCAATTCCTATACAAATCGCTGCACTGGGACTTCCAAGGGGACCCAATGTGTATCGTTTGGGATAGTTCAGCTATCCAGTAACTACATTGGATTGATACCTTCATAAACAGCTGACAGAGGAATTAGTGCAAACGTGTGCAGTACTCATGCAGTAACAGCATCCATTAGCAGACTCCAATATCTGTGCCTAATTTAAAATCAATAAATCAATGGTCAGCTATCTGGAGTCACACTGTGTTTGGTACAGCTGGGCAGCCATAGTACTGATTTATCCAACCTGCACCTTTATACTTAGGAGACCCACTACAGAAATTCCACGGGTGTGACCAGTGCGAAGAGGCAAACAGCCCGAACAGTGCACAGAAATTACGCACTGCGAGTCCAGACACCCATTTGCCCCTGCAAATGAAGAAAGGAAACACTCACTGATGCTGCAGAGAACATCTCCTTTTCTCCTGGTCTATTTCTGCATTTCCCACAATATTAATAATGACCGAATGCAAATTACAGTTCTGGTACCAATAACATTTTAATCTATAACAAGGTGAGAGCTGAAAATACAAATGATGTTTTGGGTGCATTACTATTTTATTCTGTCAGATTTCGTGCTGGAAGGACCATGACTGAGATTACCAAGGGATATGGTGAGGTTGTCATGGGCCCAGGTTTTGCTCAGGCAGTTTGTTGTTATATCGAACCTGTTTAGAGGAGTAGGCCAGGATGTGACCCAGGAGCTTCCTCAGCCACATGGCAGTGTGTGGGCCTTTACACAGATCAAAGGGAGACACTGTTAGATTGGAAGTCTGGGCCCTCATGGATTCCAAGGCCCAGGCATGTACATGATAGAAACACAGAAATGTAGAAAATAGGGGCAGGAGTGGCCCCTTTGGGCCTGCTCCATCGTTCAACCTTATCATAGCTGATCACCATAAGCAGTAGACTGTCCCTGCTTTCTCTCCCAGACTCTTTGATCCCTTTAGCCCTAAGAGCTATATCTAACTCCTTCTTGAATACATTTGATGTTTTGGCCTCAACTTCTTTCTGTGCCAGTGAATTCCACAGTCTCAATACTCTGTGTGTGAAGAAATTTCTCCTCAGTTCCGTCTTGAATGGCCAACCTCGTATCCATAGACTGTGACCTCTGATTCTGAACTCCCTGATCATCGGGACCATCCTTCTTCCATTTACACTATTCATTACTGTTAGAATTTCAATGAGACTCCCCCCACATTCTTCTAAACTCCAGTGAATGTAATCCTAACTAATCCAATCTCTCTTCATACATCAGTCATAACATCCCAAGAATCAGTCTGATAAACCTTCATTGCACTCCATCTACAACCAGAACACCTTTCTCCAGATAAGGAGACCATAACAGTGCACGATACTCTGGGTATGATCTCACTGAGGCAGCAACAGATTCTGCTCCTGTACTTGAACGCTTGACAATTTAGCAATCTTCACACAATCTTGAGATCTGCTGGTTTGGCTAGACACCCGAGACACATCACACACAGCAGATGCTTGACTATCTGAATAATATTCAGTGACTATCATCTGAGCCTGCCACAGATTTTGGGTGAGGCAGTTATGCTGTGGGTCTGATCAATGTTTTTTTAAGCTTAGAATCCCTTCTGTAACCAATTTAATCCTCACTATAAAGAGTTTTGTTCTCTCCAGTCTTGAATTTAAACACGTCTGTTTGTCAAATCACGGTGCTTATTATTTTATCTCTTGCTGTGAGATGAAATGATGGCCAAAGGCAAGAAACTTTTGTCATGACCATTTTCTGTTCTCGTGACTAACTTTTCAAAAGCAAAAAGAAAGGAAAGCTTAGAGATACTTCCCACGTTGGCATTACTTTTGTCAAATATCCCAATGGCTCTTTGTTACCTATCTTGAAAAATCATAAACTGCAATTCCTCACCTCACATGACAATGAAAATTAATTGTTGATTTTTACAGGTTAAATTTGATTTTATTCCTTTTTATAACAAATTTAAGACGGAAACGTGAAAGAAAGTGGAGGTGATATTTTCAGTTCTGGGATTGGCTCTTCCTGCTCACAAGAATATTATTGGCTCTGTTTAGGAGGACAACCATCATTCTGGAGCTAGTTTCCTGGCACCGTTAAATGGAGCTCAGTTTCCAACCTGAGCAGCATTATCTAGTTGTGAAAGATCAGGAACAACGGCTGAAATGATAAGTGGCCATTCCGCCCATACAACCAAAATTACGTTCAATTAGCCTTTCAATTCAGTTCAAAAATCTCCTCTGGACATGGTGCACACATGGAGCTGTGGTTGTCTGCTTTAAACTGGAATAGGTTATATAATTCTTCATGCATCAGCCGACTCTTAAGCCTGCAGCCTAATACATTCTTCTGTTGTTTAAAGTTCCACAACTTTTAAACTGAAAGTAAAGTTTATAACGAGGGAACTAAGGGTGAACTGTTAACATTTTCACTGGTGAATCGTTTAAAGCTTTCTCAGTGTTTGCCTCAAGTATCATTCTTAGTGAGATTTTCACCATTGTCAATGATCAGAAATTGCTGCATTTCTCAGTTTGAGTGTGTTCGAATGTTGTTGTTCACTGTGATCATTGACACTTTGGAGGGAAACACCCAGGAACTGAACGCAAGTGATGGTAGCCACCTCACACATTGGGAGTGCAGCTCCTTAAACTGGACTGAGGAAAAACATGTCAGATTTTCACTCTTAGATGGCAGAGTTTCTTGACAGGCTGGAATGAAAATGCAGACTGCTAGTTGCGGATGGGGGTTGGTTTGAGGTCACCCTCCCTCCTCCGCCAATGCACTGCAAAATTCCTCCAGCCCTCATCCCTGTGAATCCCTTCCCCATGCCCCGTTCATGCCAACTTGCTACTTTATATCTTCAATGCCACATTATACTCCTCTAACTATCACTATTTCCCCTAATAGCCCGTATGCCTCTCCGCCCATTTCCTAAAGCCATGATTACTCTCATGTTAACCCATTTTTCTTGACCCATGCAACCCCCACCCCCGCTACACCATGGTCCTTCAAACCCCAATGTCAACAGTTCCTCTGTGCCCATCACGCTGGTGGTTTATAGTCCTAATGTCAACTGTTCCCTTGTGCTCATTACCCTGGCCCCTATGCCAATTTAATGTCAACTCATGCCAAAGCATGCCCCCTCGCACTACCTTTTGGCCTTCTTCCCTGCATTCTGACTCATCTAGTACTGACTCAGGAGCTCTGCTGACATTAAGAAAAGTTACATGTCTCCTGGTGCCATCACAATTTAAATAAACATTCCCATTGATTTAAAGAAAAAAAAATCAATGTATTGTATTTCCTTCAATGGATCACCTACAGAAGCAAACATTTGCATTTTAAGTTGTTCAGCAGTGGTCTCTGGGAAGCACACATGTGTGATGCCAGGGGAATCCACAAAATTACAGTCTTTCCATCAGGAAAAGGAAGAGGTTACAGCAGGGAGTAAAGAGATGGCAGATGCGTATATTTGGTTCTGTCTTCAAAAGGAACGACAGTACAGTGGCTCAGTGGTTAGCGCTGCTGCCTCACAGAGCCAGGGTCTGGGTTCAATTCCAGCCTCGGGTGACTGTTTGCGAGGAGTTTGCGCATTCTCGTTGTGTCTGTGAGGATTTCCTCCGGGTGCTCCAGTTTCCTCTTAAAGTCCGAAGATGTGCAGGTTAGGTTGGATTGGTCATGCTAAATTGCCCCTAAATTGTCCAGGGATGTGCAAGCTAGGTGGGTTAGCTATAGCAAATGCAGTGTTACAGGGGTAGGGTAGGTCTATGTGGGATGCTCTTCAGAGGGTCAGTATGGACTTGGTGGGCTGCTTTCACAGTGTAGGGATTCTATGACTGAAATAAAATCCCAAATATATTGGGAAGCACAGGGTGTAGTGACAGGGAGGAACTGGAAGGAAATCAGTGTTAGTAGGGAGATGGTATCAGGGAAACTTGTGGGATTCAAGGCTGATAAAGCCCTAGGTTGCAATAATAGTGGAAATGGTCCTAGAAAAAAAGATGCATCGGTGGTCATCTTTCAAGATTCTATAGACCCTGGAGCAGTTCCTATGGATTGGAAGGTTCCTACTGAAATCCCACTACTTACAAAAAAGATCTCACACAGCAGACATGCTGTCTGGTAGGATATTGGGCCGAAAACCTCGCGAATAAAATATAAACACTGATGTGCTGTAAGTTCCTGTGGATCTCCATACACTGGGACTTTCGACAAAAGATCCTCTCCCCTCCACCTTCCATTCTCCTCCCAGCCCTGAGGACATAAGGGGTCCACAATCCTTGAGGCAAGCGGGAATGGAGGATAATGCTTCTTTTCCAAATCCAAAAGACAAGCTGAGGAAACGCACCCAGTCAAACAAAATAAGGGCAGTGCAGGAATTCCTCAGTTATCATGGAACGTCTGTCCTGTATTTAATGATTCCTAAATTCACTTCGGACATATGAAATCAACTTCTGACAACTTTCACCAATTTCAAACTGGTTGCTTCCTCCTTTGGAGTGTTGTGAGAGGTTTCCTGGATGCAATGATTAAGTGTTCACTTGCCCTACTTCCTTAATTCAACAGAATTTGGAATGCATTCCTTTGGAGTTCAGCAACTCCTGAGCAAAACAACAGCAGTGACAAGATCTGAGTGAAGGAGATTGGTTCATGGTAAAGAATGATGCTGACAAAGGGATGGAACAGCAGTAAAACTAAAAGGGAAGAAATCTCACTTTATTCCTCTTCATGAATCCTGTGCAGTGAATGTGATAAAATACTTTGACTTTTTGCTGCCTGTCATTCCCATGTGATGGCCACTGAACCTACCCTATTGTTTGATGGCTTTTCAGGTCCTCTGTGATTCCTCCTTGCCCATCCCCTGTGAGAAAGCATTATTGTCGAATATTTGTAAGAAATGCAGCTACAGACACTCACCTTCATCCAGTCTGGTCACTTTATCATCAGGAGCATACCCGATAGCAGCTAATCCCAGTCGGTTCATCCACCTATTGAAGCAGTAGAGATGCAAAGGAAATAAAAAGACACACATGGGATTAACTACAAATGATACAATTCACAATCGGCAGTCATTTTTTATATACAAAAGACTAAAACAGTCAAAATGCGTTTGATATTTTCAGCAGAATATTCAAGATCTCTTCCAGTGGGAAGAATCACACACAATGTTTGACGAGTTGTTCTGCATTGCTTTGTTCTTCACTGAGGAAAATGGATGACAAAGCTCGATAACTTTGAATCAATTAATGGCATTTTCTCTCTAGCGAAATATTGCTGCTTTCCATCCAGATTCTTTGTGCAGATATTAACCACCAGAAGGGTGATCCACCACCAGAATGTGGCTGGTCCACATTTTTTTATATTTGTTCACAGGATGACGGCATCGCTGGCTAGGCCAGTATTCATTGCTCTTTCCTAGTCGTCCAGAGGGCGGTTATTAGTCAACCACATTGCTGTGTGTCTGGAGTCACATGTCGGCCAGACCAGGTAAGGATGACAGTCTCCTTCCCTACAGGACGTTAGTGAAGCAGATGGGATTTTCCTGATAATCGAAAATGGATTCATAGCTATCATCAGACTCTTAATTCCAGATATTTACTGAACCCAAATTCCACCATCTGCCGTGGCAGGATTCGACCTGCGTCCCCAGAACATTGCCTGGGTCCCAGGATTAACAGACCACTAGCCTATTGTCTTCCCACATGAAGCAATATCGGATCTCATTTGTCTGCCACATTTGCCCACTACACCAGCATCATTCTGGAGAGCAAAGATATCTACAGGCTTCACAAGTCACTTACTCTTTCCCTGCCAGTAAGTGCAAGATGTTTATGAACGTCTTTACCAGTAAGACTGATACCAACTGTTCAGTTAAATCCTCCTTTCATATTACCCACCAAACTAATCCTTCCTCTGGATTCCTATTACCCAAGCATTGATCCCTTTAATTCTCTCCTATCTTACACCCTGCTATGTCCATGGGACCCACCTCTTACTGTCTCGGCTCCTTTCCATGAAAATGTGACCGCACATCTTCCCTTCCCAACCACCATGCGAGTAAAGGTTCCAATGATCAATTCCGTCTTCCAGATCTTACACCAATAACCCTTCCTCAAGAAATCTGCGCTTGATCCCTCTGTCCTTTCATATACTGCCTCATCTTTCCTCTCCAAAGTACTTGAAATGTGTGGTAACAAAGAGCAGAGCTGGATGAACACAGCAGGCCGAACAGCATCTTAGGAACAGAAAAGCTGACGTTTCGGGCCTAGCCCCTTCATCAGAAAATTATGTTGCTACCTCACAAACATACGCGCAATCTTCCTGGAATTCCTGATTAGTCTCTCCAGTTATGTTTCCAACCCCGCTGCAGCACTAAAATGGTCTGAATCATCATCGCTATGCATGTTGTTATGAGAATGCCTAACCCTTTTTCAATATCTCAGAGCCCTTCATGTGGTCAACTCTAACCATCCACCACCAATATTGACAAACTTGTTGAGACCGCTCTGGTTTGTTTCCACTTTTGTTATGCCATTGTATTCAAAACATCTCCAATAAAAGCTTCACTTCCTGCACCGTCAATCCTATCTCAATACCCAAACAGCTCTCTCCTCTCTCCTACCTACACACTACTCCTTTGGCAAAATCCCTACCTCTCCACTTCCTCTCATGACAACTCTGCTGCTTTTGTTCATAGAAACCCTACAGTGTGGAAACAAGCTATTTGGCTCAAGAAATCCACACTGCCCCTCTGAAGAGCATCCCACCCAGACCCGTTCCCCCACCCCTGCATTTCCCTTGTCTAACCCACTTAACCTAAACAACCTGAGGCACTATGGGCAATTTAGCATGACCAATCCACTTACCCTGCACATCTTTGGACTGTGAAAGGTCCCGGAGGAAACCCACGCAGACACGAGGAGAATGTGCAAACTCCAGACAGACAGTTGTCCAAGGCTAGAACCGAACGTGGGTCCCTGGCAATGTGAGGCAGCAGTGCTAACCACTGAGCCACCGTGCCACACCACTATCACACTGTTTGGCTGACGTTCAACGATGGGTCTGCAGTTCCCTTCAGCTAAAGAAGACTGCAGTTTTTATCATTGGCTGCCACCTCAAGGCCTATGCTGAGTACTTCCCCATGGCCACCGTCGCAGGTGGACTGGATTACTCACAACCTCGTCATTTTATTTCAACTTTCTAAACTCAAATCTTCTCCGTCATAATGACTGCCAACTTTATTGCATCACACGCCTTGCCCCCCTGACAAAACTAAGATCCGGGTCACCTCCAGACTCACCTATTCCAAAGCTCTCCTGGTCAGCTGCTTATTCGCAATTTGCCATCAATTTCAACTCATCTCAAACTTCATTGTCTATCCTATTTTGCCTTAAGTCTCACTGCATTATTACTTCTGCCTTGCTGAACTGCGCTGGGACCCAATCCTGAAACAAATCCTAAATCTTTCTCTGGCTTCGAAACATTCTCCAGGACAACAATAATGCTCAGCATCAGAGCCCTGATTTGGTGCCTATCCCTCTCCCTTCACTCTCAGCTTCAGAATGTCATTCATGAAGAGCGTCTTGAAATATTATCTTTCTGACTGCTCCTGTGCCTTCACTTTTGAGACAAAATCCATTTGATTTGATGAAACCGTCATTTTTACACAGTAAAGGCATCATTTAAATGCATGTTGGAAGTTTTCAATGCGACATTGAATGCTTCGTGGCATAGGTTTCAAAGTGAACTCCCTCAACCATAAAATAACAGGCACATTTCAATGTTTATTACCTCACAGAAATGTTGATTTTGTTGGTTTATTTCCTACAGTTTCTACAATAAATAGATTGCTTTCCTTTAGTTGTCTGGCACAGTATTCTAGAAACGAGGAAAAAAATATTTCCAAACTTTTACCAAGCTTGTTTGATCCTTTGTGCAGGTACTTTCAAGGGGTCTGTGTTTTTTCAGAGGCTTCTTGGAGTGTTTAAATAGACATGAGTTCTCTCAGTACTTGGGTGCTGGTATTTCCAATTGGGTTCTGGAAACAAATTAATATTTAGATACAACTGATGAAATTAGCCATGATTTACAGGAGGTTCCCTGATAGTTTATCATTCAATGGAGGGAAGTCCTGCAGATATGGCAATATGTGAGGAAGATCCAAAGGATGTGTCGGAACTTACATGGAGTCCCTCGGTCAATAGTTTTGCGGTATCCCTGGAGCGTGACTGTATTGGTAAGGGGTCCTGGTATTAAATACATTGTCCCTGAAAGGTGACAATATTTGCACAGTATAGAAATGTTTGTTCAAATTAACTTATTTTGTCAGAAAATTCCCTGTTTATAATTTTATCCAAGGCATCAACACCCATAAATAAGTCAGGTACCACACCCCATCCAGCAGCAGATATTATGAATTTCACACATCGAGGGAAATGTAGGAAACTGTAGGCAAATAGAATAATTACACTGCTAAAATCTGAAACCATAATGTCTTCTGGGAGATGAGCACTGTAAACTGCACCTGCCTATACCCAGACTAGCAATCTGTTAGAACATGCAGCAGGAGATTATGTACTTGTAAATGTTGCTCACTCTTTTTTTAATTTCAAAAATATACATTATTCATAAAAGTATCATTATATACATACATAGTCATTTTAGTTGTAGGCTTCTGTACAGTAGCAGAAGAGGGAACAAACAAATATTGGAGTTTGATTCTATCTGACAAACAAACCAAAAAATCTCTTACTTTTTTAAGATAATATTTATGTGCATTGAGGCACCAGGAAGTCCAATAACTGAGCAGAACCCTCATTTAACTATAGAAGATGGTGGTATTTCCCCAACTTGCTTTGGCAGCAACTGCCCCAAGCTTTAGCGCGTCCCTCCCCAAGTAGTACTGGATCTTAGAATGTGCCAGTCTGCAACACTCTGTCAGGGTCAACTCCTTGCTCTGAAAGACCAGTAAGTTTCAGGTGGACCAAAGAGCCTCCTTCACCGAGGCTCTCCAGGTGCAGTCGATGTTTGTCTCAGTGTGTTTCCAGGGAACAGAGGATAGAGCACAGAGTCCTGCATCACGGAACTGCTCCTGGACTAACCTCGACAAAAACCACTGCATCTTTCTCCGGACTTCCTTTGCATTTTATAGGCAAGAAAGCGCTTTTGAACTGTAGTCAACCATTGCAATGTAGGAAATGTGACTGTGAATTTATAGTGAATGCACACTAAGATCCCACAAGAAACAATGTGAAAATGATAAGATAGTAATTTTTTGTTAGATCGGTTAAGCAGTAAATATTGCCTGGTGCACTGGAGGTTCTTCTTCACAATAACACCATGTGACATTTCTATCTACAGGCCAGGCTGTTTCTCGATGTTGTATCATTTTCACTGTGCAATAGCTAGGATGGGCTGGAATCAGCGCTAACACCTTCCAAGGACCCAAACAGAGGTGGCAGATCCTAAGCTAGAACATTAGATGTCATAAACTGGGCTCCCTGGGTATAGACTTGGTTCCCACGAGAGTGTTAGGCATTGTATGTGGTCATAACATTGTAAAGTAAGTAAAGAGCAATTTGAAACCCTCTTCAAAGAAATTTAATCTTTTTAGGAGTTCGTAAAACTGTTATCTAGAACAGGAAGATGTATTCCTGGTGCCTGGGAGTGGGATGTGATCATGGGGTGAGATCTACTTACCTAAATGCTAAAGTGTACAATCCTGAGGTAGTCTGGCAGGCAGCATCTGATAGTGGGGGAGCCATGTACTCTTCATGGACCACAGAGAGTGCTGTGAAGGAACTTGGCTTCTCCTAGTGACCGTCATTGTCTTGGGGCAACTTTTGGGTTTCTTGAGGACCCATCATCCCTTTCGTCACTTAGCCTTTCCAGCCTTCAGAGACCTGCCATTTTGCTCCTTCCACCCTCTCCCTCTACCTGTTCCTGCACTCCCTTAAACCCGATACATCTCTGGTATTTGCCAACTCCAA
Organism: Stegostoma tigrinum; assembly: GCF_030684315.1. Classification (NCBI taxonomy): domain Eukaryota; kingdom Metazoa; phylum Chordata; class Chondrichthyes; order Orectolobiformes; family Stegostomatidae; genus Stegostoma; species Stegostoma tigrinum. The sequence goes on from NC_081368.1 coordinate 65,843,043, forward strand.
CAAAAGGTCATTGACCTGGAACATTAAGTCTGTTGCTCCCTCCAGAGATGATACCAGAACTAATGTGTCCTTTCAGTTTTCACTTCTGAATTCCAGCTTTCACAATCTTTCATCATAAGTGAAATTTCTGTGGCGGCCCCCGTTAATCCCACATGGTTTATCGCCTCACATACTTCAGACCAACAGAAATGTTTGATGGTTGTTGGCTGCTGTCAGGGGACAACATTGTTGTTTGTAATTTTAAAAGAAGCACATCAAAGGCAGGGAAGTGAAACCGAGAATATAGATGTGGCTGAAAGAATGTTTGCTTGCGGCGCAGACTATCCCAAGTTCTGCTTTATTTACATATTGGCACTTTCCCAGAAAGCTTGGAAAGAGTGGGACAAAGCCCTGCACATAAACTCACGAAGTGAAGAGTGTGCACTCTGTCTCTGGCATTGTCAGCTCGGGGGTTGGGGAAGGAAGTTGGAAACAATGATTGAGTGAAGCCTGACGTTAGTTTACTTTTCTGTAAGAATAGGGAAAAAAAAGGGAGAAAGTGAGAGATGAGGAGGAAGAGATTATGAAGTACAATGGCTGCAAGAGTAGGTCAGAGTCTTGGAAAACAGCAGCAAGTAACTCACCTCCTGGCTTCCCAAAACACTGTTCACCATCTCCAAGGCACAAGTCAGGAGTGTGATGGAATATTCCCCACTTGTCTGGATGGGTGCAGCTCCAACATGAACACCATCCAGGGCAAAGCAGCCCATTCAATTGGGAACCACATCCACAAACAACCATTCATTCCACCACGAGGCTCAGCAGCAGCAGTGTATACTATCGACAAAATGCACTGCAGAAATTCACCAGCAGCTTCCAAACCCAGGACAAGGGCAGCAGATACATGGGAACAACACCTTCTTCAAGTTCCTCTTTAAGCCACTCACCATCCTGACTTGGAAATATATCGACGTTCCTCACTGTTGCTGGGTCCAAATCCTGAGATTCCCCACCCCTGTGCGCCCCCCCAAAAGCATTGTGGGTTCACTGACATCACATGGACTGCAGTGGTTCAGGAAGGCAGCTTACCACCACCTTCTCAAGCGCAACTAGATATGGGCATTAGATGCTGGGCCCAGCTCCTGACACCCACTTCCCATGAGTGAATGATAACTTATTAGTGGCTCATGGTAAAATGGAAATAATACCAGCAACAACAAATAACCTACTTAGGGAAGGAAAGAGATGGGTTATGTATAAAGATACAGAAACAGAACTCAGCTACTCAGTTACAAAGCTTCCTAGAGAGAATCCATGGATATAATCGGGCAAACTTTCCTTCAATGTTATGAATTTTTCACACTCCCCTTCCCTATTCTCCTTCAGGCTTTTAAAACATTTTTTCAGGGATATTTATGAGGTCTCCATGATGAATTCAATTGTCATTGCGCCCTGCCACTCCCTCCACCACTACACTCCTCCCACCTCCCTGCCCAACGCCAGCCTCCAAAGTACATTGAATACTGAATCCTTGATTCCTATTCGATAAGTGGATAAAGTCTTTATTTTAAATGGGTTAGGTCCATCTGCAGACTGAGGATCACAAATGTAGGCACTGAACAGTCAACCACAAATATTGTCAATTGTTATTTCAAGGCTGATATTTCTCATTCGAGGCTAAATATTCTCACAGATTGCTTTTGGGCATGCTGATGTACTTGTGGTAAATATCAATATTTTATGCAACCACTGTGTTTTGTGTCTGGGAGAGCAATGAGAACCCTGCAAAACAGGATCTTTTCTTGCTCTTTGCCGATCAGATGGGGCCAAAGATTGACCAGACGAAACAACCCCGCCCTCCCAATATTATTTGGACAAAAGTTTTGATCATTCATTTGACTGAACATTGAATGAGGTTGGTCACCATCTTGTTATCTTTTTGGGATATGCAAAGACAGAGTTTTGAACAGTAAAGGAATTAAGGGTGAAGGTGAGCTGGTGGGAAAGTGGCAGAGTAGGTTCCAGGCGCCAGATGGTCTCTACTCCTGCTCCTGTTCCTTATGTTCTTATGAACTGCATATACATAAAATGTTCAAGGAGTTTTAACAGCTTACAAATGTTCAAGTTGGGCAATGGGAGAAATTGAAGTGCACTTGAGCCTGATTCAAGATAACCTGCCTGAGAGTCCGTGGTGTGACATATGTAATGGCCATTCGCTTGATCAGTAAATGCAGATGAGATTGAACCTATTGTGCGCTGCCACATTAGCTTAGCTATGCTGTAAAATGAGCATTGTTGAAGAAAAATTGCACTGAATAAAATTAACATGTCCTTGAAAAGAAATAAACTGCCTGCAGTAAACGACAGAAGCAGGAAAAGGATTTCGTAACAAAAATTTTACTTAAACAGATCAGGAGGTAAAAGAGACACTGCCAGTGGGTTGGGAATTCATTTATTGTTGCTGTTGGCTTAGTTGTGGCTTTTTAACTCAGTTCTAGGTTTGCTGATCATAAAAGGCAAGGATGCACTGAATCTACCAAATGAAGGATTTCTGTTTTGAGAGACCCTGGCAGCAATCAGGATGGCTTAACTGTACAGTGATTCCTAAAGCTTCAGGAACCATGAAAATGGGATGTAGATCTGGAAATTCTGTTCCTTAAACTATCCCTGGTTGTGGGACAGCCGCTACGAGGTCTTGCTGTGGGATCTCATGCTTTGTAGTAAGGAAGAGGACGTCCTCCTGGATCATGTAGGTTCAGATGGGGTGGTTGAGGAAGACAGTAGCAGGACTGGATGCATTTGAGCCTGGGTGCATTTCTCCAAAGATGCTCAAAAACCTCAGCAATGGCAGGGAAGGTGAGCAGCATCACTCTGGCTGGTATCAACTACTCCTCTTTGTCTTTTCTAGCATTCTTCCGCCCAGGATTCCTCAGACTGGTGCCCCTGTTTTTCTCCACTTACTCCCATCCTTCATTCGCAAAAATGCTGGCTCATATCCATACCTGGACAGCCAACATTCAAATGCATCTTCATGCCATGGCCCTCTCACCCCCAGCCCTCACAGGCATTTCCCTTGCCTCATGCAATCCACTTCTCACGCTCATGGCCTTCCGCTCTCCCATGGAACGCAGAGCTGCAGGCGCAGGCAGAGAACAGGGGGAATGGGGCTGAGAGACCGCTGGGTTGGAGTGCCGGAAGACTCCGCAGTCAGCGCTACCATGATGGCCACTGGCAATGTGTGCCCACCCAGATGAATAGGTAGTAAGTGACCAGTCTCCCACCAATAGACAGCTGTGCCAGCTGAGAATCTGGGCAAAGTCATGACCTGCTCTTAGCCCAATACCACCTTTTAGCTTTTAAACCACTCTGAGCTGCCTTTGTCTGGCAGTTATAAACCAGCCAAATTACTCTAATCTGAGATTACAAGATGTGGAGCTGGATGAACACGGCAGGCAAGACTGCATCAGAGGAGCAGGAAAGCTGACATTTTGGGTCAAGACCTTTCTTCAGAAATTACTCTAATTGACTGGATTTGTGTTTGAACATCCCATCAGTGCTAAAGTCCATTTGCTCCAATTTGAATAAGCCTTCTTTAGTTGAAAGACATCCATGTATTATCACTACAGCTGAATTCAGTTATCCACTGCCCTGCCGACAAGCCTGGAATTAATGAACATTTGCCTTCCTTTAATCACTTCCCAAGCTATGCACTATTTTTTGGGAACGTTTGATGTTATTTTTGCAGAGAATGTGAGAATATTTTATTTGCAAGCTTTTGTTCTGACAACAAATGCAGTCTTTCAACAATTGCCGTTCTCCCAAGCCAGGACTTGCCAGATAAAGGGAGGAATGAAATGAATTAATCTGTAGCAAATTCGCTTTCGTTGCAGCAAAGCAGTGCATTCACCCAGATAGAGATTGTACCAGCTCTGTGGAAGGTTCCTGAAAATCAATCAGCTCCCAGGAAGAAGTACTGTTGTGTACTCTTCACTGGCTGCACTAACGTGGCTCAGCTTGTGTGTAGTACACATTGTGGTACTGGGCAGGAAGTGTTAACGTGGAATAACTCTGGTATATCATCAAGCAACCAGCTCTGAGTGGAGCATGACAATGTTAGCCAGCTCTCCAAAATACCTCACCACAATCCTTCCAAAATACCTGAAATGTTCCGAATTTTGAAACACATCAGTCTTGGGATTTTCTGATGCAATAGCCTTGTCACTGCATCCAATCTAACAACTTTGCAGACAGTCAGTGGATAAGTTTAACCTTAGAACTCAGTTCTGAAATGGCACCAAAATTTACTCTGTTTCCCTCTTCACAAACGCTACCAGACTTGCTGAGTATCCCTAGCATTTTCTATTTTTGTTTAGGATTGGCAGCATCCACGTTTTATTGAATTTTAAGAGGAAGTTAGTGTTATCAACAAGACCATAGGTAAATCCCTATAATAACATGAGAATGTTGGATTCCTTTTGGAGGCGGAACCAGAGACGAAATACCAACATTTTTCAATAACTCTCCAGAAGTTACAGCCCATGGTGTTGTGCTGTATTGCTCGCTTGATTCTGCTGCCTGTGGGTACCACCGACGAATGGAACATATGGTCTGTTAATGGAGGAAGAGCTGCAAAGGTCAGGGAGTAGGACAGGGGCATTGTCCTTCCATAGTGATGATAATTAAGCTAAGGTTTTTCTAAATAGACTATCTTTTACCTTGTCTTCGGGGAGGTGGGGGGGGGGGGGGACGGGGGTTACCTCCATCAAATGCTGCCTCTTGCTTTCCTGCCTCAGCAGCTTCCACCTCAGAGGGTAGGGCAGCTCATGTGATACTGTTGGAAGGCTCCTATTGATTCTCTAACATCAGAAGCCTGCCCTCCATCCGTGCAAAGGTCAGAGGAGGCAATGGCCTTGTAGTATTATCACTGGACTGTTAATCCAGGTAGCATTCCGGGGTTCAGCAGATTGTATCGGGGAAAAACCCATCTGGTTCATTAATGTCCATATAGGGAAGGAATCGGTCATCCTTAGCTGGTCTGGCCTATGTGTGACTCCAGACCTACCGCATGGTTGATCCTTAACTGCTCCCTGGGCAATGAGGGATGGGCAATAAATCCTGGCCTAGCTCATATCCCATGAATGAATACATCGAGACTGTGAAGTCAATGTAACCTGGGTCAGGACCAGGAATGAGGCCCATCATTGGGGTTTTGACCCGACTGGAAAATCCCTAATTAGAGACAGGGTCAGATCCTCCCACTGACTTTATAGACAATGAAAATAATTAAAGACATGCAGACAGCTAGTTTTTGAAGAAGGGATAACCACAAATCTTGGGGTGGGGCTGGTGATGTTGATCCTGTTCTGAGAGAGATGGTGTGACTACTCGACTTTCTGTTTATTCCTTTGCATCCTCTGAGGACACGGTAAGGCAGCATTTACATAAACAAGGCTGTTCTTCCTTCATTCATTTTACATTCCAACTTGAAAAGCAAAGAGACTGGGTGTCGCGAGAAACTCCACATTTAGCATTGTTGCGATTTATGCTATTTAACAGATGCAGAGTTGGTGTCTCCACTCGAGGGAGAACAAATTTTCTTTGGAAAAATCAGGTATTAAGTATAATTAGAGAAGCATCAATATTGATGTGTTCTGATGTGAAGTGCCTGATAGTATCCATCACTGCATTAGCCAGCTTCATGCTCCAATAAATTTGTTGGTGAACCTGAGTCAGACAAATTCAGAAATCCATCTTCTCGTAGGCTAGCTACTGGTACAGTGTGATAAGCAGTAGGCAGCAAATTAATCATGAAGTGGGTGGCAATGGCAAGTCAGATTTAAAGTAGAACATTAGCCTACATGTGTTAAACGAGACCAGTCTTCCGAAATTAAAGCAATAGATATGAAGAAAATCCTTGCTTCCTGGTTCTCCAGCAACACATCCTTCATGTCAACACTTTTTTTTTGCCAATGCTTTCTTGATAGTATAAAGTAGAACATCAGCAAACCAGACGTAGAGAATGGACAATTTGTAAGTAAGTCTGAATGGCTGTAAATCATCATGTCGAACTGCCAAGGGTTTAGCAAAACTGCTAATGCTGCACAATTAAATGAATCCCTGAAAAAAATGATGCAAGCTTGTCAAATCACTAAAGAAGTGATGTATTCTTCCTTGCCAATGTTCTTCTCATTGATTACAATTTGAATCTTCAAATTTCAACATTTAGCAAAAATAACCTCCCATTCCAGAATCACTATTGAACCAACATAATTATTTTCTTTGCCTTTTAATAACTTCAAATTATTTGTCCGTCTCAAAAGTGCTGATTTTGATTGGATACTTGTTGCTCAAAGCAGTTGAAAAAAATGAACAACACTGCAGACTTTCCCAGCTTTGCTTGGGTTTTCCAAGAGCTAACTTATTCTGCGACAGCACTCCGCCATTTCTCTGTTTAAAATGACTGGAACAGTTTTTAATGCAAAATCTAGGTTGATTTAAAATTCTAACCATTGTCAAATGCTTAATTTCTATTTAGACACAGCATAAGTCAGAGGTAATAAGTGAAAAGGAAAAGAAATTAGACAAGGAAGGAAGGAGTTGTGATAGGTCCTGAATCACCATAAAATAGATTTAATTATGCAACAGTGAAATGTGTTTTTTCTCAATGCTTTTGACTGACAGCTATTTTGTTTCAAAGTCAAATGAACTGAACTAAAAAAAAACTTTGCAGACCAAAGACATTACATTACCTGAGCCCAGGCCTCCTGGCTCAGAAACAGGGGCACTACCACTGTACAAGATCCCTGCCCGCGTGAGTCTTTGTTTTAATATACATGTGAGTTGCTGGTATTTTTAACCAACTGTTTCAGAGATGTTATGACATACCTCTGCAGCAGGTAGGACTTGAACCCTGGCTCAGAGATAGGGGCATTGTCACCGTATCACAAGATGCTTAAAAGAAGCAAGCTTTCTTTTGTGCATTTTCTGATCAACCTGTTCAGAAATATTATGACTCCTCTGGAGCAGATGGGATGTGAAACCTGGTCACCTTGTCCAAAGTTGGGGACAATACCTCTTCCCCACAAGATCCTTACTCTGTGTGAGCTATACTTTTTTCATATACCTGTGTAAGTTATAGGGTAATTATACAGATTATAAATAGCTGACTTAGTTCCAGCAGTGTTAATTACAGATTAATTCAAGGGGCTCTTATGTCACACTGGTGGTGGTAAACTTTACAAACACTTCATTGCTATGTGCATGAGGATACATGAAACAAGATGAGGGAATAGATCTGAAACCGAGAACTGCACCAAAAGTAAGTGCCTTTCCTGTCTTTGAAGGAAAACACAGTCGACATCCATGTATCTATGAGTTAGAAAGGAGAAGGATCCTTCACTCGTCATAACTGCATGGGAACATAGAGACCGCATTGCAATGTGACCTCTGTTTGATGGTATCTCAGCATTGCAAAATCTGTAGAACACCACTGCCAAAAGATATGGACAGTAGGGGAGAATGTATCACTGAAATAGATAACAGCATTTATGTAGCACTCTTCACAACCTCAGACATCAAAATGCATTTTACAATTAACAGATTACTTTTAAAAGATAGTCACTGTTGAAATGTAGGAAATGCAGTAGCAAATTATCCTTTTCCAGCTTTGAGAAACATTTACTTGAATTGATGATCTCTGCTTGGGCAATATTAATTTGAGAGATAAATATCGGCCAGGATACCAGGAACTCATTTCCTCCCTTCTGAGCTAGACACACTCGCATCCACCTAACAGAACATATGATCTCCTGGTCTAACACCTCATATGAAAGACAGCACCTTGGGCACTGCCAAACCTCTTTATTATTGGAATGAAGCATTGGCCTTGATCAGCACTTTCTGAACTGGGGGTCAGGACCCAGCACTGAGGACACAGGCATTGGGGTTTCAATGGCTGCGTGTGAAGCTCTGACCAACAGCTGCACCCCTGCACATTCAGTCCTCACTCAGGACCATTTGCAACTTTCAAACCTCAAACAAGGGTGATACAAGGAAAAGGCTTGGGAAGCATTGGCCCAGAAACTGTGGACAAACCTCTGGACTAATGTTTGACCTTCTGGCTTAAATGTGAGAGTGTGAGAGAAACATATAGAATTATGAAGGTGATAGTTAAGAAAGAAGCAGGGAGGTTGTTTCCACTGGTGGGTGAAACTAGAGCTAAGGGATATGGTGCAGCAGATTTAGGACTGAGTTGAGGAGGAACTTGTTCACCCAAAGGGTTGTGAATCTATGGAATTCCCTGCCCATTGAAGCAGTTGAAGTTACCTCACTGAAGATTCTTAAGGCAAAGATAGATAGATTTTTGAACACTAAAGGAATTAAGGGTTATGCTAAGTGGGCAGGTAAGTGGAGCTGAATCCATGAAGAGATCAGCCATAATCTCAATAAAAAGGCGCCATGATCTCGGAGGATAATAGACTGCTCTCTCGTTACAGTCAGAGAGAGAACTGACGGTGAGTTTAACATGAGGGTTACTACATTTCAGACATTTGAGGGTGGGGTTGAGAAGGTCCCTCCTCTATCTTGACCTTAGCCAATACAGGAACCCATGCTTTTGCAGTCACTCTGCATTGCAAACAAGCTGCCATTGTTAACTTATCCTGGGGGTGACACAATATTGCACAAGATAATTGTTTTAGTACTGAGGGAGAGAAAAGCAGAACTCCTGAGATGCTGCTTGGCCTGCTGTATTCATCCAGCTTCACACTTTGTTATCTATGGTGAACTAAAGACGGAGAATGCTGGAGAATCTGGCAGCATCTGTGGACAGGGTAACAGCTAACATTCAGAACTGAAGAAGAGTCATAACAGACTCGAGATGTTAAGTCTGTTTCTTTCTCCACAGATGCTGCCAGGCCTGTTGAATTTCATCAGCATTCTCTATGTTTGTTTTAGTTTTTCCAGCATTTGTGGTATTTTAGCTTTACTTAAGCAGTATAATGAAATTGACAGTTACCTCTATTGCCTCTATAAAACCACTCTCATGCAAGAGATAACAAGGTGTAGAGCTGGATGAACACAACAGGCCAAGCAGCATCAGAGGAACAGGAAAGCTGATGCTTCGGGCCTCAACCCTTCTTCAGAAAATGCAACTCTAATGCAAGTTACCTTCTATTGTCCTTACAGCAGCAGTACAGCATTACAATAGATTTCAGCCTGACATGCAATTCCTTCAATCAACCTCAGGCAGATGCAGTGGGGCTGCAGAGAAGTGGGTGCATCTAAATTGGCTTTGATCTCCTCCTGGGCATGTCTGTTATTTTAATTTGTGCCACTCCAACTGTGAAATAACGTATCTCAGGTACTTAAAAACCATCACTGAGAATGAACTTAAAATTAATCATGGCTGCCAGAGGACATTTTCAGCTGCCATAAATTGCTTTTGGGTCTCTGAGCTCTGATAGATTGTAAGGCCCTTTTTCATAGTGTTCCTTTCCTGCTGGGGTTCTTAAATCAATCAGGTGATCTTGCACACAATGTTTGGCTAGCTTTACATCTACTTCAACATTCCATGAACAGAAATCAAATGAAAAGAAGATAAATAACTAACATCAGCGTTAATAAGGTGCTGGAAAAATGAGACGGCCCACAATTGCAGCTCTGTTTTTTAATGTATTCATCTTGCATTTTCAGAGCAGTCAGACCCAGCAGGCGTGGAACACGATCCTATCTAAATGGATATGACCTTCTTAAAGGGACGATTCCACCAACTGGTGTGATGTTTTAATTTTTACACTTTGTCAAGGGTGTACTCATCAATATTTTGGTAGGGATACTGCAAACTGAAAACATGAAAGGTTGGAAGCTGCTACTGGTGTTACAGAACACACATGTTCTATGCTTTCATGTGACATTTATCCGACTGCTACTTTATGGGTTTAATAACTGATTTTAAATACATGTTGTGTGTCCTGGCATTGAAATAGTGGGCGCAGGATCACTTATAAACACTTCAATAACTATCGTGAGCGATAAGTTTGGAATCAGAATTTTAGGCCAAGCATTCCAGTTGATTTGTACATTACAGCTTGATAATTAATTACTCAGTTTGACTTGTAGGACTGTCAGTGAACGTAATTTATGACTGGTTATCAAGTTCGCAAAGGATGCATCAAATTCTCTGTAAATATTTTGTGTTAATCGTTTGCTCATTACATGGCTATCATGCCAGGCCAGGGACCCTTCACCCTCGCACCATCGCACTCCCCTCACCCCACTCCCCATTGCTATCCTTCAACCTATTTCAACAGTACAATCCTTGGAAAATAGGCTGGGTGGAGTGTACAGCTATTCAGCAGAACACAACAGGTTGGATATTACAGTCAGAAGCGAAATATTAGCAGTTGAAGATTGATGCCCACAAAAATCTAGCAATTTCTGCGGCACGCATTTCCCTGTTCCTGATGACAGTTTAACTCTGAGGATCTCCAGACTTCAAGCAACAATAAGGTCAGCAAACAGATCAACTCCTGACAAAGAGTTTCAGCACGAAACATTGACTTCCCTGCTGTCTGACCTGCTGTGCTTGTCCAGTTTCAAACCTATAGACTCTGGCTTCCGAAATCTGCAGTCCTTACTGTATCCAAGTCAGCAAGTAGGGAGACAGGTATTCTCGCAGACAGCAAACCAAAACTTTAACATTTAATATCCTTCAGTTCCAACGGAAGTGGTCAGATAGCAAACTAAAGATGACTGCGACTCAACTAAGATTCATGCTAAAATATTATTTCGAAGTATACAAAGTAATTATTTTAAGGGTATGTGGATTTTGCAAATGGAGATTGAAACTCCATAAACATTCGCTAAGCTTTTTAGAGTCAATTGCAGCATTTGACAGCAATTACTATCTTAGTGCTGCTTTAAAAACCCAAGAGACAACTCTTTCAAAGAGATGCAAATTTTTGATGGTTTTTTATGAGGCTAAAAGAACAAGAGTGAAAGTTTTGTCAATTTATTGATTGCCCGGCAACTGCATTGGGGCTGGGTGGGGTCACATATCAATAATGAGGCCACTGGGGAGCACAGAATCATTAACAGCAACCTCTCAATTTCGCTGTTTTCCTATGTCTCTGTCGATTCTACAAGTTCTGCCTGTTTCAGTGGATAATGGCATCCTGACAGCTTTGCTGGTGTTGCCACTATAAACCCCAGGTCATATATAAAACATGCAGTGGAACCCAAGGCCGTTTGCAGAGCATGGAAATCTGGCCTGCCCTTATGTACACCAACCTTACAGTTCTTGCCATTTGGTTAGTTGGAAGCAGGCCAACCAACACCATATGTTGCCATAGCTCTTTACCCCATTATTACAGATGCTTAAATTACAAAGCTGTTAAAAATGAATGCCTCCTTGAAACCCTTCATTGTAGTTTCATGCTAAAGTGGGCCCTTCAAAGAAGTGAATCTTCCTTCCTTCTTCATTCAGCTCTTCCCATGTTACATAGGTTAGCCACAGCGTTTGTTGGTTGCTCTGCTTAAATATTGAGTATCACTTTTGGATTTTGACGTGATTTTACAATCAGATGCCTTTCTTGCCATGAATACTCCTCAATTTTCTGAGCTGCAAACTAGTACAGTCTTGCTGGTACCAGTGACTGGCTCCTTTCGTGACCCACAAGTCTGGAAGCGGGATTTGAACCCAGTAACTTCTGGCTCTCTGGCATGAAAACTACCTGCAGAACCAAGTCAGGAGTGTGATGGACTACTCCCCACTTGCCCAGATGAGCGCAGCTCTAACAACACTGAAGAAACTTCCACAGTGCCAGGGAGCTGGGTTCGATTCCAGCTTTGGGTGACTGTGTGGAGTCCACACGTTCTTCAATGTCTGCAGGGGTTTCCTCGCACTGTTCAAAGATGTTCATGTTAAGGTAGATTGGCCATATTTAAAAAGAGTAGCCCAATAGTGTCCAGGGAGATGAGGTGGGTTAGCCATTTTGGATGGAGTGGGGTGGGGTGGATCTGAGTGGGATGCTCTTCAGAGACTGGTGCAGACTCAATGGTCTCAATGATCTCTTTCTGCGCCAAAGGGATTCTATGATAAACTTGACACCATCCAGGACAAAGCAGCCCACTTGATTGGCATCACATGCGTAATATCCACTCCCTCCATCATGATGCTCTGTAGCAGCAGTGTGTACTATCTTCAAGATGCAATGCAGAAATTCACCAAAGTTCCTTAAGCAACACCTTCCAAACCACAACCATTTCCATCTAGAAGGACAAGGGCAGCAGATCCATGGGAACACCACACCTTCAAGCTCCCCTCCAAGCCATTCATCATCTTGACATGGAAATACATCACTGTTCCTTCAATGTTGCTGGATCAAAATCCTAGAATTTTATCCCTGCCAGAATTGTGGGTCAACCTACAGCATTGGTTGCAGAAGGCCACCACTTTCAAAAGGGCAACTAGGGGTGGGAAATAAATGCTGGCCAGCCAACGATGCCCATATCCTGTGAGTGAGTTAAAAATAACTCCAGTGGCAAACAAGTGAATCTTTGCTTCTACATATATTCCACTGTGATAATCTAGCCAAAAGATCATTTTGTTCTTTCATTAAATTCTATCTATTGCTATCTTGGTAAAAAACTTCCATCCACTTACCCATTCAGCTCTATCATAATCCACAGGAATTTTATCTTCTCCAATTTTGACATGTTTTATGCTTTCTGCTTTACAACGAGATTGCTGGTTCCCATAGGGTCACAGAATTGTACAGCACAGAAACACCCTTCGGTCCTTCTCGTCCGTGCCGATCAGATATCCTAAACTGATCTCATCCCATTTACCAGCAGTTGGCCCATATCTATCTAAACCCTTCCTATTCATATGCCCACCTAGATGCTTTTTAAATGTTATAATTGCTTCTGATGATATTCCAGTCAATGCCCATATTGAAACCTCACCTACTATTCTGTCTTTTCATTCTATCTGATTCCCAGCTCATGTAGTCTTCCGGTGGAAATGGAAGACAACAGATGAAACCCAGGTAGCTTAAGGAAATTTAAAAGCACAATCACTCTGACTCCTGCCTCACCACCCAACACAGTGCCTCATTATCTTTGCAACTTCCTGTTGCTAGACTCCATCGTGGTGTATATTCTCTGATTTTTAAAACAAACCTTTCACAAAGCCTCAGCTGCTGAGCACTTCTCAGAATAACATGCCACAGCAAAACTTGGAGAGTAAGTTAGATTTGCAAGTCTGAACTGACTTTGAGACTAACCAGAATCCTCAAGAGCATTTCACTTTACTTCATTCTGTCATCAAGGCAGGCTCCATTTTCAAGCTAACTACAGGCAGTACGTTGTGGAACTCTTCACACTAATTTTTGATTTGATTTGATTTGATTTATCATTGTCACATGTACCCAGGTACAGTGAAAAAATTTGTTTTGCATGCAGGCACGCAGATCATACCATGCAAAGTGCATCACTGTAACAGACAGAGCGCGACAAGTACAATTTTATGGCTGCAGCGAAGGTGCACAAAGAGTGAGATCAATATTAAAATACCAGAAGTCCATTCATACGTCTAATAGCAGTAGGGAAGAAGCTGTTCTTGACCCTGTTGGTAAGTGTGTTTAAGCTTTTGTATCTTCTGACCTACGGAAGAGGTTGGAACATTGTGTAACGGGGCTGGAATCATAGGACCCCTACAGTGCAAAACAGGTCCTTTGGCCCAACAAGTCCACACTGACCCTCAGAGCAGCTCAGCCAGACACATTCCCCTATAACCCACCTAATCTACACATCCCTGAATACTATGCACAATTTATCATGGCCAATCCACCTAACCTGCACATCTTTGGAATGTGGGAGGAAACCAGAGCACCCAGAGCAAACCCACACAGACATGGAGTGAATGTGCAAACTCCACACATACGGTTGCCCAAGGGTGGAATCGAACCGGGTCCCTGGCGCTGTAAGGCAGCAGTGCTAACCACTGTGCCACCGTGCTATCAGAAGGGGTCTTTGATTATGTTGGCTGCCTTCTTGAGGAAGTGGGAAGTAGCTGTAGAGTAATGTATACTGTTATGTAACTATACTGAATCTTTTTTAGGTGCAACGATGTAAACCATTGTGGGATAATTAATTGATATGACCTTATTTGCAATGTCCAACCAATTGCTAGCTTATAATTTACGGATTCAACCTTGAATAAACAACTTTTGATATTGTTATCATAGCAGAGCAGCATATGGTTTGTTAACACATCTCTCTGAACCATTCATACACTTAACTCTGAAATTACAAGTTTTGACTGAACATTGGAATGGAAGAGATCTACACATTCCAACACAACACAATATCTCATTTGAAAGCTTGCCATTGATGTGGACATAGCTCTGACTGGCTAGAATTGTTGCAACTTTTTTTGCATTCTGAACTGACTGAGTGGGTGCATATGGCATTCAAAAGGTTTTTACAGTCGAGTTTAAAAAGGGCGTGGGCCGAATACACATCTGTGGCTCTGCTTCCACAGATCCTTACAGCCCAACTGACAGGGTGATTGCATTTATGGAACTAATTAACTGTTATTATTTCTAATGAACACAATGTTTCCTTTTACTATCTAAGTATGGGGGCTTGTCAAATCAGGTACAAAACAGAAATAAAGATCAAGAAATAATGGGAACTGCAGATGCTGGAGAATCCGAGATAACAAAGTGTGGAGCTGGATGAACATAGCAGGCCAAGCAGCCTCATGGGAGCACAAAAGCTGATGTTTCAGGCCTTCAAGGGTCTCAACCCAAAACGTCAGCTTTTGTGCTCCTAAGATGCTGCTTGGCCTGCTGTGTTCATCCAGCTCCACACTTTGTTATCTCTAAAGATCAAGAAAGTTGGACTATTAAGACAGTGGGGGAGGAAAAACACAGAAAGAACAAGTGGAAAAAATTGACTTCTAAAAGTTTCCTAAAAATTCACCTCCCAAAGAAATGAGAAATCACAGAAAAGTTGACTGGTAGTCATCAATAATGACCACTGTTAAAAGCATGCTTGTACTGTTCATTATAGGATTTTATGGTAAATTTAATGGGCAACGTATGAAAGCAACAACTGTGTGAAAACCTTTTCTTTGTGAAAATACAGCAATACATATAGTCCAGCTACGTCAAGGATATCTGGTCATCACCACTCGTTGCTGTCTGATTTGCTCATTCGCACGGGGTGCGGCATTTGTATGTTGCTGGTATTTTTTTGACAGCAGAATCTGGGTGAACAAATGTTTAGCACATTGCTGGGTAGGCCCACATGGCTTAAGTTTGAGATGTCAGAGATAAGCCTGAGGAACAGGTATGAAAATGCCTGCTAAATACACGTGCTCGTGAGCTCCAGAGATCCGATTGTCTGCTGAACAGAATGACTCACCAAGCAGAGTGAGAATGGAAATCCGTGGGAATGACAGGTTAGTGTGGTTGAAAGTCGGGGGGGCGGTGGGATGAAATTGGGTGCTGCATTCCTGAAGGTGGTGACCCTGGAAAGCTGCAAAGAATAGTCATGGGGGGAAGGAGTGGAGCAAGTGGTTAGAGAGGTTGAGGTAGACAGTGCAGCAACTATCTGGAAGTATGAAATTTTCAAATCAGTTTGGGGCATTGACTGCTGGTAAGGGTGATGCTACTTAGGGAGGTATCCAAATATCCACGCCTCTTTGCTGTGACACCTCTACAGTTTTTTGACCTAATGTGTAGTATCCAAGGAGTGTCAAAGGGATGGGTTCTGCAACCATTAACAGGAGTCTCATATGGCGTATGGTGCCAGGCTGAAGGATTTTATTGAGAGAGTGCAAGGCATTTCAAGTTAAAGACTGAAACATCAAAGATTTCAAACCTTTGATTATTACTCCATGTCACATGCTGGTGAGTTTAGACTATATTCATCTCTCATGGTTTTGAGTTCCCTGTTCAACTGTGCAAAAACTCAGCAGTATGCATAACGCTACCTATAAGATACAACCATTTAAGTATTGCTGGAAAAAGGCACATTTTTATTGAAGTGTCTCATCTTGCACTCATCAGGCGACTTCTGAGGAATAACAATTCCTTGGGAATACCGAGCCTACTTCTTTATTGTAGGAGAACACTCAGTTTGGCAAGTAGAAGATGATTGATAGAGACATTGTCAGGAAGAATGCGCCAGTTCATGATAATTGGCAGTTAATTGCCCAAATTTGTTTCGATTTTAACAGGAACGTCGACTCTGATTGGTGAGGGTATTTCGCTGAGAAATAAACCAGTGAAT
Organism: Stegostoma tigrinum; assembly: GCF_030684315.1. NCBI lineage: Eukaryota > Metazoa > Chordata > Chondrichthyes > Orectolobiformes > Stegostomatidae > Stegostoma > Stegostoma tigrinum. The sequence goes on from NC_081368.1 coordinate 65,859,324, forward strand.
AGTGTTCACCTATTTTGTTGAGTCGAAACTGGCTCAGCGTGTGTTTGCGTTCTTTCTGCCTTCAAAGAGCATAGACCTGAATATATATCGGTAAAGCTTCCACTTTGTGCAAGTGCATTTCTCTGCACTTTGAGAGAGAATTTCTTTTTCTTATCTCCATCAGCATTCAGCATGTCAAGTCTTCTCAAGGTATTTTCAGTTTTAACAACAGCATCTCTCATGCTTTTGAATTCCAATGGGTGCAGATCCAAATTGTCAAAACCTTCCTTGGAAGGCACTTCTCTCATCGCAGGAAGTGAACCTTCTTTGTACTGCTTTTAATGCAATTATATCACTTAAGTAAGGAGATCAAACCTATACACTATGCTCCAGATGCGGTTTCACCAAAGCCCTTTCCAACTCTTATGAAATTTCTCCACTTTTATGTTCCACTTACCCTGCAATGAACAACAAGATTCCATTTGCCTTCTTCATCGCTTGATGTGAAATGCTTCAGGTGCATGTCACAGTACTCCCAGATCCCTTTGTTTCTACAAAGTTCTGCAGGCTCTCTCTCCATTTAAATAGAGCACAATTTTTCCAGTCTACCTGCCAAGTTCACATTTCCTCACATTATAATCCATCTATGAATTTTTTGCCTTATTACTTAACCCAACTCTAACCTTTTGCTAGCATACACCTCCTCCCACCCACCCTCCTGCAAAAATTCCATCCCCTATTCCCAATTCCTCCGCCTCCGCCGCATCTGCTCCCACGATAAGACATTCCACTCCCGCACATCCCAGATGTCCAAGTTCTTTAAGGACCGCAACTTTCCCCCCACGGTGATTGAGAACGCCCTTGACCGCGTCTCCCGCATTTCCCGCGACACATCCCTCACACCCCGCCCCCGCCACAACCGCCCCAAGAGGATCCCCCTCGTTCTCACACACCACCCTACCAACCTCCGGATACAACGCATTATCCTCCGACACTTCCGCCATTTACAATCCGACCCCACCACCCAAGACATTTTTCCATCCCCACCCCTGTCTGCTTTCCGGAGAGACCACTCTCTCCGTGACTCCCTTGTTCGCTCCACACTGCCCTCCAACCCCACCACACCCGGCACCTTCCCCTGCAACCGCAGGAAATGCTACACTTGTCCCCACACCTCCTCCCTCACCCCCATCCCAGGCCCCAAGATGACATTCCACATTAAGCAGAGGTTCACCTGCACATCTGCCAATGTGGTATACTGCATCCACTATACCCGGTGCGGCTTTCTCTACATTGGGGAAACCAAGCGGAGGCTCGGGGACCGCTTTGCAGAACACCTCCGCTCAGTTCGCAACAAACAACTGCACCTCCCAGTCGCAAACCATTTCCACTCCCCCTCCCATTCTCTTGATGACATGTCCATCATGGGCCTCCTGCACTGCCACAATGATGCCACCCGAAGGTTGCAGGAACAGCAACTCATATTCCGCCTGGGAACCCTGCAGCCATATGGTATCAATGTGGACTTCACCAGTTTCAAAATCTCCCCTTCCCCCACTGCATCCCTAAACCAGCCCAGTTCATCCCCTCCCCCCACTGCACCACACAACCAGCCCAGCTCTTCCCCCCCACCCACTGCATCCCAAAACCAGTCCAACCTGTCTCTGCCTCCCTAACCGGTTCTTCCTCTCACCCATCCCTTCCTCCCACCCCAAGCCGCACCCCCAGCTACCTACTAACCTCATCCCACCTCCTTGACCTGTCCGTCTTCCCTGGACTGACCTATCCCCTCCCTACCTCCCCACCTACACCCTCTATCTTCTTTACTCTCCATCTTCGGTCCGCCTCCCCCTCTCTCCCTATTTATTCCAGTTCCCTCCCCCCATCCCCCTCTCTGATGAAGGGTCTAGGCCCGAAACGTCAGCTTTTGTGCTCCTGAGATGCTGCTTGGCCTGCTGTGTTCATCCAGCCTCACATTTTGTTGTCTCTAACCTTTTGCTGACTGTTTTGGCAGAATTATATGTTTTGAAATTAATTGTGGCTTCAGGTTTAAAGCAGGAGCTTCTTCCACTCAGGCCCTGGTCATTTTCTCATGCGATTACATTCTTTTAAGCTCATGCACGAGTAAAATGCCATGTTTTATAGGGAGGCAGGGCTGGATGTTCTGTCCTACTCCAGGACTTTCCAGACTACACGTTAAAGAGGTAACCGACTCACACTTCGCTCTCTGTAATCCAGGAGCATTAGTGGACATTAGCACATCACACCTACACACCCCAAAAGTATCCAAGATTTTGCACAAATCAACGCCAAGCTCAGCAAAGCCTCCCTGCAAAGTGTCTTGAATACTGTTGGGGAGGGAAGGGACATTCTTTCCCCCACAAATGGCAACAAGAAGCCACAATGGCATTGGAGGTCAGCACCTGTGGGTGACTGTCAGGACAGCCTGGCTCTAGTGCCGCAAGAAGGTGCATGATCAGTCTCTGTCAGGGTATGTGCCACTCTCCACTCAATGCTTCACGTTTCTTTCAGTGTGAGTCAGCATTGGAATGTTGCCAGTCCTTTCAAGTTACGCTCCATTTGCCTGCCCAAATCAGGTCTGCTGGAATCCACAGCAACCCTGCTTTTACCATGGCTAACTCACAGGGAGCTGGGTTTGGGTAGCAATGCTCTTCGAAGGGTCGGTGTGGACTTGATGGGCTGAACGATCTCTTTTTGCACTGTGGGGATTCTATGATCTTGCAGGAGGAAACCAGAGCACCCGGTGGAAACTCACACAGTCATGAGGAGAACATGCAAACTCCGCACAGGCTCCACATAGTTCTCAGGAAGGGTCACCAGATCCAAAACATTAACTGTGATTTTTTTTTCCTTGACAGATGCTGCCAGATTTGCTGAGCTTTCCCAGCAACTTCTGTTTTTGTTCCACATGGACGGTCACCCGAAGCCGGAATCAAACCCGGGTCCCTGGTGCTGTGAGGCAGCAGTGGTAATCACTGAGCCACCGTGCCGCTCAAGAAGCCAATTTGCTGAAGAAGTTTGAACTTCCTGGAGCTTGGAGGAAGAAATCTAACTCTGTAAGGCATACAGCTCATATATAAGGCTGGGTTTGTGAACATTGCTGCTGTCTCCTTTCTGGCGAATAAGATTGCACCCATGCGCTTAATTCCAGCGCGCTGGTATGTTAATGGGTATTCATGGCAATGATAGCAAATGCAAAGCAGAAAGCCAAGCTGCCTGAAAGGCTCTGAGAGCTTAACTGAAAACTTTGGCCCACTGCTGGAAAACTGAACTTTCCCCCCAATATAATACCCCTTTGGCTCTTCTAAAATGCTCTGTGGAGCCTCAGAAGATTTCACAATGTAATCTCCTACCTACGCTTGTGCCATAAGCAAATTTAGCAAACATACATCAAGTCACTTCTTCCAAGTCACAGTTTGTAAATAGTTAAGGCCCAGGTATTCATTTGTGGCACACTCCCTCCACTGGTTAATAACCTAAAAGTGAGTCAGTTATCCTGTCTGAGTTATAACTGTTAACCCATCTTCCATCCATGCTAAATACGCCATCGTGAGGCCTTATTTTGTATGGTAGCTTTTTATTGGCTCTTTATCAATGTCTTTTGAAAATTCAAGTGCCAGGAAAAACGGCCATCAAAGTGGCAGGATTGCTGTAAGTCCTGCCCCTATTTAGGAATAGAATGAACAAGAAATCCACAGTAGTATGGCTTAGAACTTCTCAACGTCCAACTTCGCATTATCCAGTTAGTTGCCCCAGTGCAACATCCTCAGAGGAACCTTCTTCCCAACGAGACATTACAGACAAGGTGCCTTTGCAATGTCCTGAGGTCAAATCAGGCCCCATGTAAATGCAAATCATTCATTCCTTCCTTTGATTTTATCAGTTACATTGATATTCCTGATCACTGTCTCCAGTGGCTGAGATAGCTCAAAGCATTCCCTGTTAGAAAACAGAAAAGTCAGCAAAAACATCACAAAACCATTCCACCGTACCAAGAGAATGTGTTACTGCCAGCTCTCCTGAACTTGTTATTCTTTCCAGACACTTTAAAAAACTTGTACTTGACTATGTTGCATCTTCACAGATGAAATACTCTCTTAATGAGGTACTTTAAATTCGATTACTGCCATTGGAAATGGCAAGAAAATAAATCAGTGGACTGAAATTGCGGCTTATCGTTCATTTTACATAAATCAAAACCTTCACATTTTGGATTATAAAAACAAATTAAACAGCAGAATCACTGCAAGGTAGATTTATATTTCACACCTTGTAAAACTCAAGCACGCTTATAAACATGCTCCCAACTAAAACTCTTCCTAGTTTACTTAAGGCTAATCTACAAGCAACATTACTAGTTAGAGATTGCTGCTGCTGATATCAGCAAATAGCTACAATATTTGTACTTCAATCTATTGTTTTAAACTGCCAGCTTAGCTCGGTGAATATCTTTTTTTAAAACTTGTTCATGGAATATGGGCTTCATGAACAAAATCAGCATGAATGGTCTTTCCCTGACTGCTTTGGAGAAGGTGATGGTAAGCTTACTTCTCAAACCACTGCAGTCCTTGGGACGTAGGGACACCTACAGTGCTGTTGGGAAGGGGGTTCAGCCCTGCAACAACGAAAGTACAATGATATATTTCCAAGCCAAGATGGTTGTGAATTGGAGGGGAACTTGTAGGCAGTGGTGTTCTCAGGCATCTGTTGCTCCTGTCCTTCTTGACAGTAGAAGTTGCAGGTCTGGAAAGCGCTGTGGGAGGAGGTTTGGTGAGTTACTGCAGTGTATCTTGTAGATGGTACACACTGCTGCCACTGTGCATTGGTGGTGAAATGTTGAAGGGGATGATTTTGGGTATTAATCAAGCGGGTGCCTTTGACTTTGATGGGGTCACCCCTCGAGTATTGTTGGAGCTGCATCATCCAAGCAAGTGGGGAATATTCCATCACACTCCTGACTTGTGCCTTGTAGACAGTGGACAGGCTTTGAGGAGTCAGGACTTTCTGCAGTCTCCCGAGCCTCTGACTTGCTCTCATAGCCATAATATTTATATGGTTAGTCCAGCTCAGTATCTGTTCAATGGTATCCCCAAAGAATGTTCATAGTAGGAGAACTTAATGTGGGTAATGCTATTGAATACCAAGAGGTGGTGGTTACATTGTCTCTTGTCAAATTTGGCGATTGTGTGGCATTTGTGTGGGGAAAAAGTTAATGTTTACTTATCAGCCCAAGCCTGGACATTGTCCAGGTCTTGTTGTGTTTGGACATGACTGCTTCAGTATGTGAGGAATTATAAATAGTGCTGAACATTGTGCGTGCATCAGTGAACATCCCTATCACTGATCATATGATGGAGGGAGGGTCATTGATGATGCAGCTGAAAATGGCTGGGCCACAGAAACATTTGAGTAACAGACGGTATATCAGAAAATTTTGTTTGCTGATAATCATTGGTAGAATACGCAAGTAAACTGCATTTTATAAACAATTCTGTTTGGCATCCAAAAAAATGCTTTTATAGTTCTGCTTCTTTTGATATGACTGTTAACATTTAATGTGACCGGGAAAGCATAGCTTGCATTCCACGAGAACCGTTATCAGTTATTTTCAGATGTGAGGATCGTAAAAACTGAGTGGCTCTTATAGAGTGAAAATGGGAACTGCAGATGCTGGAGAATCCAAGATAATAAAATGTGAGGCTGGATGAACACAGCAGGCCCAGCAGCATCTCAGGAGCACAAAAGCTGACGTTTCAGGCCTAGACCCTTCATCAGAGAGGGGGATGGGGTGAGGGTTCTGGAATAAATAGGGAGAGAGGGGGAGGCAGACCGAAGATTGAGAGAAAAGAAGATAGGTGGAGAGGAGAGTATAGGTGGGGAGGTAGGGAGGGGATAGGTCAGTCCAGGGAAGACGGACAGGTCATGGAGGTGGGATGAGGTTAGTAGGTAGGAGATGGAGGTGCGGCTTGGGGTGGGAGGAAGGGATGGGTGAGAGGAAGAACAGGTTAGGGAGGCAGAGACAGGTTGGACTGGTTTTGGGATGCAGTGGGTGGAGGGGAAGAGCTGGGCTGGTTGTGTGGTGCAGTGGGGGGAGGGGACGAACTGGGCTGGTTTTGGGATGCGGTGGGGGAAGGGGAGATTTTGAAACTGGTGAAGTCCACATTGATACCATTGGGCTGCAGGGTTCCCAAGCGGAATATGAGTTGCTGTTCCTGCAACCTTCGGGTGGCATCATTGTGGCACCACCCATGACCTCCACCTCCTCCAGGACTTCCAATTCCCTGGCCCCCAACACCTCATTTCAACCATGGATGTCCAGTCCCTATACACCTGCATTCCGCGTGCAGATGGCCTCAAGGCCCTCCGCTTCTTCCTGTCCCGCAGGCCCGACCAGTCCCCCTCCACAGACACCCTCATCTGCCTAGCCGAATTCGTCCTCACCCTCAACAACTTCTCTTTCGATTCCTCCCACTTCCTACAGACTAAGGGGGTGGCCATGGGCACCCGCATGGGCCCCAGCTATGCCTGTCTCTTTGTAGGTTACGTGGAACAGTCCCTCTTCCGCATCTACACAGGCCCCAAACCCCACCTCTTCCTCCGGTACATTGATGACTGTATCGGCACTGCCTCTTGCTCCCCAGAGGAGCTCGAATAGTTCATCCACTTCACCAACACCTTCCACCCCAACCTTCAGTTCACCTGGGCCATTTCCAGCACATCCCTCACCTTCCTGGACCTCTCAGTCTCCATCTCAGGCAACCAGCTTGTAACTGATGTCCATTTCAAGCCCACCGACTCCCACAGCTACCTAGAATACACCTCCTCCCACCCACCCTCCTGCAAAAATTCCATCCCCTATTCCCAATTCCTCCGCCTCCGCCGCATCTGCTCCCACGATGAGGCATTCCACTCCCGCACATCCCAGATGTCCAAGTTCTTCAAGGACCGCAACTTTCCCCCCACAGTGGTCGAGAACGCCCTTGACCGCGTCTCCCGCATTTCCCGCAACACATTCCTCACACCCCGCCCCCGCCACAACCGCCCAAAGAGGATCCCCCTCATTCTCACACACCACCCCACCAACCTCCGGATACAACGCATCATCCTCTGACACTTCCGCCTTCTACAATCCGACCCCACGACCCAAGACATTTTTCCATCCCCACCCCTGTCTGCTTTCCGGAGAGACCACTCTCTCTGTGACTCCCTTGTTGATCCACACTGCCCTCCAACCCCACCACACCCGGCACCTTCCCCTGCAACCGCAGGAAATGCTACACTTGTCCCCACACCTCCCCCCTCAGCCCTATCCCAGGCCCCAAGATGACTTTCCACATGAAGCAGAGGTTCACCTGCACATCTGCCAATGTGGTATACTGCATCCACTGTCCCCGGTGTGGCTTCCTCTACATTGGGGAAACCAAGTGGAGGCTTGGGGACCGCTTTGCAGAACACCTCCGCTCGGTTCGCAACAAACTACTGCACCTCCCAGTCGCAAACCATTTCCACTCCCCCTCCCATTCTTTAGATGGCATGTCCATCATGGGCCTCCTGCAGTGCCACAATGATGCCACCCGAAGGTTGCAGGAACAGCAACTCATATTCCGCTTGGGAACCCTGCAGCCCAATGGTATCATTGTGGACTTTACCAGCTTCAAAATCTCCCCTTCCCCCACCGCATCCCAAAACCAGCCCAGTTCGTCTCCTCCCCCCACTGCACCACACAACTAGCCCAGCTCTTCCCCTCCATCCACTGCATCCCAAAACCAGTCCAACCTGTCTCTGCCTCCCTAACCTGTTCTTCCTCTCACCCATCCCTTCCTCCCACCCCAAGCCGCACCTCCATCTCCTACCTACTAACCTCATCCAACCTCCTTGACCTGTCCGTCTTCCCTGGACTGACCTATCTGTCTTCCCTGGACTGACCTATCTCCTCCCCACCTCCCCACCTATGCTCTCCTCTCCACCTATCTTCGTTTCTCTCCATCTTCGGTCCGCTTCCCCCTCTCTCCCTATTTATTCCAGAACCCTCTCCCCATCCCCCTCTCTGAAGAAGGGTCTAGGCCCGAAACATCAGCTTTTGTGCTCCTGAGATGCTGCTGGGCCTGCTGTGTTCATCCAGCCTCACATTTTATTATCTTGGCTCTTATAGAGACTATGTGAAAGATGTGGAAATAAAAACTGCACTGTACAAATCTTTTCAGATGAAACTCAAGCCTGGAGTTCACAGCTCATAATATTAATGGATGAACATTTAATGCTCTTGTGTAACACTCCTTCATCATTTTAGTGAGGTGATCTTCCGATTAAAAATGCATTAAGGCAGCCAATGAATAAACATTATCTCCAACTTGCTCAGACTTTAGTGAATAACAATGACACTCATTCCTCAATTTGGTAGCAACTGTTTCAGAAAATAACAGACAGTGGTCAAAAAGGCTGTTGAACTTGATGGCTAGCAAATGGAGTTTGTGATGGGATTGAAGGTGATGACTTTGGGCTTCCTAATGTCCAGTTGCAGGAAACTGTAGCTCACCTAGGACGGATATTGGATTATCAAACAGTGTACAAAGATTGGAGGGGTTGAGAGAGTGGGACATAGCTGCGTTTTCTCACTGTGCTCATGAAACTAGATTTTGATTGGGCTTCTGAGGTATATGACAAATAGGAGACGGGCAAGGAAAGATTCTTGGAGGTTCCAGAGATAATGGCATGGTGGCAGGAGGAAACACCGTTAATGAAGATTAAACTAAAACTAAAAACTGCAAATTTGATACAATCTGCTTGCTGGAGAAAATCAGCAGGTCTGGCAGCATCTTTGGAGGGAAAGCAGAGTTAATGTTTCGAGTCCAGTGACCTTTCTTCAATACTCCAGTTCTGAAATGATAACTCTAAACATTGGATCTGCTTTCTCTCTACAGATGCTGCCAGGCATACTGAGTTTCTCCAGCAATTTTTGTCATTGCAAAAGATTATCTGGAGAGCTAAGAGTGGAATGAGGCAGTCTAATGCAGTAGGTCAATGCTTGCAGAGAGTTTAGTTTGCACTTTTATTATTTCTCCACTTTGAATGTGGCAAATGATCATTAAAAAATGTCTCATGGCTAGATCTTTCCTTCATTCTTTAAATAAAAAAAATCAAAAGCCATGGTTAACAGTCCCTCCATTTCCCCCCTCCATATCTATTTTGTTACATGCATGAATATCAAGGTAATGAGTGAATAATCAGCACTAATTTGCAGATAATCTTCGCACCACAAGAAAACCTATACACAATGTACATTTTGGAAAGGTTACCATGAATATTAAAGAAGAAAAAAGAATACCATTTTTCAGTCACTGACAGGTATCATGTTAGTCTGCAAATTTACCACATTTATGTCGAATTGTATAATTATCCAGTCCGCACCAACAAAAAAACTATTCTAAAACTCCCAGCGGGTCTGGCAGCGTCCATGGGGAGACAGCATGTTAACATTTCCAGTCTAGAAGTTAGCTTGCTCTCTCTCTCTCCATGGGTGTTGCCTGACCTGCAGGGATTTCCAGCATTTTCAATACAGATTCCAGCATCCACAGTTATTTGCTCCTATTCTAAATCTAAATGAGTTTCACTTTCCAACACTTGGCCTTGAATGTTATGACATTTCAAGTGCTTTGATCCAAGTACTTTTCAAAAGTTATGAGATTTCCCAACTCAACTACCATCTCAAGCAATGCCTCCTAGATTCCCACCACCCTCTGGGTGAAAACGAAGTTCCTAAAATCCCCTCTGAACCCCATGCCTTTCAGCTTGTGAGCATGTCCCACTGTTATTGACCATTCAACTAAGGGGAAAACATCTGCTTTCTGTCCATCCTGTTCATGCCCTTCATAACCTTATACACCTCAGACAATTCCCCTGCTCTGTTCCATCCAGTGCTCATCCAGACTTTCTTTGTAGCTAAACTGTTCCATCCTATTTCAATTTCAATTTTAGATTCAATTTAATATTATTTTCTGTTTAAATACACAGGTGGGTATCTGACTGCACAACTTCTGTCAGTTCAGTATTGTAACCGCAGAATCCCTACAGTATGGGAACAGGCCCTTCAGCCCAAAAAGTCCACACCAACCCTCAGAACATCCCACCCAGGCCCCTTTCCTGTAACCCACCTAATCGGCACACTCCTGAACACAATGGGCAATTTAGCATGGCCAATCCACCTAGCCTGCGCATTTTTTGGAGCGTAGGAGTAAACTGGAGCACATGGAGAAAATCCACATGGACACAGGGAGAACGTGCAAACTCCACACAGACAGTTGCCCGAGGGTGGAATTTAACCCGGGTCCCTGGCACTGTAAGATAGGAGCGCTAACCACTGAGCCACCATATCATCCTAACCACTTGCCCACCATCACTTGTTAGATTTGACATTGAATCTTACATTTTCATCACTTGGCAGCAGTAAAATTGAATTGTTTGCAATGTCTCAAGACAAGATCTTGTGTATCAATTGGACAAGCTGAGAAGAGAAAGAGCCGAGGAGGCGGGTGGTTGGTTGCCCTTTGAATCAAGGCAGAAAAGGTGGAATGGCAACTTTTACTTTTCAGCTTTTGACCGGTGTCCTTACGGAAAAGTGCAAAGTATAGTGAGGAAAATAGCTCAGTCATTTCTTCACATCAACCACCAGAATCAGGCAGAACTAAAGTGACTGTGAATTTGCAGAAAGGGTAGCTCTTGTGAACTGGAAGCTTGAGTTCAGAGAGAAACGGTGTGTGTGTAAATTGAGTGAATATTGAAAAGGGGGATAAACCATATCTCTGACCCAGGGAGAAAGTGCAGCCTCTGCCACAGGAATGGTCTTTGGTTATATTTTCAGCCAAGACAGAAATAATTCCCAGAAAATCCCCTGTTAGTTTAATGCAAACAGCCAACATTGTAATTAAGCAAATGTGCATCAACGCCTGTGTTCAAACAGTTAACTTGTGAAACTCACGCAAACTTATCCAGTTTGTGCACACCACCAGCACCAGCAGGAATTTATATATTTCATGCTGAGTTTCAAACTGCTCAAAGTATAATGTATCCAGAATAAGTTACATAAATTCTTTGTAATATGCCTCATGGCCCACAATTAACAAAATCTCTGTGATGCTGGTCTGTCATCAAGTCAATCCACTTTTCATTAGCTCATTAAAACAACATGCACTTTTCTTTCAGCTTTGAATAACCATTTACATTGCTGAACATTGTTATGGAAGCTTTTTTTTACCTGTTCATTTCTTCCAAGCAGTCAGTTGCAAAGTAGAAGCTCTTAATTTTTGGATGGCAAGCCTTGAAGGCACTGCAGAGGAACAAACATGAAAGTCACATCACACACACACATTGACTGAAAGAAATGCCATTATTCTTCAAACTTTCAGTGACACTGTGGCAGTCTGTGGGGCAGATTATGACTCTGTGTGCCAGTGTATAATGACTGATTGTGAGTGGGCAGCTCTGCTCACCTTCGCTCATGAAGATGGTTTTACAAAGGCAATGAGGAAAGATGGAAGATGAGCTAATGGGAACTGCAGATGCTGGAGAATCCAAGACAACAAAATGTGAGGCTGGATGAACACAGCAGGCCAAGCAGCATCATAGGAGCACATAAGCTGACGTTTCGGGCCTAGACCCTTCATCAGAGAGGGGGATGGGGTGAGGGTTCTGGAATAAATAGACAGAGGGGGAGGCGGACCGAAGATGGGGAGAAAAGAAGATAGGTGGAGACGAGAATATAGGTGGGGAGGTAGGGAGGGGATAGGTCAGTCCAGGGAAGTCGGGCAGGTCAAGGAGGTGGGATGAGGTTAGTAGGTAGATGGGGGTGCAGCTTGGGGTGGGAGGAAGGGATGGGTGAGAGGAAGAACAGGTCAGGGAGGCGGAGACAGGTTGGACTGGTTTTGGGATGCAGTTGGTGGATGGGAAGAGCTGGGCTGGTTTAGGGATGCAGTTGGGGAAGGGGAGATTTTGAAACTGGTGAAGTCCACATTGATACCATTAGGCTACAGGGTTCCCAGGCGGAATATGAGTTGCTGTTCCTGCAACCTTCGGGTGGCATCATTGTGGCACTGCAGGAGGCCCATGATGGACATGTCATCTAAAGAATGGGAGGGGGAGTGGAAATGGTTTGCGACTGGGAGGTGCAGTAGTTTGTTGCGAACTGAGCGGAGGTGTTCTGCAAAGCGGTCTCCAAGCCTCCGCTTGGTTTCCCCAATGTAGAGGAAGCCACACCGGGTACAGTGGATGCAGTATACCACATTGGCAGATGTGCAGGTGAACCTCTGCTTAATGTGGAATGTCATCTTGGGGCCTGGGATAGGGCTGAGGGGGGAGGTGTGGGGACAAGTGTAGCATTTCCTGCGGTTGCAGGGGAAGGTGCCGGGTGTGGTGGGGTTCGAGGGCAGTGTGGAGCGAACAAGGGAGTCACGGAGAGAGTGGTCTCTCCGGAAAGCAGACAGGGGTGGGGATGGAAAAATGTCTTGGGTGGTGTGGTCGGATTGTAGATGGCGGAAGTGTCGGAGGATGATGCGTTGTATCCGGAGGTTGGTGGGGTGGTGTGTGAGAACGAGGGGGATCCTCTTTGGGCGGTTGTGGCGGGGGCGGGGTGTGAGGGGCGTGTTGCGGGAAATACGGGAGACGCGGTTGAGGGCGTTCTCGATCACTGTGGGGGGAAAGTTGCGGTCCTTGAAGAACTTGGACATCTGGGATGTGCGGGAGTAGAATATCTTGTCGTGGGAGCAGATGCGGCGGAGGCGGAGGAATTGGGAATAGGGGATGGAATTTTTGCAGGAGGGTGGGTGGGAGGAGGTGTATTCTAGGTAGCTGTGGGAGTCGGTGGGTTTGAAATGGACATCAGTTACAAGCTGGTTGCCTGAGATGGAGACTGAGAGGTCCAGGAAGGTGAGGGATGTGCTGGAGATGGCCCAGGTGAACTGAAGGTTGGGGTGGAAGGTGTTGGTGAAGTGGATGAACTGTTCGAGCTCCTCTGGGGAGCAAGATGCGGCGCTGATACAGTCATCAATGTACTGGAGGAAGAGGTGGGGTTTGGGGCCTGTGTAGGTGCGGAAGAGGGACTATTCCACGTAACCTACAAAGAGGCAGGCATAGCTGGGGCCCATGCCGGTGCCCATGGCCACCCCCTTAGTCTGTAGGAAGTGGGAGGAGTCAAAAGAGAAGTTGTTGAGGGTGAGGACGAGTTCGGCTAGGCGGATGAGGGTGTCGGTGGAGGGGGACTGGTCGGGCCTGTGGGACAGGAAGAAGCCGAGGGCCTTGAGGCCAACTGCATGCGGAATGCGGGTGTATAGGGACTGGACGTCCATGGTGAAGATGAGGTGTTGGGGGCCAGGGAATTGGAAGTCCTGGAGGAGTTGGAGGGCGTGGGTGGTGTCACGGACGTAGGTGGGGAGTTCCTGGACCAAAGGGGAGAAAATGGAGTCCAGATAGGTGGAGATGAGTTCGGTGGGGCAGGAGCAGGCTGAGACGATTGGTCAAATCGTCTCTTCACTCGACCTCTTCATCTCTAATTGCCGTCGAGACATTAACTACCTCAACCTCTCCACCCCTCTCACCCACTCCAACCTCTCCCCCGCAGAACGGGCAGCCCTCCGCTCCCTGCGCTCCAACCCCAACCTCACCATCAAACCCGCAGACAAGGGTGGCGCAGTGGTAGTATGGCGCAGTGACCTCTACATCGCCGAGGCCAGATGCCAACTCTCCGACACCACCTCCTACCGCCCCCTCGATCATGACCCCACACCCGAGCACCAAACCATCATCTCCAACACCATTCATGACCTCATCACCTCAGGGGACCTCCCACACACAGCCTCCAACCTCATTGTTCCCCAACCCCGCACGGCCCGTTTCTATCTCCTTCCCAAAATCCACAAACCTGCCTGCCCTGGTCGACCAATCGTCTCAGCCTGCTCCTGCCCCACCGAACTCATCTCCACCTATCTGGACTCCATTTTCCCCCCTTTGGTCCAGGAACTCCCCACCTATATCCATGACACCACCCACGCCCTCCACCTCCTCCAGGACTTCCAATTCCCTGGCCCCCAACACCTCATCTTCACCATGGACGTTCAGTCCCTATACACCTGCGTTCCGCATGCAGATGGCCTCAAGGCCCTCGGCTTCTTCCTGTCCCACAGGCCCGACCAGTCCCCCTCCACCGACACCCTCATCCACCTAGCCGAACTCGTCCTCACCCTCAACAACTTCTCTTTTGACTCCTCCCACTTCCTACAGACTAATTGGGTGGCCATGGGCACCCGCATGGGCCCCAGCTATGCCTGTCTCTTTGTAGGTTACGTGGGACAGTCCCTCTTCCGCACCTACACAGGCCCCAAACCCCACCTCTTCCTCCGTTACATTGATGACTGTATCGGCACCGCCTCTTGCTCCCCAGAGGAGCTCGAACAGTTCATCCACTTCACCAACACCTTCCACCCCAACCTTCAGTTCACCTGGGCCATTTCCAGCACATCCCTCACCTTCCTGGGCCTCTCAGTCTCCATCTCAGGCAACCAGCTTGTAACTGATGTCCATATCAAGCCTACCGACTCCCACAGCTACCTAGAATACACCTCCTCCCACCCACCCTCCTGCAAAAATTCCATCCCCTATTCCCAATTCCTCCGCCTCCGCCGCATCTGCTCCCACGACAAGACATTCCACTCCCGCACATTCCAGATGTCCAAGTTCTTCAAGGACCGCAACTTTCCCCCCACAGTGATCGAGAACGCCCTCAACCGCGTCTCCCGTATTTCCCGCAACACGCCCCACACACCCCGCCCCCGCCACAACCGCCCAAAGAAGATCCCCCTCGTTCTCACACACCACCCCACCAACCTCCGGATACAACGCATCATCCTCCGACACTTCCGCCATCTACAATCTGACCCCACCACCCAAGACAATTTTCCATCCCCACCCCTGTCTGCTTTCCGGAGAGACCACTCTCTCCGTGACTCCCTTGTTCGCTCCACACTGCCCTCGAACCCCACCACACCCGGCACCTTCCCCTGCAACCGCAGGAAATGCTACACTTGTCCCCACACCTCCCCCCTCAGCCCTATCCCAGGCCCCAAGATGACATTCCACATTAAGCAGAGGTTCACCTGCACATCTGCCAATGTGGTATACTGCATCCACTGTACCCGGTGTGGCTTCCTCTACATTGGGGAAACCAAGCGGAGGCTTGGAGACCGCTTTGCAGAACACCTCCGCTCAGTTCACAACAAACTACTGCACCTCCCAGTCGCAAACCATTTCCACTCCCCCTCCCATTCTTTAGATGACATGTCCATCATGGGCCTCCTGCGGTGCCACAATGATGCCACCCGAAGGTTGCAGGAACAGCAACTCATTTTCCGCCTGGGAACCCTGCAGCCTAATGGTATCAATGTGGACTTCACCAGTTTCAAAATCTCCCCTTCCCCAACTGCATCCCTAAACCAGCCCAGTTCGTCCCCTCCCCGCACTGCACCACACAACCAGTCCAGCTCTTCCCCTCCACCCACTGCATCCCAAAACCAGTCCAACCTGTCTCCGCCTCCCTAACCTGTTCTTCCTCTCACCCATCCCTTCCTCCCACCCCAAGCCGCACCCCCATCTACCTACTAACCTCATCCCACCTCCTCGACCTGTCCGTCTTCCCTGGACTGACCTATCCCCTCCCTGCCTCCCCACCTATACTCTCGTCTCCACCTATCTTCTTTTCTCCCCATCTTCGGTCCGCCTCCCCCTCTCTCCCTATTTATTTCAGAGCCCTCACCCCAGCCCCCTCTCCGATGTAGGGTCTAGGCCCGAAACGTCAGCTTTTGTGCTCCTGAGATGCTGCTTGGCCCGCTGTGTTCATCCAGCCTCACATTTTGTTGTCTTGGACGATGAGCTGTTGGCTTATCGCACACTGTCGCTCATGGATTTTATTTAAACTTGCAAATCAAAACAAAAATGACCCTCTATTTGCAGCTCAGAACCTTATGAACAGAAAGGCACATAATTACCATCACATGGTAATTGAAAGTAAATGTTCTGATCTGTGTGCGAGACCATTTATTCTCTGTTGCTTAGAAATGTCCCTTCAGGGTCCCAGAACCTGGGTAAGGATGCAACCCCTGTCCCAAGGTCTGAGGTCCACTACTGGAAGCATGCACTTGGTAAATTTACACTCAGATGTTCATAGCTCAGGGGATGCTTCCTTCTGTTTGGAAACCTTGACGTTGATGAACTGCATTGTGGCATTGCAAGATTAACACTTACTATTTCCGTCTGCATTCAATAGCTCTGTCTATCCTGAACTCCGGCAAGCTGATGAATCCTTCAGCCTTTTCATCCTGTCAAGAAAGCACAGGGTCGGTGATGAGAAAAAAAAGTGCTCTGATATGAAAAATCAAGTTTTCTGGTCTTAAAGCCTCTTGTGATGCAAAAATTTATCAATTTACATTGACCAAATTTTAATCCATTTAGATTTTGACGAAAATGGGGATGAGAAAAGCTTCAATTCCTTCCCTCAAGTATCCATTCATTCAACATGTCCCTAAAATAGCTCCAATTAAACACTGAATTTTTCGTCTCATGAGATTTTATTCAAACCCTGTGCCTCTGTACATCAAACCGTAATATCCCAAAACAATGATTTCTGTTTTAAAGCAGCATTCTTTTCTCAGGTCACGCTGAAAGCTCTCCATCAACAAACTGTATGCAGGTTAATTTAGAATGAAGCTACACAAAATGGACGTACCATTGCAGCTGAATAGCAGCATTAATGCTTTAATCCTTCCACCTTAGCAGTTACCTGTCAATCTACTTGTGCTTCTTCTAACTGATAGCTCTGTTATGAGAAGTATTAGAATTGCAAGGAAATGCAAATGTATGCATCCAAGTAAATTACACAGTTGTTTCTGATAATATTCACAACATAGAAACGGAACATCCAAGCCAAAGGGCCTATGCTTATCCTATTGATATCCAGAACGAATCTTTGTCCACCCTTCTTCATCCAAACCCATCAGCATATCCCTTCTTCTTCCATGCTTACTTAGTCTACTCTTAAATGCATCTACACTAACCATTTTAGCTCTCCTTTATAGTCATAAGCTCTACATTCTAACCAGGTTATGAATAGAGGTTGCTCCTGTTGGATTTATTCATAACTATGATACACTTACAGTTATTTGTCTGTCTTCCATCCAGTGGAAACATCTCTGCATCTAACTTATCACAATGCCTCCTAATTTTATAGACTTCCATTAGGCATCCCTCCGTTTCATCCCTCCACGTCTCTCATCCCAGTCTGGTCAATTGTCTGGATTAGTATAAACTCTCAGTCCCGGTATCAGTGAAGATACATTGACTTCACATTCTCCCAAGTTGCTATTGTTTTAGGATATGGAGACTAGAATTGCACTCAACACCCCAAGTGCAGTCTAACCAAGATCCTATGCAAGTTTAACACAATGGGCTGAAGATTGATCCAGGCTATTAATTGGTTGTAGGGGTGCCAATTCCAGATCTGTCTCTTCTGGTTCCAGTGAAGGTACAGCTAAGTTTCATTCTCATTTCAATGATTTCTACATGTAACTCAGCATGTTCAATCCTGCTGGCTGTCTGCATTCACAACCCTGTGGTGCAGAAACTGGGTGCCTCAGTCTGAGAAGTGAACATGTGTTCCAGCAAGCTCCTAGAAGAGCAGTCTGTTCTATTTAAGGTAAGCTGCAATGGAACACGCATGTCAAAAAACAATTGGAGCAGAAATATTCAAAGTAAAGGAAAATGGAGCACCCATCTAGAGATAAGGCTCCAAGGTTCACTGATATTACTCTGGAAGAGGAGAAAGGAGAGGTTTCTTCACTCTGGTGGACCTATGGAATTCTCTGCCACAGAAATTGTTTGCGGCAAAGTCATTGAATGTTTTCAAGAAGGAGCTAGATACAGTTCTTAGGGATAAAGGGGGCCAAAAGGTGCAGGGAGAGACTTGCAATTGGGTTTTGAATCGCATGATCGGTCACGGTAGTATTGAATGGTGCAGCAGACTTGAAGGGCTGGATGGCCTACTTCTGTACTGATCTTCCATATTTTTACATTAAACACTAGCGTAGGCGGTGGACAGAAGGACAGAAACAAAACATGAAAGTCACATCATGCAGTCAAATAGGAAGGAACTTCATTATTCTTACATTGCAATCTTTATGGAATCATCCTGAGAGACTCTGTGTGTGTGTGTGTGTGTGTGTATGTGTGTGTGTGAGCAGATAGTTGATGATTTGTTTTGTACTGTTTACACAAAGTCAGCACCTCCTTCGCTGTGTTCAGTAACACAGAGCACTGCTGTCGGCTGATTTTGCTTAAATGAAGAGGAAATGTAGGCAAGTGACAAGGAAGGTCACTTTGAAAATTCCGATAGCAGTGCGAGAAGATGCTTAATAACTTCAGATGCATGGTCAAGGCCAGTGAATAGACCTTCATGTCCTGGCCTCATACCCACAAAACCACCATGGTCTCACCTTGTCCAGTGCACTGCACCTCTACCACTCAAGCAGCAGCACCTAGCACTCATCCCTAATGCTTACATACTGTGTCACACTAAGCTTCCAAAGCTCCTGACTTCCTCTCACTGCTTTTGTTGATTTCCAGCTATTAATCTATGGCAGACACATCACTGGGCACACTGTCACACAAACGCCAATATGCTGCCATCTTGCTTGCATGAGAAGGGCACC
Organism: Stegostoma tigrinum; assembly: GCF_030684315.1. Taxonomy (NCBI): domain Eukaryota; kingdom Metazoa; phylum Chordata; class Chondrichthyes; order Orectolobiformes; family Stegostomatidae; genus Stegostoma; species Stegostoma tigrinum. Next base: position 65,878,067 of record NC_081368.1, read on the forward strand.
CATAACTGGAGGGAGCAACATGAGGCCAGGAAAACACAGAGACATCACAATTACTTGCACCCAATTAATGATGTGCCACCCTAATCACAGTCCAGCACCAAAGGAGTGTGGGCACCCGACACCGCACAGAACATTCAGACTGATCTTCTGCTCACTGCTCACCCACATCCTGACTTAAATTATAAATCTGAAGTTGTAGTTTGTGTGGCCTTCATAGAATACTGACAGTGTGGAAGCAGGCCATTTGGCCTATTAAGTCCATATCAACCTGACCCAGCATCAACCTGATCCACTCCCCTATCCTGTAACTGTAACCCACCATTCCCAAAGGCTAATTCAACCAGCCTGTTCCATATGCATGGATCATATGAGCAATTTAGCATGGCTAGTCCACATAAGCTGCACATCTTTGGACTGTGGGAGGAAACTGGAGCACCCAGAGGAAGCTCACTCAGACACTGGGAGAATGTGCAAACTCCACACAGACAGTCCCTCAAGGCTGCAATTGAACCCATGTCCCTGGCACTGTAAGGCAGCAGTGCTAACCACTGGGGCACCCATGCCACCCTGATCATCTTGGAGCTCTTGCAGTCCCACCCTTCCTCACCCTGATATTCGCCTCCTACTTTTATGCTTTCAGACACCGCCCAAGCTCTGGTACATGGCCAGCCTCAATGTAGCCATGTGGCAGAGAGAGATAAAGGAAGCTCATGCCACAGATAGGCAAGTGCCATCACTGGATCTCACGATCTCAGTCATCAGCTTAGATAGCAGTGCGTGGTGTGAGGCTGGATAGAGTTAGGATCAGCCATGGGGAGGGCAGGCCTGAGTGTGCTACACTCAGGTTTACTGTTGCTGCTTGTGATGCAATCTGACACTGAGTTCTCACGGCCTAGGGCTGCTCAAGGATAGCCTGTTCACTTCCGTAGTCACAGTTAACAACCTTGCATGAGCCACTGGGTGTACCCTGCTACAGGGTCAAGAACAAGCAAAGACCCCAAGAGTTCATAAGTCTGATAACAGCAGGGAAGGAGCTGTCCTTAAATCTGTTGGCATGTGTTTCCAAACTTTTGTACCTCCCAATGTTTTAAAAAAGATCTATAGCTTGGATTGTGGCTGGAGCTGTTGGTTGGTTCACTGGGCCGGCAGGTTTTCTGCAAGCATTTAGACAAAGAAGGACATCAGTTTAATTAGGACAACATAGCAGTACTAGGACAAGCAAAACAAAGACATGCACAAGCGTTCCTGGAAGCTTGGTTTTCAACCACTGGAACCATGAACAAACATGATGAAATAGACCCCATTTACATACCACCTATTTAGCAAAACCAGAAACAGAATGACTCACCAAGACAGACTGGACCGTATAAATTCAGAATGGAACAGAACAATGGCGCTTCAATGGTGGCTGGTGAGCAATGAAGATGTTGCCTCGAAGGGGGATGAAATGTTTGCATGAAAACCAGCCAGCTCGGTGAACCAACCAACAATTTTCTACCAATTGCCCAATGGAAGAAGGTAGAAGAAAGTATAACTAAGGTGGGAGAGTCTTTGATTATGAAAGATAGTAGGAATTGCAGATGCTGGAGAATCTGAGATAACCGGGTGCAGAGCTGGATGAACACAGCAGGCCAAGCAGCATCAGAGGAGCAAGAAGGCTGAAGTTTCGGGCCTAGACTATGTTGGATGTTTTCCCACCAACAGAGTCAAGGGAAGGAAGAGATAATACAGTGTGGAGAAGTACAGCAGGCCAGGCAATATCCGAGGAAAGGAAAATTGACGTTTCGGGTCAGTGAAGGTAGGGCAATATATTCCCATTCAGAATGGTTAGTGGCTTGGAGGGGAACTTGAATTTGGTGGTGTTCCATATATCTGCTGCGCTTGTCCTTCTCGATGGAAGTGGTCCTTTGGTGCTGTCTAAGGATCTTTGATGAATTTCGGTTGTGCATCTTGCAGATCGTACTCATTGTTGCTACTCAGCATTGGTGATGGAAGGGGTTGCTGCTTGTGGTTACGATGTCAATCAGGCGGGCTGCATTGTCCTGGATGGTGTCAACTTTCTTGAGTGTTATTGGAGCTGCACTCATCCAGTCAAATGGGGAGTATTCCATCACATTCCTGACTTGTGATTTGTAGATGGTGGACTGGCTTTGGGGAGTCAGGAGGTGAGTTACTCGCTGTGTTATCCTTACCCTCTGACCTGATCTTACAACCACTGTATTTATATGATGAGTTGAGTTGAGTTTCTGATCAATAATAACCCTAGAATGCTGACAGTGGGGGAACTCAGTGTTGTTAACACCATTGAATGTTTAGAGGCGGAGGTTAGACAGTCTCTTACTGGAGACGGTAAATGTTTGGCATTCGTGTGTCATGCATGTTACTTGTCACTTGTCAGCACACATCTAGATATTGTCCAGGTCTTGATGCATTTGAACATGGACTGCTTCAGTATCTGAGGAGTCACGAATGATGTTGAACATTGTGCAATTATCAACAAACATCCTCACTTCTGACTTTATGACGGAGGGAATGTCATTGATGAAGCAGCTGAAGATGATTGGGCCTAGGACACTGCCCTGAAGAACTCCTGCAGTGATGTCCTGGAGCTGAGATGACTGACCTCTAACAAACGCAACCATCTTCCTCTGTGCTAGGTTTGACTCCAACCAGTGGAGAGTTTGTCTCCTGATACCTAATGATTCTAGTTTTGTCAGGGATGCTTGATGCCACACTCGGTTGAACATAGCCCTTGACATCAAGGCTGTCACTCTCACCTCAGAATTCAGCTCTTTTATCCATGTTTGAACCAAGGTTGCAATGAGGTCAGCAGCTGAGTGGCCCTGACGGAACCCAGACTGGGCGTCACTGAGCAGGTTATTGTTGAGCAGGTACTGTGTGATAGCACTGTTGACGATACCTTTCTTCAATTTACTGATGAGAGTAGACCGATGGGTGGTAATTAGCTAGGTTGAATTTGTCTTGCATTTTGTGTACAAACCATACCTGGGCAATTTCCAGGTAAATGACAGTGCTGTAATTGTACTGGGCATTTGCTGAGTTTCTGGATTAACAGTCCAACGATAATACTGTGAGGCCATCACCTTGTTATCCTGGAATCTAGCCTCTCGACTCTTTTCTGCACTCTCTCTGCTAAAAGGCTGCCCAGAACAGGATACAATATTCTCGTCCAGGCTCAATCTCATTGATTTTGTACTCTATGCTCCTATGCATAAAGCCTGGGATCCTGCGTGCTTTACTAATCACTCCTCAACCTGTCAGATCCCTTTTGATAATATAGTGTAAAGAAAAATATGCACAAATACAGTCACGTCTTTTCCCCTGCACCAATTTTATGACTGTGTCTTTATTTTAAATTGTCTCTCTGCATTCTTCTACCAAAATGAATCGCTTCACATTTCTCTGCACTAAATGTAACTAGGCACTAATCCATCCACTCTGCCAGCCAATGGTGGTGTAGACTTTTATCATTTCAAGCTCTTGAATATATCCTGCAGTGACTTGTACTGCCCTCAGATTTGAGATGTGCCCTGTACACTGAGGTCTAGGGCATCATTAGATCTCAGGGGTCTGAACAAGGGAAGGGAAGAATAGGGACGCATTGTGACGTCTGAGGGATACTGACGTGTTTTTCAGGGTACATTGCTGACATTAATATCTTTTAATTGGAAGATCTGGGCCTTCATCTGATTTGACACTGGATGATGCAGTAGTAGCAAAAAACAACTCGAATTGAGAGTGTGGATACAGCATGTCCATGCAGAAGCCCACCTTTTTCTACATGGCTTTTCAGAGAGTTTGCTTCATAGCTGTACACTTACAAGGGGCAAGTTTATTGTCATGGTCAAACTGCAAACTCTCAGTGCAGGCATTGTCAAACAATGCTCAGTATTCTGGTAATTCATATTTTTATAATGGGGCTAACAAGGCTGTCAATTCATCATCACAAAATGTGTATGTTCCATCAATTTCAAAAATCATGAATTGTAATTTAAGATTTTTCTTAAAAAGTGTAGTCTGAATCAATAACCAGTACTGTAACTATAAGGCTGAAACAATGCAGTAGATGCTGTTTTGATTAAAATTATGGCAAGGAATGTAAGAAACAGCCTGGTTTCAATTCAATTCCAGTGAAGCATCTAGATTAAACAGAGGTTCTACAGAAATCAAACTGAGCAGTATGATGATACACACAGCAAGGACATGCTGTTTACAAGTCCTTATCAATATATATTAATGCATGTAAAATTCATTCTTAAAATGCCATTTGCTCCATATTTGTTTGTTTCATTTGCTCCAACAGTCCAATGATAAACCACAACATTGAAGCATTGTCGAAACTAATTGGAAATTAAATCAACAAGGTATTAGTGTACTGAGGCAAATGAAGTCAATCTCAGTAAAACACAGCCAAGCAGTGTGTTCTAACCTTGTGAGTTATAATTTAGCATCTGCAGACAATCAGGGACGTCAGCCCTTATACCTGCTAGGTGCCACCCTTACTGAGGCGCAAGAGTATTACCCATTGAAGTGAATATCGTTACTGATGAAGTTGTAGTATAAACAACCTAATCTTGCCAATTACAACTACAGAAACTCACATGGCCTTGTTCTGTCTATCGGCTTCTGGATGTAGGAAATTATTTTCTCAAAAATGATGATAATAATAATAATGATGATGAAAAGCAATGACGAATATATCAAGACATGGAAACAAATCTACTGATGAGGCACTGTGTGTTGTTCAAGGTGCCATGCAACTGAGAGCCATATAAAAACACAACATAAGTGCATTGGAAAAAGGGGTATGTGTGTTACAAGCATACAGAAGAAGATTCAAAGGCTGCAATTTAAACAAAGTGCTGGAGAAACTCAGGAGATCTGGCAGCACCTGTGGAGAGAGAAGCAGAGTTCTGAAGAAGAACCTACTAGACTCAAAAAGTTACACCTGCTTCTCTCTCCACAAATGTTGCCACATTTGTTGAATTTCTCCAGAACTTTCATCTTGACTTCACATTTGCACCATCTGCAGCATTTTGCTTGTTTTTTTTTAACCAACTTGTTCAGAAACGCAGTGACATATGTCTGCAGCAGGTTAGACTTGAACGCTGCCTTCATAAAACAGACCTTCAGGCCCTCTTTCTGGGCAATAATGAGAGGATACCAAGGCTGGTGAACCACATCATGTGGTATCCTTTCCATGGCTAACTATTCTTTGAGTGGATCGTGAACCTTCAACTTCTGGACTGGAGACTACCATAGTGCCACAAGGAGTGGGTGAATGGGTGGAAAGACTTGAGGTGGGAGGACAGAATCCACTCCTCCCACCTCAAGCCTCACCTCCATCTCCTACGTACCAGGCTTATCCCACCTCCTTGACCTGTCCATCTTCCCTGGACTGACCTATCCCCTTACAAACTCTCCACCTACACTCACCTTTACTGGCGCCATCCCTACCTCTTTGACCTGTCTGTCTCCTATCCACCTATCTTCTCCCTTATCCATCTTCAATCTGCCTCCCCACCTCTCTATTTATTTCAGAATCCCCTTCCCCTCTCATATTTCTGAAGAAGGATCCAGACCCAAAACGTCGGTTTTCCTGCTCCTCTGATGCTGCTTGGCCTGCTGTGTTCATCCAGCTCGACACCTTGTTATCTCAGATTCTCCAGCATCTGCAGTTCCCACTATCTCTGGTTTTTTAAGGTGTTGTTTTGATGACATTTTGAAGTTTACCTACTACCCGAGATGTATGACACATTTTATGGAATTGTACAACATATTTGTGAAGTCTTGGCCAAGTAAAATTCCTGATTACTGATGCCTGAGTTTTCCGTATTCCTAAATGTCCTGCCATAGGAATTTCATATGCTACTCAAAACATCCCCTTATGGTTTCTGGGCAGTGCCATTATCTGATGAACTAACTGCCCATTCTTCATCGGCAGGTCTGTTGGGGTCTCCACTTCCTCATCAGAAATCCATCTTTAATATAACAACCATCTGGAACACCATCAGATTCAGCTTCAGCCCAAGTTGTCTGTGATAACTTACTTAGCTCTGGATCTGCTTCCTGAGCCTCAATTCATGAAAAGATGTTAAATACTTCCTTTGAATTACCCTCTCCACTAAAGGAAAGTTTCAGCTAGTCTAACATCTGCCTATGATATTACTTTGACTTCTGGCACTGGACTTTGTTTAGCCACTAATCTCGTCACCAGGCATGATGGAAATATGCCTACAACCTGTCCTTGCAACTGTTCCTGCTTCTATAACCTCACTCAGAGCTTCTGAGCAAACATTTAACGTTCGCTCCAACCAAATCAGGTGTAAGTCTTTAACTACTCCTACTATCTCTGGTCTAACCAACAAGTCACACCCTAAATGCACTTTGCACAGTGGAATCAGTAGACATTCTCCACTTGTGGTGTTTCTTCACATTTTGGCTTTCAATGACCTTTTTCTGAAGGAAGAACTAAGCCCATCTGCAGTGAAAGCATTTGCGTAGTTATACTGTCCGTTAATGTTATGTGTTGAGATGCATTGTTTTGGGACAAAAGGATTATCTTTTCTATTGACAAAAAAACCCTTTATTTCTCGACCACCTTATTCACTTCCTCTGTACTTACAGCAGTGTTTTCCTCTGGTCTCATCGTCATAGCTAAAACCACACTTTAATCCACAACGTTTCCTATTTAAGTTCCATTTTCAGGCTCACTGTTAGCAGCCCAAATGTGAGTTTTTCTCACAACTTCCACCATTCTGAACAAATGTGTCTCATTTTATTACAACTGAAACACTTCAGCTTTCACCCATAATCCTCAGTACTTCCCTTTCTACTCTGTGGTGCATTGCCAGATGTCCATTCCTTACATTGGTTACTTGCTTCCATTTCACCCTCCTGCTGTCAGTCCATTTTAAATCTATGAGGATGATGGAAAAGATGGTTTAGTTTTATGAATCAGCTCATGATGGTCAGCCGTTACTGCTGCCTGTCTAGCAGTTGCGATCCAATGGTCTTCTAAAGGGCTCTTATCACAAAAAGTAGGGAATTTTGAAATTCTTCTGGGAAAATGCTATCACCGAGAATGCCATTGGTGGTTCTTGATCCTCATGCTTATATGCACATATTAAAATTACTTTGTTTAATCCTTTCAAATTCGACAAAAGTCATGGTCGTTAGAGGTCATCTCAGCTCCAGGACATCTCTGCAGGAGTTCCTCAGGGCAGTGTCCGAGGCCCAACCATCTTCAGCTGCTTCATCAATGACCTTCCCGCCATCATAAGGTCAGAAGTGGGGATGTTCAGCTATGACTGCGCAATGTTCAGCACCATTCGCAACTCATCGGGTACTGAAGCAGTCCATGTTCAAATGTAGTGAAATCTGGGCAATATCCAGGACTGGGCTAACAAGTGGCAAGTAACATGTAACATTTGTGCCACACAAATGCCAGGCTAAGCACCATCACCAATAAGAGAAAATCTAACCACGGCCCCTTGACATTCAATGGTGCTACCATCACTGAATCCCCCACTATCAACAACCTGGGATATATCATTGATCAGGGGCTCATCTGGACTCAATACGTAAGTACAGTGGCTACAAGAGCAGGTCAGAGGCTAGAAATACTGTGGCAAATAACACACCTCCTGAGTCCCCAAAGCCTGTCCATCATCTCCAAGGCTCAAGTCAGGGGTGTGACGGAATACTCCCCACTTGCCTGGATGAGTGCAGCTCTAATAACATTCAAGAAGTTTGACACCGTCCAAGACAAAGCAGCCTGCTTGAGTGGCACCACATCCACAAGCAGCAACTCCTTCCGTTACCCATGCTCAGTAGCATAAGTGTGTTCTATCTACAACACGCACTGCTGCATTCACCAAAGATCCTCAGGCAGCACCTTTCAAACCCACAACCACTTCCATCTAGGAGGACAAGGGCAACAGGTTTTTTGAAACACTATCACCTTCAAGTTCCGCTCCGAGCCACTCACCATCCTGGCTTGGGAATATATTGCAATTCCTTCACTGTCGCTGGGTCAAAATGCTGGAATTCCCTCTCTCATGGCATTATGAGTCAACGCACAGTAGGTGGGCTGCAGCGGTTCAAAAAGGTAGCTCATCATCATCTCTAAAGTGCAACTAGAGATGGTCAAGAAATGGTGGACCCAGCCAGTGACGCCCACAATCCACAAATGAATGTAAAAGAAAACCTCGGGTGTTGACCTAAATTTCAAAACTTTTGCCTGTATGCCTCAGGAACGTAAACATCTGTTCCTGGAATGGCTGTTTCATTTATTATCATAATCCTCAGAAACCTCGTCTGACAGGGAAACATAAATTTCCATGAACTTGCTCAGCATGGGAATTGTCCACTTTTCCTTCGACCAATCTAACATTTAGCTTGTTATTTTCTCATTTGAACTGAAGAATATCTCTTCATCTTTCTTCTCAAATTTTGGCAAGGTTTTGCATTAACAAAATTTCCTAACAACGTTAGATTAGGCTAAGGGTTTTCCCCATCAAAAACCTCTTTGTTCTGGGCTCTTAACTGTATTAATTTCAGTTTACGCTCTTTTCCTTCCCCCTGACAATTCAATTTCTAGACTTCTTGTTTCCATTTCCTGTACTTTTAAAGTAAGTTTCAATGCTCTTTCCTCACATCTCTCTGCTTTTTTAAGCTTCTTCATTCATCCCGTTTGCTTAACCTGCATTAATTGTACCTCAATATCAACTGTATCTGGTATCTCACTATTTGCAATATCTGGTCTCTCCCCTATTTCTTATTAAACCCAAATGCTGTTCTAGGACTTCCATTATTTCTACTTTCCTAGCTCTGACAGGAAATGTGCTTTCCAGATAACTTGCCAACTGAAACAACCTGACTTTCAGGATCTTGTATCAGTTCATGAGAAACATCTCTTCCACTTGCAGAAAGGATCTTCACAATTTCTGCTGAAATTCCACTACACATTTATCTTTTAATCCAGCAACTCCTACTGCCATTGAAGCTTTTGCCAAAGTCTCATCCCAAAGTCTTGTTCACTGAATCTAGAGAACAGTAGTTTGGTGTTCTGAAGAAGAGTCATACTGGAATTGAAACATTATACTTGCTTCTCTCTCCACAGATGCTGCCAGACCTGCTGAGTTTCTCCTGCATTCTTTATGGTTTCTTCCTGATTTACAGCATCCATAGTATTGTTCTTTCATTGTCATCGTATTGTGTTTGTCATTAAAGAGCACACAACATATTAAATTTCTGAGGATGCCATATCCCTGTTGTAGGTGATGGCCATCTTGTTTGTGTTTTTGTTCAAGAACAGGATCTTATAGATGAATGCAGCATTTTCTGTTTTGCTATCTCTGTTATACCAGAGAATGAGACAATGCTGAAGAAATATCAAGAAGCCCTTTTCTCAAAAAGAATCTAATAAATCACAGCAGATCCATAAATTTGTGCATAATTGAGGAGAAAGAGCAGTCAGAGGATACTGAGGTGATGAGAAAGAACTTACACAAGAGGTGTTATTTACTGATGTTTGTTCTTGCACACATTACACTGTGATGAGGTGTGAACCAGTGAATAAACATAGCTGTTTCTGTCAAAATAGCTGGAGCACGAACTTTAGAAAACAGTTCTCAATTTGACTGGTTATCATTTAATGCTTTTTAGCCAATCTCAGCCACTACCTATTCCATAACTGCAAACTGAACTTAAAATTTTTGTTCTCACTTATAAATTCTTTCAAGAAAACCATCCCACCTCTGCGATTTTCTGCATCCCATTATCACTTCCTAACTGCTTTGATTGGCTGTTTCAGCTGCAGGCAAAATTTCTGACCGCCTCAGTTCTTTCACAAAACCCTTCCTCATCCCTTGCCCATTACAGCACCCTGTGACTTTTTAAAACTGCCTCCTATCTTACTTCCGGTGCTGACACTCAGTGCAGTGAAGTCTTCATCACTTGGCAGGCATGTAGGATGGGCAGTGCAGATTAATCAAAACGCTAATCATGAGAAGTAGCATTATTCTTGACCCGAGACAAAATACAGCTCTGTCTTTGAGGGATGGAGGGTAGACAAAGTAGCAAGGAAGATAACGGTCCCAGTGCAGTAAGTGCTGCAGTAAAAGCCACACAACTGAAGAGCAGGCCAAAATCACAAGCTCCAGATAGGTTTTGAAAAGCAATTATACTGTCAGCTTTACTGATAATTGCTCTGAGCATGTATCTTTGCCCAGGCACAGCAACCAAGACGGCAATTCAATAACTCAAACGCATAGCATAAGACCAACTTCTGCAGACTTATAAACTACCACTGTTGTCAGTTTTCTTTAAAAAAATGCATTATCTGTACACTGAAGGCATTCAATTTTTTTAAAAAAATCGAGCTGTCAGATATTGCTGAAGAATTCTGGTAGTACACTGCTGAGTAACACAAAGCTTACAGCATCGTCTTGTCCTCTGTACAGCAGTTAGATGACAAAGCGAGCCATTGTTACTGAGAGTAAATTAAATTGCTCATTAAAAACGAAAAGGATTGGCATTTTCTTTTTACTCAAATTATCACAAAATCGGCAGCAAAACTTTAAACCGGTGGTAGGGGCTGTGTGCAACAAGTGGCTTGCAAAGTAATAAAGAAGCAAACTCGGCAGATGCTGAAAATTTGAAATAAGGGCAGGAAATGCTCAAAGATTTTTGCAGGTTAGGCATCATTGGTAGAAACAGAAACAGAATTAACGGGAAACATTTTCATCCTCCAGGCAGTGAATGTGAGTCAGGGAAATTCCTGGCTTTCCACATCCACTTCAAAATTGTCACCTTACGGTGCTTGGAATTCTAGTATCTTTGGGAAAATTGGGAAATATTGGTAACGTGTCAAGGCCCTTGCTCAAAGTGATGCAGGGAGTTCCAAGCATTTGCTCCATATTTTCATCATTCTGCTTAAGAGATAGAAAGCTGGGACAATGCAGCCACCTTTGAATGCCAATGATAAAGGCTTCGATGCACAGTGACATCCTTTAATTTCGTTGACTCTCCCTGAGACACTACAAAAGCAAAGAAAGGAGCGTGTCCCTTACATTTTGATTTGTGTACCAATAGAGTGAAGCTTCTTTCAGAATAAACCAATATTTCTTCCATTTCTGAGTGAAGTATCCTTTGGCATCTTTCTTCTTCCACAGCCAGCCTTCACAGTCTCCATGTCCTAAGTCCTTGCAGGAAATACGTCTCCTGCTGCCACCAGTTAGAGAACCTGAGGAGGAGAAGCAGAAATTAAAGGACAACTAGAAGTAATGTCTCGGATATCCCATCAATGCCTGCAGTCATCCAGCAGTGACATCACTGAGGGGGATAGTGAGGGTCTAATGGAGCGCTGCCTAACCTCTCTTTGCTTGCCGTGTAAATTCTAGTGGGCTTGACAAATGCCGCTCATTTCTGAGATGACAACTGGAGCCAACCCATGTTTGACTGACCTGTGCTGAAGAATTAAAGAGTCACAGCATTATTACAATGCAGACAGATGCCATTTAGCCCATCATGCTTTTTGAGCATTTTGTTCACGTGCCCTTTCTCCTGTTCCATAATCCTGCACCTTGTTTCAATTTAAATAATCATCCAATGCTTGTACGAATGCCTCATTTCAACCTACCACCATCATACTTCCAGGCATTACAATTCCATCCTCGAACCACTCACTGTGTGAAGAAGAAATGTTCACCTCACATATCACAATACAGCTTCAATCAGTGCCCTATGTTTCTCAATCCTTTTATGGGCAGCGGGGTTAGGGTCAAACTGATCTCAACATTCACTCACCATTTGAATAGGCGAGCATGGTAAAGAGGGGCAGCAGGTCAATGTATGAAGATATGTTTAATGGGATGTTGTACAGGCCAGAAATTAGGTTGGTGAATACATGAAATACAAAAGAAAAGTCACAGAAAAAAAAACATTCAAGCACATTAAGCATTCATCACGAATATCAGCAACAAGCTTTTCAAGGCAAATGTTGTTTCAGTTTATTAGGCTCGCTGGTTCTGCTCTCTGATGGTAAATTAAAGCTATTATTCCAGTATAACTCTTCTCTATATTTCTTCAGAAATGGCTGGAGTAAATGATAAAGACATTCCAATAAGTGGCAATCCTTAAAAGGGATAATGTGGCCGAGCAAAACCTACAAAAGGTTAATGGAACAACATTCAGGATTGAAATAAATGAGCTCTCAGGCAGTAGATTCAAACATGGCTGCTGTGGAGCAGAGTTCTACATTTTGATGTTTACTGTCTGTATTTGTTGTTCCTTTCACATATCCCATGAAATTTCAATGATTTTTGCACATTTAGAAGGTGATAATGAATCTTGGCTTGGCGAAAAAAGAGAAGGAAAATGAAATGTGATAATTCCCTCCATACAAGTAATTAATTCTCATAAGGATGTCAATAGCAATGTGGTCACTAAAATAATGCAAGTAGACAAATATGAAAATCGATTAAAAAGGCAATGGGCACATCTGGATTTATCTAAAGCGGAGGCAATTATGTTTCAGTTGTGTACATCTTTGATCAGATACCATCTGAAAGGCTGTATTTAGTTTGAAATCATCTCAGGAGAAGGTGTGACATGATTTCACCTGAATTAAGTTGGGTATTTCAAGGGTTGAATTATGAGGTGAAATTGCATCAATGTTGCTTGTATTCCCTTGAGTGGAGGCCATTCAGGAGTGGTCTGATTGAAGGTTTTTTAAATTGTTAGAACACATTAATAGAGTAGATCCACGGAGAAGCGATCTCCCCCAGTGGTAATCAAGAACCAGGGGACACAAATTGGAAAATAGCCAATCACGGGCAGGGTCAGAAAGTAATTTTTCAAACAAAGGGTAGGAGAAATTTTAAATTTAGTGACTCAAAGAGTGGACACAGGTTCAACTGTGGCTTTACAAGACAGCAATCGTCAGGCTGATGCTTTGTTTTAAGAATTTTCACAGCCCTTGGGAGAACGCTGGATTATTTTGTATGAATGAAAATCAGTTTAACTTCTAGTCTGCTGTATGATCGCTAAATATTGCGCAGTGGGACTAGCTATTGGCTGCCATGACTACTTAATCAGGAAATGTTGTAGAGAATGGGCTGTGACTCAGGGCAGGCAAAACAGAGCTCATTCATAAGGGTGGCATAGTTGAAGTGGTGGGCTTGTCAGCAGGTTTTATAGATGAGCTAGTTTGCAGTATCATTGCACTGATTATTCCACTTGTGTTCGGTACAATGAGAGAGGATCAAAAATCACAATGATTTTATCAGTAGCAATCGCTAAATTGCATCCAAAACAATGTTTGCAAGAGGCAAACAAATTGCTAAAAGCATATCTGGGTTCTAAAGCCAGAAAGATTAACAAATATAAATTATACTAATGTAACATGACATAAAGATTGGCTGTAAAATGACAGCTAGCTTAAAATAATGGAATGTCACAAAGACTCAGCTGCTCCTCTGAAACTGGACAACAATGCAAGAGTTTTCATGTTTAACAAATCACTGAATCATACAGGAGGCAATGAGCACATTCGCCCAGCTGTGATGTGTGAAAGAACTATTCCCACTCCCCCATTTCTTTCACTATTTTCCTGTGTATTTTTCCCTTTCAAGAATTATGCAATTCCCCTTCAACAGCTGTTAATGAATCTGCTTCTACGACAATTTCAGGCAGTCTACTGGACATCACAACAGCCCATTCTGGATAATACATTCTAATCATTGCCCCCGGTTACTGTATCAATTATCTGAAATCAGTGCCCTTTGTTACAGACCATCTTTCTTGTTTCTCTTGTCATGTTGAAGACATCTACTAAGTATTCCTCTGACCTTTTGTAGCCTGACGAAAATAATCTGGGCTTCTCTAGTCTCTCCACAAGCAACCCTGGTACCACTCTCGTAAATCTCCCCTGCATCCTCTTAAGTTTTGGTATTCTTCCCAATGCCTGAATTAGGCCCAATGTTACTGTTGTGGCCAAACCAGTGATTTATAAAGCTACAGAATAACCTGTTCACAATAGTGCTTGACGCCTCTGTTAATAAATCCTGGGACAGTGCATGTCTTTCACACAGTTTTGTCAACATGGTCTACCACCTTCAATGAATGAAAATGACATATTTTATGTTCCTTACCTTTTGGTTTCTTTTTGGTTTTCGATCTCAAAGAAGCATAATGAAAAGACTGTGAAAAGCAAGCAAACAGGATAAATCAACACTTCCAGTCAATGAACTGAAGCTTTGTACATAATGTGTGACACAATGATGAAAAGTGTTAATTGTCAAGTTCACAAAAGAAGCCATGCATTTTATTTCATGTCCCAGAGTTCATCCGTTGTATGAATTCTTTTTCTCAGATGTAAACTCACAGTTCAAATGCACATTACCCTGCAGCGAAGGGGTGCAGATACTGATATTGTTGCTTTTTGGTGCAGGTATCGCAGTGTCAACTTTTGAGAGCCAGAGGGGTTCAATAACTAAGCGTACTTTGGAGGGAGTTGTGTAAAAACTGACGGTGACATCTGGAAAACTTTCAAATAGCCAACAATGGAGATGTTGCTGGGAAATTCAGCACCCTTCATCAACAGGAACAAACAGCTTCTCTATGATAGTAAAAGTCAACAATCAGGAACAATACTACCTTTCAACATCACTCAGGAAATAAAACAGGTTCCACGTTTTTACCAGAAATAATCACTTCGAGATGCGACATGTGAGACAATTTTCTCCAGGCTAAATTTTCCGCTATTGACTCTAAATGTGAAACATTTATCTCCATTGCAAGTTTCTGTCAGGCTGACCTTCAGGAGCTACTTGGCTGAACTGGAGCACAGGAACTGGAGTAGTGGGCCTTTCAGCCCCTTGAGTCTGCTCAATTAGATCATGAGCAGAGTTTTATCTTCCCCTGCCAGTTATCCTGGATGCAGGGAGACCCATCAAATTACACTTGAGGCCTTCTCACAGCCCTTCCACTCATAAAGACCTCACTTTAGGATGGGCCAGGCCTAAGCTGATACATACGTGCACCAAGTGAGGCCCATGAGTGACCAAAAGAAAGCCCATTCTCCGCATGGCTGGAAGTTCAGTAGTGGGTGAGGAGATGTAGGCCCAGAAAATCACATAGCCTCGAGGCAGCAGGGTTTTTGATGGGTTTGGAAGGGGGTGGTCAAGGCGTTGCCCAACTAACAAGCTCAGGCACCCACGATCTGCCGACAAGGTCCTCACTCCCCTCAGCCCTCACCTGCCCTGAGAGCCTCCAAGTGTACACTCGGAGTACAGTTCAGAGATCTCTCGCTGCCTAGTCCTGCCTACTATGGCTTCTGGCACCAGTGGAAGAACAGAGTGTTGACTGTCCTTGGAGGCAGGGCTTCCTCTCAGGTGAAGACTGGCAGCCCCAGCTTGTGCCACATGGACATGGGGCAGCTGGAATCAGCTGGGATGGGACCTCCATCGATTTGGCCGGGAAACCTTGGCACCGGAAAGATCTCGGCACTGGCTCCTCCCACCTTCAACTCCATTCAGCTGCTGTTGATCAATATTCCACGATACCCTTTAACCTAATGAAAAACCATCAACTGCTCTCTTGTATGCTCCAGCGGGCACGCAATATCCACAACCTCTTGGTTAGATAGCTCCTGATTTCCAGCCGTGCTTGCAAGAAAGAGTGCTTCCTCATTTTACCCCTGAATGAGTTAGAACATGAGAACTAGGAATAGGAAGAGGTCCATCAGTCCGCTCTGCCACTTAAAATGATCAAGACGTTGGCTCCATTTCGAAGATTCTCCCACCTCCCTCCAGGTTTCCTCTGCCAGGTTGGGCAACCTCCCAGGGCCAGCCTTTTCTGTCACTTAAACACCACAATCTAATCACCTCGTGCTGATTTCAGTTGCTTGTAAGAGCACGAACTGAGTGGTTCACAGCTCGTTAACAGAAATGGAAATGCCTTGAATTTTACATCCACTGAAAACCCGCCCGTGGAAAAGTTGGCCTGATAGCTCTGTTTTATTTTCCAGGTGGGCAGCATTGCCTGGAAGGCAAATTGGGCAACTCTGGAGCAATACCAGGCCCTGCAGGCCTTGGATGTCCAGCTGGGCAAAGATCCCCTTGCGAGCTGAGCACTGAAGTTCAAGTTTAGAAATCAAAGCAAAAATATCCCTCCAACCCTCACCACTTGTAGGACCTTCCGCCCGTATATTCCTGCGCCACATCAATGCCCCTCCATAAAGTGCCATGCCATCCCATTATAATCCTCCAAGCTCCTTATACCCTGTGTTGTCTTATTCCCCTTTAACCATGCCACTCATGGCCCTCTCACTCTCCTGTGCCAACCTGGGCCTCTCCGCCCATTCCATCGTCCACACTGTGTCAACTTAGTGCCTACTCATGCTGACTCTTACTTCCATCTATCACCCTTCCCTCCTTGGCGAGGGAGATGGATCACGGTAAAAATCCCTGAAAATTGGAATTTCCACCCCCATATTTGTCCCGTCCAATTTTCACGGGCCCTGGATTTGTTATAGCGTAGGATTCATGGTGCATAAAACTAGTGGGCTGGCTAAGCAATGAGCCCTTTCAAGTTACATCCCAATTTGGTATTCCCATTCTCTTGAACCAGTGTGTACAGAGACAGAGCGTACCGAGTATCTAGAATCCGCTAGCACCTGTGCATACAGGAGAAATAAAAATAAAGTTCTATCACCAGAAGTTTCAGATTGAAGACTTCACTCTATTGGGGAAAAAATTCTCTGTAATTTATAAAAAGGTATTTTGAGGGATTTTGACAGTTCTTTGACAGGTTTGACAGTTTCCGGGTGCATATATATCTTTTAGGTTCAATCTTCTGTACTTTTAATAATCCCAAATGCTACTACATTTCCCCCCTCGCCCAAACAAAACCTGACCCTGACTCTCCCCAAAGGTATCTTGGGGCCATATTGAGTTCTTTAAAGTGCACTCCGGGTGCATATATATCTTTTAGGTTCAATCTTCTGTACTTTTAATAATCTCAAATGCTACTACATTTCCCCCCTCGCCCAAACAAAACCTGACCCTGACTCTCCCCAAAGGTATCTTGGGGCCATATTGAGTTCTTTAAAGTGCACTCTGTCTTTCCAAAGGGAATGCAGTGAAAACTGACCCACTCTGACCTGTTGTTCTGCACATTCTGGTTCCAGGCAGTGTGAATTTCGAATTGGGATTTATGTGGAAATAGCTTGACTGGTCCGCTGGCTTTGTCAAACAAAAATCCCAGGCCGAAACAAATCCAGCTGCTGTGAATATCAGACATGACGAGTATAGGGATGAGACTTCCAATCCCTCAGGATTTTCACCATGATTCATTACCCTGGTGAAAATCCGGGCCAAATCCATGGCTCTGTAAATGGGGTGCCCACTTGAACTTTTTGGATGGTGGTTCTGGCTCAAAAAAGTCTATTAGCTGTATTAAAGACTACCAATAACTGCATGATGTGTTTGCCATTTAAATAAGGGAACTCAAGCTGCATATGGACATGTCATGAGGATGAGTGTATCACTTGCATGTGACCCTAAATGGAACAGCAGATGACCTATCATCTATTTATTGCTTCAATGATGACAGTGTCTTTTTAAAGCAAACTGCTACTTTGCACATAAATGCAAATACAGCGGGTGAAATTAGATTTGTCTAAAATGGTCTTATGGTGAATTGGCAGCTGGTTTTACACTGCATCCATTTACTATTCGGCACTCTATAAAATGGGCTGCCAATTTGCTAAAAGTCTTTTACACTCAACTGCCACAGATCAATTCCAGCTCCATAACTCTAATAAGATAAAAATGCAGGAATGAAGTAAAGTAATTCCAGTAGTTTATTTGTACTTTCATCCTGCCGTGTTACATGCACTGTAATACATATTTAAAGTCAAGGAAGATGCAGTGTGACGAGCAGTGGGATTAGCTTTGCTGCATCAAACAGCCCACCCAAACAGAATGTGGACATAATGGTACTGTCAATGGACTGGTAATTTAGAAGCTAAGGCAAATGTGTTGGAGACGTGGGGCTCAGATGGTGGCTCCTGCAATTAAAATTAATGTAAAATCACAGGTGATGGTGAAAAAGAAGCTATCATCAACATTGTCCAAAAAAAATTGTAATAGAACTGTGTAGGGAAAGAAATCTGCTCTCCTTTCCTGGTCTGACATTTACAGTCCCTCTGAAACAGCTCTAGCAAGCCACTCAGATCACAGATAATAATTGATATGCACCAAAAGCTGACCTTGCCAATGACACTCATATCCCATGAAAAGAATAACGGGTTAAAAAAAAGAAAGCCCTCTGTCTGTGCTGTAAACACCAATAGAAAGTTTCTAACATTTATAAAGAATTTCCATTTGTGGAGAGACCATCTGGGGCCATAAATATATTCACAAATAAAGCAGACAAGAAATGTTGGAGAAACTTCCTATAGCTCGAAAGTCGTCACAACATGGAACTTATGGTTATCTATTGTTAAGCAAAAGTAAAGCCTTTCCTGATTGGAAGTGGTTGAGGAAAATCCAACTTACCCTTAAATATATCTAAGTGCACAAAGCAGATAGGAATAGAAAGATAGTGCTGATAGTGTTAGATGATATAGGATGGGAGGAGTACAAACACAGGCATTGATCTGCCAAGTCAAATGATCTGTGCTGTAAATTCCATATAAGTCTAGGCAACACTGCTATACTCAGCTGCACTCACTGAATCTCTGTCAACAATATGTATGCTGCAGTTTCCAAAGAACTACCAACAATGGATTGCTACAAGACAGTTTAAGAACAAATGCACCCAGGGACAAAACTGAGGGAAGATTGATTCCACAAATAGAACATTCTCTGTGTTCTGAATGTATCACAAGGCAATAGATGGGACCTTTTAGAGCCATCACCCGGCAATGTAGATCGTCAATAAAAAACAAGGAGCTTGTGTGTGATGCATATCATCTCACAGCTGGTCTTCAATATTCCTTTGATCAAACGCTCTCCAGACAGCTTGAAATGCTTTCTGTCCTGTCACATAAAGCCCACCTAAAAATAATGTACCATATTGAGAGATTTTGAGTGGAATTCATGAATGACAGAAAGGCCCACATCAGTCAAATAGTACCACAGGGAAGCGCAGTATTTAGCGATATTATTTACCACCATGGTATCGCCTGGCCAAGAACACAGCAGCATTTTCCACATTCTGTGTCAGTGTCTACACATCAGGAACATCTCATTGGATGTACTTATTCTGGGGTGGCCCGAGGTTTTATTTCCTGCTAACCGGGCAGATAATTTGGAAATTACTGCATGATTCTTTGGAAATGAGGTGCTTGGCAGCTTACCATGCAAATCCTTCACACTGTCAAGCTGAAGTCCATCAATAATTGGTGTCATTATTTGGCAATATTATCTGTCCAAATATGTCACTGTGCATAAGAATATTTTTGCATCAGAAATTTCTCCCTTCAGATAAAATAAAGTTACTAAAAGAGATCAAAGTTTGGTTATTCTAATTTGAGGTTTGCCTTCTCAAATGGAGTTCACTGTCTGAAAAGCACAGGACAGGATTGTGATAGAACACTCCAGTTGCCCGGGTGAGTGCAGCTCCAATAGTTCTGAAGAAGTGTAGGTCAAACTAAGTTATCTGCTTGCTTGATATCAATGCTCTTCGTCACCAGGGCACTGCGCACTGCACTGCTAGCTATGCACAGGGATACATACTAGCAATTGCTGTGAGTTCCTTTGATAAAAGGAACTTCCCAAACTTGTAACATCTATTACTGAGATGCCTATGCAGGGGAACACCATCACCTTCAACATCTGCTGCAAGGCATACACCATCACAGTTTGGACACGTAACACAATTCCTAAATGGTCATTGGGTCAAAGTCTTGGCACTTGCTCTCAAGTATAGCTGTCAGAGTACCTTCATCAAGTCAACTGCCATGATCAAAGTAAAGATTTAAGACCGGTTGGGGGGGGGGGCATATTTTTAAAGTAAGAGGAGAAATATTTTAAAAGACATGAAGGGCAACTTTTTTTACACAGAGGGTGGTCTGTGGGTGGAATGAACTTCCAGAGGAAGTGATGGATATGTGTACAGCTACAACATTTAAAAACCATTTGGATAAGTCCATGAATAAGAAATGTTTGGAGGACAAAGCGCAGGTAGGTGGAACTAGTTTAGTTTGGGATTATGGACTGCATGGATTGGTTGGACTGAAGGGTCTGTTTCCTTGCTGTATGAACACTTTCTCAATAATGAATGGACATTAAATGCTAGTCTTCCTGGTGCTGCCTGTATTATGAGCATGAATAAAAAGGAAACTCGCACCTGATATCATGTAACTTGACCCTTGAATTATTCTTTCACCCACCCAAATTGCAGACAGCAAGGAAGCCTGGATATCTAAATATCTGATATATAACCAGGAAATGGCTTTATTTTTGAGTTTCTGATGTGTGGCAGCAGAGCACAAACACATCAATGTAACCAATGGAGCTCCTGCAGGGATAGGGCAACAGTTGCAATTACAGCCACTGCCCACTGGGTTGGCCCTCTAAACACATAAGCTAGAGTTATCATTAGGTTTCCTATTCAGTTGATAGTGGAGCAGTCAGAAATTGGATCTGGCAATCTCAGGAAGGAGATGCAACACATCATAATTTATTGTGAAAGTCAAACAACAAATGTGTCTTTTATTTGTGATTCAATGAATTATTTGGAATGGATACCTTTATGTATAGGAGGCAAAACAAGGCATCAATCAAATGTATCAGAGATAATGGGAACTGCAGATGCTGGAGATTCCAAGATAATAAAATGTGAGGCTGGATGAACACAGCAGGCCAAGCAGCATCTCAGGAGCACAAAAGCTGACGTTTCGGGCCTAGACCCTTCATCAGAGAGCTCTCTGATGAAGGGTCTAGGCCCGAAACGTCAGCTTTTGTGCTCCTGAGATGCTGCTTGGCCTGCTGTGTTCATCCAGCCTCACATTTTATTATCCATCAATCAAATGTCCCGGGTTCAAATCCCGGACGAGATACCACCTCAGCATCAATCAAATGCACCATGGAAGCTTCCTAAATTCAAATGAACTGGGTCATTTTACATACATACTTAGTTGCCTTTTTACATTAACTTAGTAAACGTATCACATTGCACATCCAGATGCTCCAGTCTCAGAGTTTACAAGATCTCTGAATGGTTAGCATAAATCATGAAAGTAATAGAGGCATCACCAGATATTTAGCAGGGAGGAATGCAGCACTGAAAACACTTGCCAGAATTCATTAAAGTTGTCTTCACATCCTCAATTTTCTGTTGGAGACAAATGGACACAACACCCACGCAGAAAAAGAAACGTGGAACAAAAAAACAATGTGGGAAATTGCTGAGGTCTGTCCTGTACACAAAAAAGCAGGACAAATCCAACACAGCCAATTACCGCCCCATCAGTCCACTCTCAACCATCAGTAAAGTGATGGAAGGTATCATCCACAGTGCTATCAAGTAGCACCCACTTGGCAATAACCTGCCCTGTTTGGGTTCCACCAGAGCCACTCAGCTTCTGACATTGTAGATAAGGTCAACAGCAAAGATCTTTTCCCTAGAGTTGGGGAGTTCAAAACTAAAGGGAATAAATTTAAAGTGAGAGGAGAAAGATTTAAAACAGACATGAAGTGCAACCTCTTCACATAGATGGTGGTTCGTATGTGGAACGCACTGCCAGAGGAAGTGGTAGATGTAAGTACAGTTACAACATTTAATACACATTTGGACAGGTTAATGAATAGGAAAGGTTTAGAGGGACATAGACCAAACCCAGGCAAGTGGGACTAGATTAGTTTGGGAAACTTGGTTGGCATGGATGAGTTGGACCGAAGGGTCTGTTTCAATGCTGTGATTCTACGATTCTCAGGCTCCAAAGCCCTAGTTCAAACATGAGTAAAAGAGCTGAATTCCAGAGGTGAGGTTAGAGTGGCAGCCCTTGACAATAAGGCTGTGTTCGACCAAGTGTTACATCAAGGAAACCTAGCAAAACTGGGATCAGTGAATATCAAGGGACAAACTCACTGCTGATTGGAGTCATTCTTGGTGCATAAGAAGATGTTTTTGGTTGTCGTAAGTCAGTCATCCCAGGTCCAGGACGTAACTTCAGGAGTTGAGCATTCTAGGCTCAACTGTCTTCAGGAGCTTTAATATCAACCTTTTCTCCATCATAAGGTGAGAAGTGGGGATGTTCACTAATGATTACAAAATTTTCAGCTTCATTCATGTCTCCTCAGATACTGAAGCAGTCCATATTCAAATGAAACAAGATCTGGACAATATCCAATCTTAGGCTGAGAAGTGGCAAGTAACATTCACGTGACACGAATGCCACATAATGATCATCTCTAATAAGAGCCAATCTCAACACTGCTCCTTGACTTTCAATGGTCTTACCATCACTAAATTAGATTCCCTACAGTGTGGAAACAGGCCCTTTGGCCCAACAAGTCCACACCGCCCCTTGAAGCGTCCCACCTATACCCATCCCCCTATAACCCACACACCCCCTGAACACTGTGGGCAATTTAGCATGGCCAATCCACCTAGCCTGCACATCTTTGGACTGTGGGAGGAAACTGGAGTACCCGGAGGAAACGCCATGCAGACACAAGGAGAATGTGCAAACTCCACACAGACAGTCGCCCGAGGCTGGAATTGAACCTGGGTTCCCTGGTGTTGTGAGGCTGCAGTGCTAACCAATGAGCCAGCGTGCTGCTCCAAATCCTCCACTATCAGTATCCTTGGGATTGCCATTGACTAGAAACTCAACTGGAGTCACCATATAAATATAGTGGCTACAAGAGCAGGTCAGAGGCTGGGAATATTGCAGTGAGTAACTCACCCCCTGACTCCCCAAGGCCTGCCTGCCATTAACAAGGCACAATTCAGGAGTGCGATGGAATACTCCCCAGTTGCCTGGCTGAATGAAGCCCTAACAGCACTCAAGAAACTTGACACCATCCAGGACAAAGCAGCCCACTTGATTGGGCATTGCATCCACAAGCATCCATTCCCTCCACCACCAACGCTCAGTACGAACAGTGTGTACTATTACAGCACCTTCCAAATCCACAACCACTTCCATCTGGAAGGCAGGACAAGAGCAGCAGATACATGGGAATACCAGCATCTGCAAGTTCCCCTAAAAACCACTTACCATCCTGACTTGGAAATATGTTGCCATTCCTTTACAGTCACAGGGTCAAAATTCCCTCCCTCATGGCATTGTGGATCAACTTACTGCAAGTGAACTGCAGCAGTTCAAGACAGCAGTTCACCATCACTTTCTCAAGGGACTATAAATAAGTACTGGTCCAACCAGTGATGACCAAATCCCAGGAGTGAACAAAATACTGAGGGAGCTCACTGAGTCTTTAGGGTATCAGCAAATTAAAAAGTGTTCCTTGCTTTGTCCCAAGGAGCTTCGCTGAAGCTTCATTGTATGCTTCAATATTTAAGTACTAAAATCAATGAATTTCATCTTCAAAACCATTTCAATACCAGGATTTAAAGTCAGATGATGGAATTCAGAAGCCAATTGTTTACACTTTATCACTATTGAGACACTGATATCGAAATTATAAATGTTTGTTTCATAGAAACCTTTATGCAGTTGTAGTAACAGCAGTTATTTATGATTTGAAGTAACTGTTCCAAGATGTTAACAGATCTCTGAAACACTGTAGCTGTTATTGAGCTGAAATTTGAGTTCAACGGGTGTGTGTTGAATATCAGAAGCCCTCACTGTTTGACCAGAGAGTGGGCTCTATAGCAGAAAGAAGAGACTGGAGCCCGTAAACAAGGTGAGTACAGAGGTTTTGTGTTGACAATCTGGACCAGAGTTAACGTTACAGTCATTGGTCTTGGATCAGAGCACGAGAAGTGAAACATCACAGGTGCATACTCTGCGGATTGTCGGTGAGTGTCTCAGAAAACAGCGATTAACAATTGGAGTTGGGTGATCTGCATAAGCCTTCGACTCATGGACCATCAGTATGCGATTGACAGTGAGATACAGATTTCAGATAGACCATGCTGGCCAAGCAGGAACCAGACAGGACAGGGATATATCCTATCAGTCCTTGCTCTTCATGCCACTGAGGCTCCATGGAGGGACTGTTCTACAGAATGACAAATAACAAGCAGATATTAGTGGAGATTAAAATGAAAATGGACGAATATCGAATGGAAATGAGTCTGATTCCATGGCGTCAAATCTACAGATCCAATCCTGGCTCTGAAGCCTACATTGTGAATTTCCTAAGA
The DNA here is from genome assembly GCF_030684315.1 of Stegostoma tigrinum. Classification (NCBI taxonomy): domain Eukaryota; kingdom Metazoa; phylum Chordata; class Chondrichthyes; order Orectolobiformes; family Stegostomatidae; genus Stegostoma; species Stegostoma tigrinum. The sequence continues at coordinate 65,902,436 of NC_081368.1, forward strand.
ACAATAAGGACTTAGTGTCATTAGCCTTATGCCACTGGGTTGTAAGAACGAATCCTCAAATGGTCAGCAACTACGTTCTGTTACCTTTTACATTTAGCCCACAGCATCCTTATCAAAAATTAGATCTAAGGGTTGAATTTAATGCATTTCTAAGGGTCAGGGGCACATTCAATTGAGCAAGTGTCTGCCCACCTGGTCAATCTGTAATTGTGCCACCATTGAGAGGGGCCTTCCCACCAGCGACCACATTGATGCCCTTAAGTGGGCAGTAAGTGGTGTTACCTGCACAACCACCTCTGATTAGTCAGCAGTTGGCTTTTCAGTGACTGTGTGGCAGCCATTCACCCACTGGGCCCTGTCCCCTTCTGGCTTTTAGCCACACAACTTTCTAGTTCATTAGAGAATCAAACTGGACAGTATAAATTCTCAAAGAAGCTCAGTGCGCACCTTATTTGTCCGACGATCATGATAAGAAACTACCATTGCATGAGGAGCAAAGGGGGTGGGGGGGTTTGGAATTTGTTTATTTTAGTGCCACATCTAATGCCACCATGATGAGGAATGCCCGAGACAACCTGTAGCATTTGTCACTGATATCATTCAAGGCACTGCGTAAGACACATGGGTGATGTCCACCTGCCCCAAGGCAATTAAATGTGTACTACTGCTTTTTCATTACTTCCCTTCTGTATAAACCCTCTCCCCCATTCCCATCCACATCTGTCACCCAGCGACTCCCCTAGCCTGACTTCAAGTAAAGGAATAGCTAAACATAAGTCCATGTAAAGTAGGTTAACTCCAGAACCTTGATTTCTGGACTTGGTCCAGGACTTGCCCCCTTTGAAGAAGTTTGACAACGATCCACTGGAACAGTTCCCCAAGATTTTGAAGACAACTGAAGAAAAACATTCATGCAATTGACAGCCCTCTTATGTGCATTTACACAGTCATAGAGCTCAAAAACAGGCCCTTTGATCTTTCCAGTCCATGCTGGTTATGTTCCCAAACTAAATTAGTCCCACCTCATTCATGAGATGAGGGCATTGCTGGCTAGGCCAACATTTATTGCCCATCCCTAATTGCCCAGAGGGCAGTCATGAATCAACCACATTGCTATGGGTCTGGAGTCACGTGTAGGCCAGACCGGGTAAGGATGGCAGTTTCCCTCCCTAAATAACTGAGTGAAATGGATTTTTCTGAGAATGGATTCGTGGTCATTATTAGAAGCTTAATTCCAGATATTTATTGAATTCAAATTCCACCAGCTGCTGTGGCAGCATTCAAACCCAGGTCCCAGGAACATTACCTGGCTGTCTGGATTAACAGTCCGGTGATAATACCACTAGGTCATTGCCTCCCCTTTGCATGTGCTTGGCCCACATCCCTCTCAACATTTCTTATTCATGTACTTATCCAAATGTCTTTCAAATTTTGCAACTCTACTCACATTCACCACTTCCTCTGGAAGGTTATTCTAGGCATGAACCACTCCCTGTGTAAAAAAAAAGTTGCCTCTCATGTACTTTTCAAATCTTTCACCTCTCACTTTAAACATATCTTCCCAAGCCTTGACATCCCCCACCCAAGGGAAAAGACAACCACCATTCATCCTTTCCATACCTCTTACGATTTTATAAACCTCTATAAGGTCACTCCTCAACCTCTTACACTTCAGTGAGAAAAGTCGCAGCCTAGCCAGTCTCTCCTTACAATGACAAGATGGAAATGTTGAATATCTCCACTAGCAAGGAGGATGAAAATTTGATTTGAGGAATTTGTTGTTAATGCACGTTCAGCAACCTTGCTGTGCAAAGGACTTTTCCGACCACGTTGCCCAAAAGAAGCAGCAAAAGTAAATGCATGGAAAAAAAATGTTGTGGCATATTTCTACTACCAAGTCAGTTATTTGTAAGCAAAATGTAAACTGCTGAGAGTACAGAAGTTGCAATAAACCAGATATGGCATCATTTCAGTGACATACACTGTCAGAAATGAGGTGCAGAGAATGGCTCTTTTTAGAAGTCTTACCTTCCTCATTGCTGTGCCACCTTGTCCCCTGTCAATGCCAGCACTTGCATACCTGTGTGAATAAAAATGCCTGTGTACAGCATTATCTTCAGCAGAGCAAGGAGATCTTCCACTTTTTTTAATTGAAGGAATACAGCATTAAGTGAACTAAACATAGCCTTTTCATTACTTCAATGCTGTGTTGACAATTTCAAATGAATTTCATAAAAATGATTCATGTTCTCAGTCTATGCCACATACTTCTGACAAACAGTAAGTGTTTTTTACAAGTAGGTGAATGATCCAAAGAAATAATTCTTAAAATGTTGTTAGCACTTAATAAAACAAGAATCAAAGAATTTGCCAATCTCTTGAGCTACCACTTTAGTGCCTATTAGTCGCTTAATAACAACAAAGGTTTTTAAATGGAAGGCCTTTCATGTAGTTGGATGTGATCAAACCAGCCCTGAGCAAGGGTTTTAAGATCGCAAACTTTAAATTTCTCTCGTTTTGCACAGATGTTGCTTGACCTGCTCAGCATTTCCAGCTTTCACTTGCTTATGATTTATAATTAATCAGGCACACCAGTCCCTTAGAAACCATGAATGTATGGTCACTTCTTTCAAAGCTGCAGCGCCTCAAATAACAACCTGTTCATAAAAAATCATGGCTCACTGAGGCCAAAAGTAATAAATTATTCCTTTCTGATATGCCAGTGGACATTGATGAGTGCCATTATGGCAGTAATCTCATCAAGGAATTTAAACAAAGCTGCAAAGTTCGAGGGAGCACAGCTACTATCTGAAACCCAAGATAATTTCCTTTGCAAAAAAAATTCAATATTTGCAGTTTCATGTAATGGGATAGTTTTACTTATGAACCTGAAAATTGAATGCAATAAAAGGCGATCATTCCTGACTATTAGCCATGGCATGCCAGGAAATGAAAATAAAAAAGAGAGCACATGAAAGGCAAAATAATGAAAATGTTTTCTATTATAATATTGCGAAATTATAGAAACATAAAAAATAGGAACTGCAGTCAGCCATTTGGCTCTCTAAGCCTGCTTCACCATTCAGTATGATCATCTGACTCAACACCCTGTTCCCACTTTCTCCACTTATAAGGAGCAAATGTATGTTCTGCGATGGAGGTACCGCTGATGCAAACTATTCTGAGCAATGAAACATACGGTGAAATTTACCATAGGGTCTCTTAAACAGGGGTCTAAGCTGCAATGCCTCAAGAGAGGGTCTGGGACACAGATACAACAGATAAAATTGTTCTGGGAGTAAACATTCTGCAACTCTATCATTAAGTGCCAATTGGGAACTTTACTGGACAAGCTTGGGCCTTTGCTGCAATCAAACATCCAAGGAGTGGACATCTTGCCCACAAGAGCTACCAGCCAATGAGAGGCCAAGGTGGCAAAGTAGCTCAGTAGTTAGTCTGCTGCCTCTCAGTGCCAGGGACCCAGGTTCAATTCCACCCACAGGTGACTGTGTGGAGTTTGCACATTTTCCCGTGTCTATGCGGGTTTTGGCGGGATGCTCCATTTTCTACCCACAGTTCAAAGGTGTGCAGGTTAGCTGGGTTAGTTACAGGTAATGCAGGCCCACAGGGATGAGATGGTCTGGGTGGGATGCTCTTCAGTGGGGCTCGATGGGTTAAACAGCCTGCTTCGACATCGTCGGGATTCTGTGACTCTAACTCTTCATAGCTCTGCATCATCACAGGACAGGTTTTGGTTGTTACTGGTATTGCACTCTCCTGAGACCTGAGATGGATGAGGGACTCAGGCTGCAGATGAGTCATAGCGGGATGGTGGTGGGATAGCGGGGGTGGAGAGTCGGAAACAGGGGTGGTAGTGGAGGATTGCTAGGTGTTGAGATTGGGCTGCTTTTTATTGGCGACATCAAACAGAGACTGGCTCCCCTTCCCCCACTGCATCCCAAAACCAGCCCAGTTCTTCCCCTCCCCCCACCACATCACAAAACCAGCCCAGCTCGATCCCTCCCCCTACTGCATTCCAAAACCAGCCCAGCCTGTCCCCGCCTCCCTAACATGTTCTTCCTCTCACCTATCCCTTCCTCCCACCTCAGGCCGCACCTCCATTTTCTAACTACTAACCTCATCCCGCCTCCTTGACCTGTCCGTCCTCCCTGGACTGAACTATCCCCCCCCCCACCCCCCACCTCCCCACCTATACTCTCCTCTTCACCTATCTTGGTTTCTCTCCATCTTCGGTCTGCCTCCCCCTCTCTCCCTATTTATTTCAGAATTCTCTCCCCATCCCCCTCTCTGATGAAGGGTCTAGGCCCGAAACGTCAGCTTTTGTGCTCCTGAGATGCAGCTTGGCCTGCTGTGTTCATCCTGCTTCACACTTTGTTATCATAGACTGGCTGACTACTTTGCAGAACACCTCCACTCTGTCCATAAGAGTGACCCTAAGCTCCCAGCTGCTTGCCAATTCAAGAAACCACCTTGCTGCCATGCCATCATTTCTGGACCCGGCCTACTGTAATTTTCCAATGACTCAAAACACAAACTCAAGGAACAAGACCTTATTTTCTACTTAAGGACCTTACAACCTCGAGTTCTCAATATCAAATTCAATAAGTTCATTAGCCAACTGCATTTGTCTAATGTCCAGTTTTCTTCAATTTCCCTCCACCTGAGCTATATTGAGTTTGTGTCTTGTTTACTTTGCATTTTGTAGAAAGGAATAATTCTGTCCCATCTCTCCTTAATTTACATCTTTTTTACATTTTTTTTCTTTCGCCAAGAATAACAACTCCTTTTGCTTTGTGCTGTGCCTCAAGATCATCTGCTCTCTCGGTGTTCGTCCGTATCTGTCAAAAGTGCAAAAAAAGTGCAACTTCCCAACACCTTTCACTTCTGAAGGAGCATTGTGATAACAGGCTCAAAATGTTAACTCTATTTCTCTCTACAGATGCTGCCAAACGTGATAAAGTTAGGAAGGTCTTGATAGAAATGTGCAAGGTATCAAACAGGCCACATCTCAAATACTGTGAACAGTTTTGGCCCCTATATCTAAGGAAACACGTACTGGCATTGGAAGCACTCCAGAGAAGGTTCATCAGATTGATTCTGGAAGAGACTGTCTCAAGAGGAGAGGTTGAGTTGGTTGAGTTTAGAAAAACATCCTTGAAACATTTAAGATTCTTAAGAGATTTCATGAGGCAGATGTGGAGAGGTTGTTTCCCCTTGTGGGCTGGTTGAGGACTAAAGAATGCAACCTCAGAGTAACAGGATACCTAGTTAGGGCATGTGAGGCAGAATTATCTTCTCTCAGAGGGTAATCAATCTGTGGAATTCTTTATTGCTGTCAAAGTTGCTTTGTTAAGTATATTCAAGGCTGAGGCAGACAGATTTTTAGTCCCGAAAGGAATCAAGGGTTATGAGAAATGGGTGGGAAAATTGATTTGAGAATTATCAGATCAGCCATGGGTTGATGACTTGATGGGTTGAATAGCCTATTTTGTTCTTGTGTCTTAAGGTCTTGTTTACTGAAAGTTATTTTCGAATTTGTTCTCGCTACTCTTTCCAGACAAGCATTCAAAACTTGCAACGCTGAACAGCGTCTCATCTCCTCTAGGTTGTCGCTTTAAATCTGTGTCCTCTGGTGAGCAACACTCCTGCCTGCGGAGAAAGTAAAAACTGCCGATGCTGGAGTCAACCTGAATTTGTTCTGGTCTCTGATTTGCAGCGACAGTGTTTTTCTTTTAGCTTCTACTTTACAATGTGCCCTTTTCTCTTGCTGCTCCTTTCCCACTTAAACCATTTATATTAACCTGGATTTGTGTTTCCTCTAAACTGATGGAGAGAAATTTTAGGCACCTTTGTTGTGTTTATGTAATCAGAACACAACTGGACCAATTTCTGTCTGACAGCAATGCAGTCCAACAAGGTAATACATTGCAGCCCAATAACATAGTTTCCTTGTACATCTCTGCGCGGGTTGCTCCCAGAATTTAAGACCTGCACTCATCCATCTTGGTGGCAGGACAAGTTGATAAGTCTGTCAAAAGACAGATTAAATACGATCATTGAAGTAACTCCGTGGAGTCCAGCATCTTATCACCAAGTCACACTTGCACAAGACACGGACCCTGGCCAGCTAGCTCAGAGCCAGTACCGAGTATGAGGAGAATCACTGAGACTCCTGTTTATATCTGTCAGCCACGGCTTCTGGATTGGCCCAGGTTAACATCCCCAGTCAAGGATCCCATACTCAACAAGATCCACCTGGCCAACCTGGTTCCAATCAACACAATCCTAGAATTTATAAGCAGGGGAATAAAGTAATGAAGTAAGAACCATTTGGCGAATCTTTATAAATCACTGTTTAGGGCTCCGTTGGACTGCTCAGTTCAAATGTTGGAGCACTATGCGGGATGGCAATGCCTTGTAGAGGCTGCAGAAAACATTACAGCAGGCCAGGCAAAGAAGGGTCCTGACCTGAACCATCAGCTTTCCTGCTCCCCTGATGCTGCCTGGCCTTCTGTGTTCATCCAGCCCCACAATGTGTTATCTCCTGCCTGTGGAAACAGTTTCTCCCTGTCTACGCTATTAGAATCGTGCTTAATGTTGAACACTCCAAATAAATCTCTCAGTAAGCTTCTCTACGTAGCTGACACCGCTCAATTCAAAACCACTCAGATAAATGTTTTCTGCAGTATGGGATTCCTGACTGGGGATATTAACCTGGGCCAATCTTCCAGCCGTGGCTGACAGATATAAACTGGAGTCTCAGTGATTCTCCTCATTCTCTGTACTGGTTCTGAGCTAGCTGGCCAGGGTCCATGTTTGTGCAAGTGTGACTTGGTGATGGGATGCTGGACTCCACAAAGTTACTTCAACGATTGTATCTTATCTGTTTTTTGACAGACTTATCAACTTGTCCTGCCACCAAGATGGATGAGTGCAGGTCTTAAACTGTGGGAGCAACCTGCATAAAGACATGAAAAGAAACTATGTTATTGGGCTGCAATGTATCACCTTATTGGACTGTGTCGCTGTCAGACAGAAATTGGTCCAATTGTGTTCTGATTACATAAACACAACAAAGGTGCTAAAATTTCTCTCCATCAGTTTAGAAGAAATGCAAATCCAGGTTAATGTAAATGATTTTAAGTGGGAAAGGAGCAACAAGAGAAAAAGGGAAGTTGTAAAGTAGAAGCTAAATAAAAACGCTGTCGCTGCGAATCAGAGACTAGAACAAATTCAGATATCCTCAGCAAGTAAACAGTTCAGATAAGACGCATGGGTAACAAGTCCAATAAATAAAGCTAGCCTGGCATTAGATGCAAAGATGTACTGAAATGGGTGATATTGCAATAACTATAACTCACTTGTAGGTCAATGCTCTGTGACACAAATCTACAATACTGATATGTGAGGTGGAAGCAGAGGTTGAATCTCCCTCAAATTTGCCTCAGCAGTTTGATAAAATCCCTCCTTTCCCAAATCCATTATAAAAGTGCATCAAACAGATCAATATCCAATTTCATATAGACTCCTGCTGGTAGTAAGAAAGATGAGCTGTAATCCATAGGTGTTAAACCACTGAAATTCAGGGCTATGGAAATATTTCAGGTTATTTTTATGACTTGTGGTAGATTTTACTAATCAGGACCGAATATGCTCTTCTTAATTAACATCATAACATGATAACGTTTCTCTTAATCCATTTTGCTCCAGGTAGGTTTTGAAGGTGTGTTTCCATGTGACACTTATTTAGCCTGTTTTCAACATATTGTTATAAACTTCATTGACACTGTACAATATTAAGAGGAGGTTCCTTTTGAATTTGCAGGGTAAGTATTTTGAAAGTCAAATCTATTCAAAAAATGGTGTTAAAAGCTTCCAGATCAGGGATGGAAACTTGATGTCCTCTGATAACGCTAAGTAGCAACCCTGCTGGTTGGCTTCTCTCTGTCACCACCTTACGCAAGGCGGCCAATTGAGTGGCGATCTCCTTTCTTCCTTTCAAGAAAGCACGGCAGCAGTCTCAGTTAGAGGGCCTGAGACTTTGGGCAGGCATTTGCTCAACTGGAAAGGTTTACCCTGCTGAGGCAGATAACAGAACCACAGGGTGGCTCAAAACAACGACAACAACAACAAAAATCAAATCATGGCGACGGACATTAGGCCACCATTGTAGAGGGCTTGTGGGGCCTGCTCATTCCGAACTAGAGTGATTAACAAGGAAGTGCCATGTCTTCCCAGCCAGCCACTGGGTTGACCAGCACTATTTGCCTACGGACGAACACGGGGATTAGGGTGAGGCTCTTCGGCCTCTCAAGCTGCTGCTCCATAAAAGTCATAGCTGATCTGATTGTGGCCTTAGCTCCATTTTCGTACTTAACCCCATAATTCTCGCAGGTAAAAGAAAAACCTAGTTCACCCTTCAATATATGCACTGACCTAATCTCCTCAGAATGGAATTCCACAGCGCAATAACCCTCTGAAAGAAAAATAAATCTGCTTATCTCAATTTTAAATGGAGAATGCACCATTTTTAAACTGTGTTTCCTCGTACTAGATTGTTCCATAGGTGGAAACACCCTCTCAGCGGCCACACTGTCAAGTCCCCTCAGGATCTTATGTTTTTCAACACAACCTCTCATTCTTCTAAACTCCAACACAGGCCCGCCCTGGACTACCTCAACTCATAAGATAACCTGCTCATTCGGAAGTCAACTGAGTGTACCTTGTATGGAATGCCTCTAATGCCATTATATCCTTTCTTTAATAAGGACAGCAAAATTGTACATAGTACTCCAGATTTGGCCTCCTCAACACTTCTCTGCTGAGCTGTAGCATAACTTCCCCATTTTTAAACTCATTCCTCCTCTTAAAAAAAAACCACCAGTCCATTTGCCTTTCTAATCACTTGCTGCATCCTGCCTATCAACGTTTTGTGATTCACGGATCACAATTCACGCACCCAGATTTCTTCTCATGGAACAGGTGACCTGGAGTTCAGCAGTCACCCTTCATTCAAATAATATTCTGCTTTTCCACTGTTCCTACTGAAGTGGACAGTTTAATCATTTCCCATATTATACTCCATGTGCCAATTTTTTTTTGCCAACTTTCTTAACCTACATAAGTTCCTCTACAGAGTCATTGGGATGGATTTTCTGAGGAACGGAAATCTCACGCTGGTTGTCGCTCTGTTACTTTCTTTCCATGAGACAAGAGGGCTCTGCATTTCTGAGAGCGGAATCTGCTCAGGGCTCCTCCTGAAACGCAAAGCCGTACTTCCATCTTGTCAGCCCCTGTCAGAGGAAGGCACACCATGCTGCTCTTTCGCAGCAGACAGAACTTGAGTGTCCAGAATCACAGACAGCCACTTGATCAGCTGTTGTCAAACATCAAGTCTGTAAGATAAGGTAGGTGTAGGTGCTCTCGCGGTACAGTGGCACTGTCCCTATCTCTGATCCGGGAGGTCCAGGTTCAAATTTCCCTTGTTCCAGAAATGTATAATAATATCATTGAATAGGCTGATTTAGAAATATCTATGCAGTAAGTGTGTTGTTAAGGAGCATATGTAGCGGGGTAAATACGGTGCCAGGTATATAAGGGTGCAAGCGGTCCCAGGTACATTGGGTGACATGTAGGTCAGCTGCTAGTTGGGCACAGGGTTAGATTCCAGCACGGAAGGTGAAAGATGGATAAGGGTGCCAGGGCACAAGTTAGCAAGGGAGTCAGGTAAGTGATGGAGTATTCAGTGTAGGTCAGGGTGTGAGGGAAATCAGGTCTAACAAAGGAGGGTTCTTACTGGTTCGACTGGGGGAATGTGCTGGTGGAGGTCTGTCAAGTCCACAGCAAGGATAGGAGGAGATGGAGCAAGGAAAAGGAAGGGTGCAGGCAAAGTGGGTCTGATCGAGAACAGGTCCGAATGGGTCCGTTTGGGTTCAAAGTGGATGAAGAAGGGTCGGGTCCCGGGGCTGTGCGGGCAGGGTCTGGGAGTTTTCTGGGGTCGAAGCTCGGTGAAGTCAGTGTGGGATTTTTCCTGGTCTACAAGCAGCGCTGTAGAAGTATCCAACTCCTCCACAAAGAAGACCTCACATCCATTCAGAGACCTGTGAGGGCTTGTGAGGGTTGTACACCTTACCATCCATTGACAAACCTGCTGCACCAAGTCCAGTCAAAGTCTGCCATCTTCATTAACATACATAGATATATTTGTGCATTTGTTTAGATAAAATGCCAATCTCTCTCCAGAGATTAGGCAGGCCAAAACCTCCCTCTCCCACTAGTTGCACTCACCCGTCTATTCATTCTTCACAATATGGCCAAGGAGGCAAATGCCTATAGAAGTCTCCTTGCTCTTGCTCTCAGCTGATTTCCCCCCGAGTTGCGGTCAGCAGAGGCAGGGGTTTCGTGGTAGTGCAAGGACGGGTCCCTGATCAACGTTCCACCTCTCTGCCTGTGCAGGGCTCAGTTGTCCCAGCCTGACTGCTGACTTAGCTTAAAGCCGTGTGGTATGACCTTTGGCGCTGTCTGCTGTTGGCATGTTTAGATTGTCCACTTCATTTTAATGGAGAGTGCCCCTGGGCAACAAAGCTCAGGACACACATATGCTTTGAGGTCTTGCCAACCTTTCTGCCAGGGCACTTTCACCTTGCTTAGACTTCAGTGCAACCCCTCACTCAAACAGAAGCCTTCAAACAATAAAAGGGTCAGGTTTTACCTAATTTACTATCTCTTCTGTGGCATACATTCACCGTCCACATCCAGGTGATTCTTTTACACTTTGAACAAGCAATCATATTTCAAGAAACGTAATCAGAAAGAAAAGATTTACCTTTCAGTCTCCCCAACAATAGAATCCCCTGCTCGCTGCAAACAACAGAAGATGGAAAGAGGAAAGAAAAAGCTGTGTTAAAGTCTTTAACAGAAATGAAACAAGCCCCTTTTCCCATTATTAAAACATTCAGCAAGTGTGCTCCAACATACCTGAAACGTGAGATCATAAACTCCAACAGGTATGAACAGCGGCTACTATAGAGGAGCAAGCTGAAACAACTCAGTAATGTGATAAATACTTGTCTGCAAGATCTAAAGGCTTACGCTTGCCTCACTGCCGCTGATGACACCTAAACCCACTGACAGCAGGTTTCATCTGCTTTTAGTCAGAAGTTCATGCGTTGGAGGCTTGTAGTGTTTTCCCCACCCACAGTTTTGTTTTTCAAACTTGTGAGACACAGACATTACCAGATGCTCTTGCTTTTGGTTCTACATCCAGGTTAGCTGATATGCCACTTGTGGAAACTAAAAGAAAATGTACTAATGGACACCCAGATTACACTTTCACAACAGGATGTTCGGATTCTCTGGTACAGTTCCTCCATTTCCTCATTGTCGGGAAAACTGGTCATTCTTTCTTGTTGACACAAAAGTTCTCTCTCTCCCTCTCCAGTCTTACAATTACCCAATGGATGAATGTCCTGCTCATGAGAGTCCAAAATAGACTCCAGGAGCTGTCTGTCTAATCTTGTTTCTTGGGGAGAAGAATGTCTTTGCTCGAACTTCTTTTGTGACTTTTACCTCTCTTAATGCTTATTCCAGGGAAGTTTCTTGTAAGAATGTTTCTCTAACCAAGTAAAGATGGAAAGCTAACTGAACAGTTACTGAGCAGCACCAATCATGCAAATTTTGAGCTAACAAGTTACTTAGAACCAGTATAACTGAATGTATAAAACAAAATAAACTTACTGAACCAAATGGTAGAAATATGTTTCAATTCATACAGAAGGCTGATCTGAGAGTATTTCATTCAAGATATTTAAGAAATCCAAATGAGGGACTACCTTGGAGATAGCAAGAACTGCAATTGTTGGAGTCAGAGTCAATACAATGTGGAGCTGGTGGAACTCAGCAGGCCAGGCAGCATCAGAGGAACAGGAAAGATATTTTTAAAAAGGCCATCCAACCTGTCGACAGATAAATCTTCTCCTGTTAAAATTATGGACAGAAAAATTGACCATTTGTATGACATTAGTAGTTTCTAGGCTACTAATGTGTTTCTTATATAACAAATATGAAAGTATTAAGGAGAGGTAAAGGGCCATTGGACATGCTGAACCTCATTTCTTTTTGACAGGATGTTATAGATAATTCCATGATCTCCGCGTCCAGGTGGGAGTCATGTCCTTAGAGAGGGAGGATTGGAGACTTGAGGCTGTGGTACAGTCTTACCTCAAACTGCCCTCCTTTTGAGCACAGCCTGGTGGCAGCTCAGGATTATGCCATGAGATCATTTCTCACCTTAGCATAAACCACAATTTTTGCATATCACTAATGAGTTTGCAGCATTTTATGTAATCCCGAGGAGAGCGAAGCTACATCTTCTTGATGACTTGTCAGTGTAAAACTGTTAATGGCTGGACACGTTGAAAAGAGTGAGAGAGCTCAACTGAATTTCATGAGCTGAATGTGACATAACATATACCATAGAACATTGAGTAAAATTCTAGATGCAGTAAACACAATAATTATAGATGCTTAAAACTTTTCACCCAATGTGGTAAAGAGCCAATTCTGCACAAAATGTATACCAAAAAACTTGAAGAGTAATTTCCACATTTTTTGACTACTTGTTAGAAGAGAGTTATGAGTTACTTTTCATTTCTTCCGAAAATGTTTATTTATTTCTCTTGATTAAGGTCTGTAAGGTCAGCTTCTTTTTAATTGTTTCATGGACTGTGGGTATTGCTGACTGGGACAACATTTATTCACCCCCACCCTCCTTCACTGCCCTCAAAGAGTATGGTGGTGAGCTGCCTTCTTGAACCACTGAAGTCCTTTTTAGTGAGGGTAGGTCCACAATATTGTTGGGGATGGAGGTCCAGGATTTTGACCCAGCAACACTGAAGCAACGGCGATATATTTCCAAGTCAGGATGGGGAGAGGATTGTAGGGAAGCTTGGAAATGTCACGTTTCCATGTATCTGCTGCCCTTATTCTTCTAGATGCAAATGGTTGTGGCACTGTCTCAGGAGTCTTGGTGCATTTCTGCACAACGGCTTCCAGATGGTATGCATTGCTGCTACTGTGCATCAGTGGTGGAGGGGGTGAATGTTTGTTGTTGTCATGCTGATCAAACAGTCAACAATGGTGTCAAGGTTTTCGAGTGTGGTTGGAGCTACACTCATCCAGACAGGGTGGGATGAAGTCCATCATGCAGCTGACTTTGCCTTGTTGACAACAAGGCTTTAGGGAGCCAGTAGGTGATTTACTCAGTACAGGATACCTAGCTTGTGAACTGCTCTGGTAGCCACAGTTCACACAGTTAGCCCTGTTCAGTTTCAGGTTAGATTGGACAGATTTGCTGCACCGATGTTTGAATGGCATATTACAACCACCTCAATAACACAACCCTCATACTTACGGACATTCTTGACGCTGCCAAGATGATTAACCAAATCCTCATTAATAAACAGATCATTTTCATCTTTAACTCAAAATTTGAATCAAGTTCAAAATAACAGTTCAAAAGGATTGTTCCTTCACCTCAATAATTATAATGTGGGATATCAGCATCTGTAATTATCCATAATGCACTACATCAGTGGGTGCCATTTACAACTAGGCAAAAGGGAGGAGGGAGAGATTTCAAACACATTACTCCATAAGAACACAACAACGTCATTTTAATAGAGATAGTAGGAACTGCCGATGCTGGAGAATCTGAGATAACAGGGTGCGAAGCTGGATGAACACAGCAGGCCAAGCAGCATCAGAGGAGCAGGAAAGTTTAATGTTTTGGGTCGAGACCCTTCTTTCCTGCTCCTCTGATGCTGCTTGGCCCAATGTCATTTTAATGACATGGTCATTAAATGGTCTTGAAGTTGTACCAAGAGTTTTTAGTGTAGTTTCCTTGTGTAGGATGTGATTTAAGAACACTTTATCAGTTAATAAATAACCGCACGATTATTAGTAATGTTGTATTTGTGAATATATATTCCTGGAACAGAGTAAACAGCTAATTGAAGCACAGGTTTTGTGACAAAGCCACAACAGAAGTTGATCAATATGTCCACCCTAGCTCTCACAACAGATCAGAACTGGATGTTCCCCATTCGAAACAATGTTTTACACTTACAGTGTCTTAATGTAACTGAACATCATACGACACCTTGAAGTGTTACAAGATGGAAATTTGGCAACCAGCAACATTAGGAGGTCTGAGACTACTTGACCAAAAGCTTGGTCAAAGAGACAGCTTTTAAGATGTCTTAAAGAAAGGTAGAAAGTTGGAAAGATTTCAGGCGGACAGCCTGCAACTTAAGGCACAGTTTTCAGTTATGGAGTGATGGAAGTTGATCCAGAATTGGCAGGACACAGAGATCATGGGAGGTGATCACGGAGCTAGGTCGGAGCTAAGTCGTGGAGGGATCTGAAGTCAAGAGTGAGGATCTTAAAATCAAAGGCGAGGATCTTAAAATCAAGGATGAGGATCTTAAAATCAAGGGCTAGGATTTTAAAATCAAGGCCTTGCTTAAACAGGAGCCAATGTAAGTCAGCAGGTGCAGAGGTGAATGGCTTTTGGGGCAAGTTAGTACATGTTTTCAAAATTGTGAATGAGTCCAGGCTTTCCAGGGAATAGAATAAGCATACTGGCAAAGAGTACACTCAAATAGTCAGGTTTAGAGATAACAAAAGAATGAGGTAGATATAATAAAAGAATGAGGTCAGGCTGAATTTGGGTAATATTACAGAGGTGGAAGCCAGTGTTCTTAGTGGATGTGGCAGGAAACTCTCCTGGGAGTCAAATGTAGCACATTCAAGCAGTCTGTAATTGTAGTGTAATTTCTTAGATTCTAAACAAAAACCGCAACATTCACACTCCAGAAGGTGGCAATTGTCCTGGTCACTCTGATCAACTATCAATGGGTTGATCCAAAACTTTTTAGTGCAATAGATGGTTTCACACCCATGATTTTCAGTGTGACAGACAGACGGGGCAGATTCCCACTCTTTCAGCATGAGATTGACAAGCTGACATGCGAGTTATAGAAGGATGGAACTGAAACGAAACATGCCGATGGGCTCACAGTTCACTCATTCAGAAGGGCCGTCTGACTGTGGTGACCAGATGTCCCACTTTGGCCTGGACAGTCCAAGCTCTCCACAGAGCCCTGACAGTTTCCTCCAGATGCTGTTAGTGGGGGTTTTGTGATGGTGATGCCATTGAATGTCAAGGGGTGGTGGTTAGATTCTGTCTTGTTGGAGATGATCTTTGCCTGACACAGTCTCACAATTAACATGCCAAATGGTCATCTGGGTGAAAGAGTGAGAGGAAACAATCTCTGGGGTCATTGCAGTGCAATTGGATATTTACTGGGATGGAACTTGGGACGGTAGTGATAGCAGAGTGAATCTGATTGGCTGAATAGCCATCTTCACCTCTGTGATCCCTGCAATAAAAGTGCTCAAAAATCAATCGCCACAGTAACCACAGTGAAATGAAGCTACGATTTTTCGTTAACTGATTATATATTGAATAATAATTTAAATGTGCTTTGTTTGCTGTAATAATGGACAAGTTAACAAATTTCACGCCAACAGTTTCTGCACAGCAGTGTAGCTCACAATTAACTACCTACTAAATGCAGGTGAATTTTTAATTTGCTTCCTTTCATGAATGATATTTCTCTCAAGGTACAAACCCTTAAAAAGGTAAATAGCTGCTTCACACATTTGGGAAAATAATTACCTTTTCCAAGCATTGAACTGAACGTTGCTCCCGTGTCAAATTGAACTGATGAAAAATCATTTGGGACCCAAATGGGGAAGGGAAACGTTGATTCCTGTGCCTGGATTTATGTGCTATGCTCTTCATAGAATCCCGATAGTGTTGAAGCAGGCCATTCAGCCCATCAAGTCCACAATGACCCACCCCTCTACCCTCTCCGTAATCCTGCATTTCCCATAGCCAATCCACCTAACCTGCACATCTTTGGAATGTGGGACAAATCATAAGCACCCTGAGGAAACACACATAGACATGGGGAGAATGTGTAAAATCCATCGAACCCAGACATCAGTGCTTTAATGTCCTTCCCTGATTTAAATGTCAGCTCTGCAGATGGTCGAAACAAAACACTTGCACAAATTCATGACAGAATTGGAAACTTGATGGAAGAAAGGAATCACTCTTTTGTGTTTGTGTGTACAAAACAAAATGTTCAATTCATGTGAAAAGAACTGGGTTATTTAATGCCTTGTTTTTGCCGCACCTCTAGTTACAAGTACTGACATCATCGACAGGAACTGAAACCCCTCCTTGTTATGAATGGAATTAATGACACCATAGTTCAACTTCTTTAAAGGTTAGACTTCATGAGTTTTCCACTGAGACCAACTTCATCAATTGTTTCTGAACTCTTCCATTGCGCCTAATAGCTTGAACTTGCACATCCTCATCATTCAGTCCGTCATGTCTGTCACAAAATTCTGTGATAAACCTTGAATGTGGAGCCCAGTGTCACTTTATTTTGCAGGTACAGTGGATGGAGTTGAATGCAGGTTGGTGTGATGAACCTGAATCTGGCTCGGGTGTCAAATCCCCCCCAAAAAATCAGCTCCAATTCTAGATTTCCGCATTTAAATGCAGTGTGCTAGGCTATGGATGGGCAATACTGTCGGGAGATTGAGGTGTGGGTGGGCGGAGGTGTGTTGTCAATTTCAAACAGCCATTCACTCAATTACAGCAACCCTGCGATGGCTTTTGGAGTCTAAGTTTGGGTCCAAAAAGCTTTCCGGGACACAGCAGCGCAACCCAGGCGAAACCCGTGGTGCTTTTGATGTGACAGAGAACAAGCACAGGTATCCTCTAACGGCTTGGTAACTGTTGGTTAAAAGGTTTCATCACAGTGGTCGCACGAGCTTTATGGCCACAGGGGTGTTGTTTTGTGCTTCGCATGTCTCATCTGCATCCTGCAGCTCAGATCTATCAGAACAGCGCTGACTGCCACTTACGTTGGATGCCATCAGGACCTCCTGTGGCACAGACAGGCAACAGTTTACTAACTCTACAAGAGCTGGGTGAGGGGCTGGTGGGAATCAGCAGCAGGTGAGCTTTAACCCAGACACAGCACCGACAGGGAGAGGACAGGCTTCCCTTGACCTGACAGAACAGCAGTCTCTCGCGAGGTACCGGCCAGCTGGACAAAGGCCTGCTGCAGTGAACCTGGTAGCCGTGCCACCAACAGTGGTCAATGTGTCTCTAGCATCCTTCTTACCCTTTCCCCTCCGACCCCTTCCAGTGCTCTGAATGAAACTAGTAATCAGTGGAGCGCAAAATGTATTAGGTACACACAGCTTGTGAGTTTTGAGAAGATTTGTAGCTCAGGTTGAGGTTCTGGATGTGAGTTTGCTCGCTGAGCTGGAAGGTTAGTTTTCAGACGTTTCATCACCATTCTAGGTAACATCATCAGTGAGCCTCTGATGAAGTGCTGGTGTTATGTCCCGCTTTCTATTTATCTGGTTAGGTTTCCTTGGGTTGGTGATGTCATTTCCTGTTCTTTTTCTCAGGGGATGGTAGATTGGCTCCAAGTCAATGTGTTTGTTGATGGAGTTCCGGTTGGAATGCCATGCTTCTAGGAATTCTCATGCGTGTCTCTGTTTGGCTTGTCCTAGGATGGATGTGTTGTCCCAATCAAAGTGGTGTCCTTCCTTATCTGTATGTAAGGATACGAGTGATAGTGGGTCACGTCGTTTTGTGGCTAGTTGATGTTCATGTATCCTGGTGGCTAGCTTTCTGCCAGTTTGTCCAATGTAGTGTTTGTCACAGTTCTTGCAAGGTATTTTGTAGATGACGTTCGTTTTATTTGTTGTCTGTATAGGGTCTTTTAAGTTCATTAGCTGCTGTTTTAGTGTGTTGGTGGGTTTGTGGGCTACCCTGATGCCAAGAGGTCCGAGTAGTCTGGCAGTCATTTCGGAAATGTCTTTGATGTAGGGGAGCGTGGTTATGGTTTCTGAGCCCGTTTTGTCTGTTTGTTTGGGTTTGTTGCTGAGAAATTGGCGAACTGTGTTCATAGGGTACCCATTCTTTTTGAATACGCTGTATAGGTGATTTTCCTCTGCTCTGCGTAGTTCCTCTGTGCTGCAGTGTGTGGTGGCTCGTTGGAATAATGTTCTAATGCAGCTTCGTTTGTGGGTGTTGGGATGGTTGCTCCTGTAGTTCAGTATTTGGTCCGTATGTGTTGTTTTCCTGTAGACGCTGGTTTGAAGTTCCCCATTGGCTGTTCGCTCGACTGTGACATCTAGGAATGGCAGTTTGTTGTTATTTTCCTCCTCTTTTGTGAATGTTATGCCAGTAAAGGGTATTATTGATGGTCTTGAAGGTTTCCTCTAATTTGTTTTGTTTAGTGATGACAAAGGTGTCATCCACATAGCGGACCCAAGGAAACCTAAGCAGATAAATAGAAAGCGGGACATAACACCAGCGCTTCGTCGGAGGCTCACTGATGATGTTACCTAGAATGGTGATGAAACATCTGAAAACTAACCTTCCCGCTCAGCGAGCAAACTCACATCCAGAACACACAGCTTGTTTGCTGGGTCGGCAATTGTGCCGCCCTTTCCCTGGTGCCGCAGTTCTGGTAGCTACAGGCCAAAAGACGCCGTCTATCCCCCCAACTCCACACCCGCCCCCAAATAAAAACTCCTCTATAAACAACTATCGCAAAGGTGTCCTGCAAATTACCAAGCATCCCTTTCACAACCCACATTACTCAGGACTTGAAGCAAGTTACAAAGCCTCTTCCCAGGCTGATAATTTAAAAAATATACGGGCACTGCAGAAAAGTAGCAGAAGGAAATTGTACTTAAGTTACTCAGAAATAAAATGCCAACTAGCTGATTTAAGATGGGGAATGCGAGGGAATGCAAATGCAGACTGGGATGGGTATATTTACATGTTTAGGTACGGGGAACGGTATGCCAAAGTAGGCCTGAGAAAGAAAAGTGGGAGATGGGCATCGAAATGTAATTGCTTTTACCTTTCTTGCGCTGGTCTGGTCATTAACACTTTGTGCTGAATACACAAGCACGGCATCTCTGCTCCTGGCCACCTTAGTAACCAGTAGCAACACACTTTATGTGCATCCAACTCAGATCCCCTTAGGCAACCTCTGCATTCTTTGTCCTATCACGCACAGCCCCACCCTCAGTTGTCCAGACTCTAAGTTTTGAAAAACCCTCTGAAACCTCTTGTTTCTCACACTTCTCCAAAAGGCACTTTTTAAAA
This sequence comes from Stegostoma tigrinum, assembly GCF_030684315.1. NCBI lineage: Eukaryota > Metazoa > Chordata > Chondrichthyes > Orectolobiformes > Stegostomatidae > Stegostoma > Stegostoma tigrinum. Next base: position 65,921,733 of record NC_081368.1, read on the forward strand.
ATTTAACGATGTGATTAAGCTTTTTATCATCAATCCTAAAGCTACATGCTGATCTTCAGTTTATACTCCTGCAAAACGCCTTGGACAACCTTTCATTAAGGTAACAATGCTTTCTGAATACAAATTGCTTCATGAAAAGTACTTGCTGTCACATACTTAGAATCATAGAGTCATTCAGGATGGAAACAGGCCCTTGACAGTCCAACCAGCCCATGCTGACCATAATCCCAAACTTAACTAGACTCACTTGCCCACATGCCCCCCAAACATTTCTTATTAATGAACTATCAAAATGTCTTCTAAATGTTGTAGCCGTACCTGCATCTACCACTTCCTCTGAAAGGGTATGAAAGCAAACACGAGATGGGAGTGAGCACATTAACTGAGTGTTAGGCGGAGACTGCGGTACAGGAGAGTTGGTTTGGGGAGGGAGTGGGGGTAGCGCTCAGACTGAGGAGCTGGATGACTGCAGAGATTTCAGGTTAAGGCTGCATCTGCAGGAGCTCATTGTGAGGGAACAGACAGCAACAAGGTCAGAGTGAGAGCCTGGAGAGTGTCAGTCTCTGGGCTAAGTGAGACACGAAGAGAAGAACAGATAGCAGAGAAACATAGGCATCAGCTTTAAAAGGACACAGATAGAGATTGAGATGGCATGTCAGGTGCTACGTGGAATAGAAAAAGTTAATCCTGTGTCATTACTTGAAGCTTAATCATGACTGTAAGACATGGAAACAAATTGGTCCAAACAAGTTCCACAACAGACATCAGGATCAGGAATCATGCCTTCACACAGAATGACTTGTAGAAGAGAGCATTGGAGGGCAAAACTGGGTTCATTCAAGGGGCAATTAGATACCGAGATGAAAGGGTTACAGATTTCACAGGAAAGATGAGTCAAAGGAATAGTGTGCTTCCTCAACTGAATGTTACTTTGTGAAAGCACCTGAAAAAAAAGGCTTTTTTGTAACTCCTAGGAGTGTCATGGTTCAGCTTTCTCGCAGGATTAAAAGTATTTACTAAAATATGATCTCCTGCCTTTCTTGCAGCCTTGGATTGAATACAGGAGAAATCAATGTGGCCTCACCCTGCAAAGACTGTTTACAGCATCGAGGACGATACCAATTACCTGCAAGTTGCTAAGCAACCCGGCATGGTGGAAGTGTAGCCACCCTTGACTTTACTACGCTGATGCGACTAGCACAATCCTCCCACATGTTTAAATCTCCGCTTTACATAATCTAACGTGGCTCGCAATTTGAAATTGATGACCAATTCGAGGCTGCTGAGTAAACATGTGACTGGGAATACAGGCTTGAATACTGCTGTTTCGGGGACTACCAGATCTGCCTTTGACCCACTTGTGTCACAGCCCTCTCTTTTTCTCCGAGATTGGCAGAGGTTTCAATCCCTTTATAACAGCCGAAGGAAATCGGACGAATTCACCAAATGCTTGCTTGCTGAAAGTGCAGCAACAGTAAGCTTCAGTCAACGGAGGGATACATTGCATAGAATCCCTGCAATGCAGAAAGAGGCCATTTGATCCATCAAGTCCCCACTGGCCCTCCAACGAGCATCCCACCCCGACTCAGCATCCCTCCATCCTACCCCTGTAAACCTGCTTTGAGCATAGTTCACCCATCTAACCTGCACATGACAGACAATGTTAGCTTGGCTAATCCACCCAACCTGCACATCTTTGCAAACACTACATTGGACAAATTGGCAGAAAGCTAGCCACCAGGATACATGAACATCAACTAGCCACAAAATGACATGGCCCACTATCACTCGTATCCTTACATACAGATGAGGAAGGACACCACTTTGATTGGGACAACACATCATCCTAGGACAAGCCAAACAGAGACACGCACGAGAATTCCTAGAAGCATGGCATTCCAACCGGAACTCCATCAACAAACACATTGATTTGGAGCCAATCTACCATCCCCTGAGAAAAAGAACAGGAAATGACATCACTGACGCAGGAAATGACATCACCAACCCAAGGAAACCTAACCAGATAAATAGAAAGCAGGACATAACACCAGCGCTTCGTCGGTGGTATCGAAACGTCTGAAAACTAACCTTCCAGCTCAGCGAGCAAACTCACATCCAGCATCTTTGCAATGTGGGAGAAAACCCACACAGACATGGGGAGAACATGAAAACTTATCTTTAAAAGACATGGATAAATATCCATGTTCAAAACGCTAGCGTGGCCTCATATGGAATACTGTGGGCAGTTCTGGTCGCCCCATTACAGGAAGGATGTGCAAGCGTTGGAAAAGGTGCAGAGGACATTTACCAGGATGTTGCCTGGTCTGGAGTGCAGGCCCTATGAAGAAAGGCTGAGGGACTTGGGTCTGTTCTCATTGGAGAGAAGGAGGCAAAGAGGGGATTTAATAGAGGCATACAAGATGGTCAGAGGAGTAGATAGGGTGGACAGTGAGAGTCTTTTTCAGAGGATGATGATTTCAGCTTGTACAAGGGGGCATAGCTACAAATTGAGGGGTGATAGATTTAAGACAGATGTCAGAAGCAGGTTCTTTACTCAGAGAGTGGTAAGGGCGTGGACTGCCCTGCCTGCCAATGTAGTTAACGCAGCCACATTAGGGGCATTTAAACAGTCCTTGGATAAGCGTATGAATGATGTTGGGATAGTGTAGGGGGAGGGGCTTAGATTAGCTCACAGGTCAGCGCAACATCGAGGGCTGAAGGGCCTGTTCTGCGCTGTATTGTTCTATGTTCTGTATGTTCTACGCAGACGGTCACCTGAGGCTGGAATTGAACGCGGGTCCCTGGTGCTGTGAGGCAGCAGTGCTAACCACTGAGCCAATGTACCACTGAACAAAACAAAAGGAAGGACATTTCAGATGTTGAATTCCCTAAGTGAGCAATTATTAGAAGTTCAGTTGTGCAGAGCGTAAATTTCCTTGTGGATCATCTTGGGCTTCCTAAGGTGGCACAAGGTCAGAAAATTGCCTCAAAAGTCTTGCTGAGTCTCTTAATAACAGATTATTGAATCACGCAGCTACAGCTGGCCTCAGTATCTCTGATCAAACCTAAAGTTAGAGCTATCTGACTGTCTTCAATGAACCCTGGTCCCCCCCATTTGCGACTGTCCCCTGATTCGCGACTCCCAACCTAGGGAACACATCCCAACTGCATCAACCATGTTGAGCCTCGCTGCAATTTTATACATTTCAATCAGATTCCCTCTCATCCTTCCAAACTCAAGTGAACACAGGCCCAGTTGAACAAATTGCTCCTTGTAGAATAGTCTACCATCCCCAGCATCAGTTTAATGAACTGTGCTGCACTTCTTCTATGCCAAGTGCATCCTTCCTTAGGTGTGGAGACCAAAACAGCACACAATACTCCAGCTGTGGTCTCACCAAGGCCCTTTATATCTCAGCAAGACATCCCTACTTCTGAACTCAAATCCTCTTGCTATGAAGGTCAACATACCATTTACCTTCCTGCTTGGTTGCTGCACCTGATTGGCTACTTTCATTGGCTGCTGTAAATCATCTCGGAAAATTAAAAATTAAAACATTTTAGAACGGGTTATTTAAAAATTTTGTTGGAAAAACTCAGCAGATTTGACAGCATTTGTGGAGAGAAATCAGAGATAACGTTTTGGGGCAAGTGACCCTTTCTCAGAACTCAAACCAAAATTCTAACTCTCATTTCTCTCCAAACTTGCTGCCAGACCTGCTGAGCTTTTCCAGCAATTTCTGTTTATGTTTCTGATTTGCAGCATCCATAGTTCTTTCAGTTTCTACAAATTTCATTGCTGACGAGATTTAATATATTAAAGGAGATAATTATTTAAGTAGAAAACAAAAACAGGAAATGTTGGTGGAACTCAGCAGGTCTGGCAGCATCTATGGGGAGAGAAATGTTTTCTCATTGTACCAGAAATGTTAACTCTGTTTATCTCTCTCCAAAGACGCTGCCACAGTTTCTCCTGAATTTTCTATCTTTATTTCAAATTTCCAGCATCTGCAGTATTTTGTTTTTATTTGATTGTTAAAATACACAGTACTTGCTGGTCAGAGATAATGGGAACTGCAGATGCTGGAGAATCCGAGATAACAAAGTGTGAAGCTGGATGAACACAGCAGGCCAAGCAGCATCTTAGGAGCACAAAAGGTGACGTTTCGGGCCTAGACCCTTCATCAGAGAGGGGAATGGGGAGAGGGTTCTGAAATAAATAGGAAGAGAGGGAGAGGCGGATGCTGGTAGCTATTTTAAAATACAATGCCATGATTCTGAATACTGAGAGGCTGAATTACTGTAATAGTTAATTATTTAACTGTTAAGTGTCAGACACAAACCAATACTACAATTTTACAGTAGTGTACCTCACTTAATGTACTGTAAAATGGCATATAATTAGCTTATGTGGGGCGGCATGGTGGCGTGGTTAATTGCAGGTTCAGTTCCACCCTTGGGTGACTGTCTGCATGGAGTCTGCACATTCTCCACGTGTCCTCGTAAGTTTCCTGCGGGTGGTCCAGTTTCCTCCCACAGTCCAAAGATGCACAGGCTAGATCGATCAGCCGTGCTAAATTTCCTGTAGTGTTCAGGGGTGTGTGGATTAGGTGGGTTACAGGTGGATGTGTCTGTGTGGGATGCTCTGAGGGTTGGTGTGGACTTGCTGGGCTGAAGAGCCTGTTTCCACACAGTAGGGATTCTATCCGGTCATAATGGGAACTGCAGATGCTGGAGAATCCAAGATAACAAAGTGTGGAGCTGGATGAACACAGCAGGCCAAGCAGCTCCTGAGATGCTGCTTGGCCTGCGGGATTCTATCCTATTTATTCCTCAATGCTTCATGCAAAGCCTTCTTCAACAACAACATGGAAAAATGCCCCAAGGTGCTTTTACTTTGTAGTGACAATCAGCAGCTGTTAACAGTTTGTTGCAGATGCTCCACAGTTTTTGAAGGAGGCTTTAACTAAGCCAGTCATTTCAGCAGAATAGAATACAATAGAATAGAATTTCATGGTGGCTATTTTTGACCTGGCACCAACAACAGATAACCTAGTTTATATTGCCCTCTGATTGAGCTTGGGGATTCACAAGTCACTACAAACAACCAGATTTACATTTTCAAATCACTTCTTGCTGGCATTCATTCACACAACACTGAAGGACATCCTTCACAACCACTGAGATCCCATCACAGTGTAGTTCCTGAAGTAATGAAATCAAGACAGTGCCAGCAACTGGTGCTCAGTTAATCTCACAAACAGCAAATGGCCAGATCATATCTGTAATTAGTTGAGGAAGTAAATACAGGCTAAGCCTCTCCGTGGGTAAATCCCTTGTTCTTTAAATAGTCCTGCGAGATTTTTTCTGTTTACCTGAAAGGGTAGACAGATCCTCAACTTAACGTCACATTTGACGTAACCTGTCAATGAAGCAATGCTCCCTCAGTACTGCACTGGCAAGTTGGCCTCAATTTCATGCTCCAGTTATTGGAGTGCAATTTCTTTTTACACAGAGAGTGGTTGATATGTGGAATGAACTTCCAGAGGAAGTGATGGATGTGGGCACAGTTACAATATTTAAAAGGCATTTGGATAAGTACGTCAATACGAAATATTTGAAGGGATATGGGCCATGCACAGGTAGGTGGGACTAGGTTAGTTTGGAGTTATGGTTGGCATGGACTGGTTGAGCTGAAAGGTCTGTTACAGTGCTCTATGGCTTCATGATTCTCTGTCAATCGAGTGGGATTATCCCTACTTGCCATTCAGCCGTGATTGGTTACTGGCACCAAACTAGATGTGTGTAGAATACTGTCCATCATCATTGTTCTTTAAATGTCTTGGGCATCCAATTTGAGGGGATTCCCCAACTCAAATTGGTAAAAGATTGCAAGCAATTTAAATATGTTTTGTCACATTTCCACTGAGGGCTGCAGGGAACATGAAACTGCTGGCAAAATGCAAACAGAGACTGTGAGCAACAGGAAGGGGAGCGTGCGGGCAAGTCATGAAATCAGGCCAAATTTTTGTGGCTTTTGGAGCTGTTAGCAGGGCCTGTATACCAAAGACACCTTCCACAGTTACAGCACAGCAGCAATGCTTGGCAGGGGGCAGGAGGCAGCTCCTATGCTATGGAAATGGCCACAGGATGTGGGATCAGACACAAAGGAAAATGACACACATTAAGAAGGAATCCATCTCAGTCTATAAAACCATACTATTTGTCGAGGAGAAATGGCCTAAGCATGTTGTAGCTTCATTGCAATTCATGTTAAATCCTGACTCGATTTTAAGGGCTGCCATTGGCTGTGCGGTCACACTTCATGCAATTTACAGATGAAGGCTTCAACAGAACAAGGGAAATGATGCTCTATCCATGAGATTGTCAAGATAATGTCACATTCATTCCTTAGAAATCTGTCAGAGGAATGGGCGCAATATAAAGAATGGTAAAGAATGATTTTTAAATAAAGCGTATCTGCTGCAAATGCCCTTGAGCAGGAAGTTGATAATGTTGATTATTATCATGTTCTTACTCCTCAAAGCAAAAAGAACCAGAAAGGCTGAGTGCCTCTCTCTTGCTACCCTGCTAACTGTTCCCCGTTCTGCTGCTGAAACCCCGACTGTCCCTGTGACAACCCTAACCCTAACTTTGCCAGTTGGAGAGGGTACCGGGGAGACCACATTTGGCATACTGCAAATAGTTTCGATGTCCTTACTTAAAAAAAAGATATCAATCCATTTGAAGCACTTGACAGAAGTTTCTGATTCCTGTGATGGGGAGGTTATTTTCTGAGGAAGGTTTGGACGAACATCCGCTTTGGAGTTTAGGAAAATGGAAGGCTTTCTTATTGAAACATACTAAAAACCTGAAGGGGTAAGACAGGGTGGAACGTGAAAGGATGTTTTCTCTCATGGGAGGGAATAGAACTAGGAAATATAATTGACACATAAACGGTGGACCATGTAAGACGGAAATGAGGGCAACTTTTCTCCGAGAGTGGAGAAGGCAAGGTTCGTAAATATAATTAATTGTAGTGAATATAAATAATTTTCTTGCCCAGCGTGGGTACCAGGAGTAGGCAGGAATGTGGTGTTGTAGATTGGCCATGATGTTATTGAATACTGGGTTAGACACAACAGGCCAAATGGCTTATTCTGACTCTTACTTTGTAAGTTCATGTCACACCATCAAAGGTCTTTACATCTAAAACCACTGTAATACGCAGGATACACAGTCATATCATGAAACACAGGATCAGTCATTATATATACGTATCTGTCACTATGTATATTCTTCTTGAACTTATACCTCAAGATCACTTCTCAGCTCGCATAATAAATGGTTCAGAAAGATGTGAACTGCAGGGAAGAGTCAAAACTGTTAAGGAAGGACAGTGTGCTTACCATCACATTTATACTGTAAGTGTAAGGAGTGTGGATATATTGGGTTATAGAACCTACACAAACTCTGTATCAAATCCAACGAGCTCTTACACTTCTCACTCACCTTTCTCACTCACTCCAACACAGGTTTACAGACAACCATTGTGCATCTAATTACCACTGTCCTGTTCACTCATCATCCTAGATGCTTGCTAATTTGAACGAGCTCCTGGTCCCCAAAATAGTTCAATTGTAGAATTCTTATCCTAACATTGAAACCTCTCCATAGCAATGCCCAGCCCTACTTCTGTGACTTCTGTCAACTTTGCAATCCTCTCCAACAACTGTGTTGCTCCGAATCTGCCCACTTGTGCATCTCCATTTCTACTTATCATTTACATAATTCATGCCTTCAACTGTCTAGGTAAGAAGTTATGCAAATCCCTCCTTAAAACATTCCACCTCTCTCTCTCTTTCTCTCTCTCTCATTTCCTCCAATGGCCTGCTTTGACCACACTTTGGTCAGCATTCCAAAATATTTCCTTCTTTACTCAGTGTCACTTTTTGGTTGATTACGCTTTTTAACCACACTGTTTAACCATGTGAAAGTTGCAATGATAAAGTGAACACAAGTTGTTGCTACTAGTCTGCTGCATGGGAATACTATTGGAAAGGTGTGCCATACAGCTGGCACTTTTACATGAGTTTTTTTTCTGCCTTTATCAGAGAGGCAGAAACCCATTCAGGATAAGTGGCACATCACTCCATCCTATAGCCTATTTCACCATTGCCTATAAGCCTGAGAATCCTGGAGGATGAAGTTGAGGAAACATGAGGAGGCAGAAGCTGCTGAATGAGAACTTGGGGGTGACAAATGGCACTGCCATAAGAGGAACAGGAATCTGTTCCCCAGACTGCCACCTGATGTGCCATTAATGACTCTTTATTTTGGGAGGTACAGCAGTGTAATTCATCAGAGGGCTTTGTCAGAATGTCAGAGCAGCTAGCCAGCTTGGTAAAAGGCAATAGGGATCAATGAGGGTCTTGAAGAACAACAATGAGGTAAAAAGTTGAAGAGCTTATGACGGGGAATTCTGAAATGTTGGCTACATCAATCAACAAGGTAGCTACTTATTTAATTAGCAGGGATAAACACACATCAGCTGACATTGCGATTCATTCCATATCAGTCAGGATGGAGCCAGGTCAGAACTGTTGAGAAAGTGAGTGAGATGTCAGCAGGCAATGCTGTCTCAATGATGCAGATGCTTTCAGCTTTCTAACTGGCTCGCTACTGATAGACAATAACAAAGATGTCAGTTGTGTTAATTATTACCAGATAGCAGATGTGTTAAAGGCCTGAAAATAAGGTCACAGGCATAGTGGTAAGCTTGGGGAGACTGACCAGGATTACTGGCTATTTCCTTGGCATGCCTTCTCTCATCTCCTGATCCAATCAGCTTCTGCCACTTCTTTGAACGTTTTAAGATCAATTCCCCTCTTGCACTTAAATTTGACTTTTTAACTAACATAGCGCTTTGTATTGGAGTGTTTGTCTGTTAGATTTTCTCTGTCTTCCAGAACAAACTATGAAAGCTTACATTGTGTGAGTTCCCTTTTCATGTTGCCTTTTTCTCAGTTTCAGTTTTTGTAAGTGTTTCATTTAAAGTTGGCCTTCCTGCAAAGTGGGAGGCAGCATTTGCTATTTTAAGTTGCACTATCATTATGCAATGATAAATGAAAGTTCACCAACAAATAAGCCCTTTCAAAAAAAAGGATCAAAGCTTTTTATAATGATGATTCCAAAACAGAACATAACAGTCAACATTTACCGCCAAACTTTAAATTCAAAAGGCCGTGCAAACTAGTAAGGGATTGACAAGTGGATATATTTTCCTTTGAAGGAACAAAGGTGAACAGGACATGACAGAGGTGTTTCAAATTATTACAGATTTTAATAGATTAAATGTTCTTAATTGGAGGAAGAGCATAACTAGATAGTTGCCAAGAGATTCAATAAGAACTCTGGAGAAAATTCTTTCTCTAAAGAATGGTAAATCATGTGGAACTTACTACCACAATGTATGGTTTAAGAGAATAGTATTGATGTGATTTGGGAGAATATTAGTTAAGTGACTGAGGTAAAAAGGAATGGAGCATCATTCTCCAGCATCTGCAGTTCCCGTTATCTCTGGAGCATCACAATAGTGGGTTTAGCTGAAGAAAGATGAAAGCAACTTCAAGTGTTATGCTGCACAGGCTGGTTGGGCCAAATGACCTTTTTCTGTGACTTCTATCCTATTTCTAAATTACAACTCTGCCCTTTAAAAGTTCCAATTAAATTCATACTTAGAGTCACACTTCTCAGCTGGAGAATAGAGCACTGTGTGATATCATGCTCAATGGACAGGGAATCAAGCATGCTCTTCTTAATTTGTCCACTTTGTTTTACTTATTTGACATTATTGACGAGACAAAGGTATTTTAGACCGATCGAATTGCTGTGAGGAATTGGCACAGATCCAGAAAATGGGCCATTGCCAAATATTCTGGATCTCCCTTCGCTCTGCACTATGGTTTTGTACTCAAGTCTTTGGAGTAGTTTTTGAATTCACAACTTTCTGATTCCAGAGCCAATTCTGTTTCAGAGCTGCGCTACCCACTGAGCTACAGCTGATGCATTGGATGTAGCCTACACTGAGACTGGTTGCCCTGCAATATCAGTAAAGATGACCTCCTTCGATATTTTCTTCTTTTTTAACAGCTCCACATTTTAAGGGCACCAGTGAATTGCTGAGGACTGAATCAAATTGCTATGAATGTGGTCATCAATTGTCTCCAATTTGCCTATTCTTGAAAGGGCTTGACCACACTCGCAAGAAGCACAGTCTTGGTTCTTTCCAAAACAAAAGTCAACTTTTTCATAAGCAAAGCAACTTTGGTGATCCTAAACTAGAAGTTTGAAACAATGTGTATCCTTGTCCCATGTGCAGGTCAAGGCATAAATGCACCACTATGGTAAGTAAGAATATTTTATTAATTTGCACGATGTGGAAAATAATGAGCAAACTGGCTTCCATTGCTTATACAGAGCTCTCCTGGGAAATTGCTGGCGAGCAACCATCTTAAACTATCGCCGGCGATTCAATACAACTATCAATGAATGCTGGACAACATCACAGGGTGGTAAGTGCCAATCATTGATTTGAGACTGGAGTCACATATGGGTCAGACCAGGTGAGAGAAGGCCAGTGCGTTGAGTTTTTATTGCAATACACAGCCTCACGATCACCTCATGGTCAGCCCCATCATCCATTCCAGTTGCCTGCCACTTCAACACATCATCGTGTTCCCTGGCCAACATCTCTGCCTCAGGCTTGCTGCAGTGTTCCAGCGAAGCTCGGTACATGCTGGAAGAACAACACCTCATTTTCCACTTGGGAGCCATCCAGCCTTCCAGGCTCAATATTAAGTTCAACAATTTCAGGGTTTGACGCACTTTCTCCCATGTCTTTACCCCAACTTCCATATTCCAGGCCTTGGTATCACATGGTCCACTACTACACACAACCTGTTGTTAGCCACTAATAGTCCCCATTAGTAGCTATTCATTCTCTGAGACTGACCATTATCCAATCCTTTTACTGTCCAACTGTTCATCTCTCTCTTGGGCTTTATCCCCACTGATGGTTTATCTTACTCCCTCCCCCTACTCTATCTTCTGCATGAAAACCAATTTTTTTCCAGCTACCATCAGTTCAGAAGAAGGGTCACTGGGCGTGAACTATTAATTCTGATTTCTCCTCACAGATGCTGGCAGACCTGCTGAGCATTTCCAGCACTTTGTTTTTGTTAAACTTTAAAAGCTTTATAAATATAAGCACTCTGTGAACAAACTCCAGCCTCTACTGGTAGACTAGTAAAATACAGCCTCAGTTTATAACAAATAGGCATGAAGAACAGTAGAATTTATGATGCTTGTGGGCTATACTTTTTTGGCAGAATTAATTTGGGAGACAAAATGTTGTTCTTGCTGTTACCTTGGAACGGTCAGTGATTACCAAGCCCAAATCCTGCCCATGAGAAGGCTGAAGGCATCATTCAGTTAAGAATCTGACATCTCAGCTGACTACCTGACAGTGAAACAAGTTTTAACAGGAGCAGAAAAGCAAGGTGCCCTTCATTGCATAGAATTTATGCTGAAGAGTAAGTCAACCAAAACTTCTGACTGCCTCCATCCTGATGCTTTGTTCAATTCAGCACAGGACTGGAGTGCTCTTACTCCCTTTGGAGTTCATTTTCTCTGACAGAGTGAAGAAATATCAACATTGGCAAGCACTGTGTTACTGCTGCATTGTTAAGAAGTTGAAATTTTGCCTCCCGAATCAGGGTTAACCTGGAGCTACGACAAATGGCTGAAATGGAAGGGGACGGGTCTAGAAATTCTGATTTTCGCCGACTATTCCTACCACCCACCATTTTTGTTTTTGGAATTCAGGATGAAGCATATACAGGTGGTGGAACATGTTGGACAATTACTTAAGCACGTAGAAAGAGACACTTACAGACACTGATGCCAGGTGGTAAAGTTAAGGTATCCTTTCTCTTTTGAAAAAAATATGAAGGTGAATTAAGATTGACTTGCGGACCCAGATTTGTCAAACAGGAATGGACACCCCATTTTTATCCTGATCTAACAATAAGTGGTCTTAATCCTCAAACATTTCCACATAGCCTATGTGAATTCAAACACCAACTAACTTCCCCAAGATAATTTCCACGTGGGTAATTTCTGCAGAGGCCTTTACATTGGGATACACAAGTCCAGGCAAAACTATTGCAACAGCTGATTTCCTATCAGAAAATCTGGGCTCTGGAGTTTGCTCGCATCAACAGATTGTCAGATGTTTAAAAGCTATTTATTTTCATTTTCCTTCATGTCCCACTCATCCCACCCCATGGCCTCCCCCACTTCTCTTTCATATCTCTACTGATCCTGTTGTTTCTTCCAAATGGTTTTATGAATGCTGGGCTGAACCCCAAGAAAGGTCTATACACACAGCACAACAGGGGACTGCTAAAGCAGCTTTTCTATTACCAATGTTTCAATTACCTTGTAAAAATGCTTTGCAAACGTTTTTGTTTATTTGAATAAGGATAAGAAGTGTGAAGTGGATGAAAATGTTTAACTTTGATATGATAAATATCTGTGGCTTCATATCCCATGAATAAAAAAAAACAAGCTTTTCTGTGAAAAAAATCTAACTAATCATTGTTAAGTATGATTACTGAAGAAGGGTCACCGGACTCAAAACATTAACTCTGATTTCCCTCCACAGCTTTCCACAGCTGAGCTTTCCTGGTAAATTGGAATCACAGAATCCCTACAGTGTGGAAGCAGGCCATGTGGCCCATCAAGTCCACACTGGCCCTCTGAACAGCACCACACCCGGACCCATCCCCTAAAGCTAACCCTGTAATGTTGTATCTTCCACGGGCAATCCACCCAACCTGCATATCTGTGGGAGGAAACTGGCGTACCCCACAGGAAAACTCACGCACACATGGGAAGAACATGTAAACTCCAAACAGCCAGTCACCTGAGGGTGGAATTGAAGCCAGGACCCTGGCACTGTGAGGCAGCAGGCTAGGCACTGAGCCACTGTACTCCCCAACTTCTCTTCTTGTTTTTGTTAAATCATTATTAAGGCTTCATTTGACTGCTCAATTACATTTATTAGTTGCTGTGTTATAATTATGGATCATTATCATGTCATTTACTTAGCAGGTACCTGAGAGGCAGAGATTAACACAATGTTAATACAGAGCATGACTTAGCAGACCACTGTTCAAGCACGGAATTTAGTTTAATTACAATGGACTGATAGTGATCTCCAAGATTATGATAATGACACAATAGAGATGTAGGAGAAGTTGTTTCCAATTGCAGGCAAAAATTATGAACCATAAGTCATGAACCATAAATGTAACATGATATTACTAGAATATGGAATTCAGAAGAAATTTCAGAGTATTTTCATTCGTAAGAATTAATTTTTAATTACAGCTCAGAACAACAGAGATTATGCAATCCATCCTCTGAATCAGGAAGCTTACATCCCACTTCCGAATCTCAACTAACGCTCCACTACCACTACTGAAGGAATGAAGCATTTTTCAGTGCGCTACCTCTGACTGAGACTTTAAACAGAGCCCATTCTATCCTATTAGGGGACAGAGAAAATCATATTGTGCTGTTCAGAAAATGAACAGATCTCTCTGAGAATATTCATCCTTCAGCTAACAGCTAAAGAACAGATGATCTGATCAATACTTCACTGTTCCGTATGTTACTTGCTGTGCACAACTAGTTCTGTTTCCTACAAAAGTGGTACATTTTACATATAACTATTGCGGAAGACATGACAGAAATACGCATGGATCTTTTCTCTCTTCCAGCATACGTGGACGAAACCTTTGATTTTGTCACATTAAACCTGGAGGCAGTACCTCATGCACATAAAGTGCTGTCACAAACGGGTCATGTTTGCTCTCTTGGAAAAGGGGTTTGACTGTTGACCATATGGACTAGAAACTTTCCACCATAAATGTCGTCCAACTTATTTTACCAACATCGAAGAGACAGAATCTTCTACCCCAAGGAGAAGAATGGTCTTTATACCGTTATTTTTAAATGTTTCTCGATACTCCTCGAATTGCCAGAGTGGCTCCTTTAACTAGAAATATGATCCATCCCTTCGCAGAACTCTTTTGTATTCAGTTAAATATTTATTTATTGCGGCTAAAGAGCTTCAGCCATTGAACGTTTAACTTGAACAGCACGATAGTTAGAAACATACCTAATGTCAGTTTCGATGTTTATAACATGAACACAATAGTTTTGCAGTTCTATTAAAGAACGGCTGCAAAGCTCATTGCCTGTGATTAATTAATGTTGATCTTGTATATTAAAATTAAATTGACCTATTGAACCGTTTCAATGCAATCAATTTTCATGCTGGCAGGAAGTTGGGTTGGACAGTGTTTACTGTTAGGAGCTGACAGTACTGGAAGCCTGTTGTCCTCAAGAGCCTCTGAGAAGCTCTGCATCAATAATGGACAGCGTCAATTTAATTCAGGGGCCTCACGTGCCTATCACATGAAACTGTGGATAATTCCGGGATTAGCAGCAGTCAATAAAATCAATTTGCATCTGCTCAATGCCTTCAAAGTGATCAAATGGGCCAAGAGGTCCCGTTTTTATGAAGCGAAACACGGGGAGATATCTGGGGGTGGGGGAGAAGTGAACAATGACTTATGCCGTGGTCATAGAGACAGGGTTTTACAACCACTTTAAAGGAGCAGTTAGAACCAGAGCCGCAGACAGGTCATGGGAATTCAGATCATAAAATGGTTACAACATAGAATGAGGCGGTTCAGCCTGACATATCTGTGCAGCAATGCAGCTGCTTTCAATTCCGCCTGTACCCCAGACCCCTGAAATAACTGTGCAGAGGCTGGTATCCCATCACCAAGTCACCCTTTATTTTTGGGTGCACAGTACACTGGCTGTGGTTAGCCAGCTCACAATTAATCCCTGAATTCAGGACACTCTCTGAATCCCCTGTCAGCTCGGGCTCCCTGATTGTCCAGGGTTAACAACCCTGATCAAGGACCTCATAGTCAATAAGATCCACCTGGTTCCAAACACTTCACCCCTGTAACCTGCTCTTCAAATTATTACCAAATTTCTCTTTGGAAACCCACAAAAAAACCTTTATCCATCACACTGGACAGAATCACAGAATTACTAAAACACAGATGGAGACTGTTTGGCCCATTGTGTCTGCACTGGTTCTCCACAGAAGCAATTGATGTTGAGCCACTCTCCCAACCTTCTTGCCATAGGCCGGCACATTGCTCCTCTTCAGAGAATGATCCAATTCTCTCTTGAATATGTCACTGAACTGTCTCCACTACATTCTCAGACAGTGCTTTCTAGAACCTAAGCACTCACTACATGAAAGTGTTTTTCTTAATGCTGGTTTTCTTCTTTTGTTCAATAGACACTAGCTGCCCTTAGGCAGCTGAAGATGTGGCAAATAATGGCACAGCAATTGAAATTGAAGATGTTTGAAAAGTCAAATTAATAAAGCATAGGAATCCCAGATTGGACGACTTGAAGAAATAACAGCGTTAGGGAAGAGCAAAGCCAAAGAGGGGTTTGAAAACAGGGAAGATAATTTTGAAATTGTGAGCCAATGTAGAACAGATAGAACATTAATATTAATAATATTGATATTAATATAAATTAAGGGGAGGAGCAAGATTTTGGGATAACTTCAAATTTTACAAACAATGAGTGAGGATGTGAAGGGTAGATACAGGGCAGGGTCCTCAGATTCTGCACAGTGGAACCAGTGACGAGCCAAGAGCAGAAAGATGGACATTGTTAGAACTCAGGGAAAGTTCTAAGTTCTTAGGATTAGTCAGCAGCTAAGTGTTGGAGTCAAGACACAAAACAAGGTCGGAGGAGTGGCAAAAGTAGGAGCATTGCTGGCTATATGTTGGGAGAAGCTCTGAGATGCTGAAGATGTCTGTGAGAATTACAACTACTGTGCAGCTTAGTTGGTAGCAAGATGCTTGGCACATCTGTAAGGCAGACACCTTGCCATAATTGTGACAGCAGGTTGCCGGTCAGGTTTTGCAGGGCTCTGGCGCATGGCAGTGAAATGAACACAGAAGTACAAAGGGCAAGTTCCTTTGACAGCACTCCTGGCCTCTCAAGGAATTGTCAACTCATGCCTCCCACCAAGCAACAAGCTCAGAACTCAAGTTACAAGTCTGAAATAAGTTGGAGAAACTCAGTAGGTCTAGCAGTGTCTGAAGGGAGAGAAAACAGAATTAACACTTTGAGTTCACAGTGACTCTTCTTTAGAACTGTGACTGATTGACACCGCCACACTCTTAACCTCCAGCCCCAATGTTTATGATCTGCCCACCTGAACCCGAACCGCAAGCTTACTCAATTGCTGAGGAATGTCCTCAGTAGTCCTGACTGGCACTCAGTAATCCTGGGTAGCACACAGACTCAGCAGTTAGCACTGCTGGTTCACAGTGCCAGGGACCTGAGGTCGATGCCAGCCTCAAGCGACCTTTGGTGTGGAATTTACACACTCTCTCTACGTCTGTGTCGGTTTTTGCCGGGTACTCCGGTTTCATCCCACAGTCCAAAGGTGTACAGGTCAGGGGGATTAGCCATGCTAAATTGCCCCTAGTGTCCAGGGATGTGCAGGCTAGGCGGGTTAGCCATGGGAAATGCCGGGTTACAGGGATCAGGGGAGGGAGGGTTGGGATGGGATGCTCTTTAAAGAGTCAGTGTTGTTTCAAAGGGATTCTTTGACTGTCACTCTCTTTCCCTGAATTTTCCAGTAGCCAGACAGGCTATACAATTGGGAGACATAAAACACACTGAAAAGTGGTAACAGGGTCTTGCCTTTAAATTCAGCAGGATTTCCACATCCCTGAGATGCGACCCGAGATAACTCCATCACACTTTCCATTTCACCTCTCTGGAAACAACAGGCCATTGGTTCCACAGGTACAGTGGCTCAGTGGTTAACACTGCTGTCTCACAGCACTAGGGACCCAGGTTCTATTCCACCTTTGGGTAACTATCTGTGTGGAGTTTGCACATTCTCCCTGTGTCTGCGTGGGTTTCCTCTGGGTACTCCGGTTTCCTCCCACAATCCAAAGATGTGCAGGTTAGGTGAATTGGCTATACTACATTGTCCATAGTGTTCAGAGATGTGTAGATTATATGGGTTACAGGGGGATGGGTCTGGGTGGGATGGTATGAGGTTTGGTGTGGGCTTGATGGGCGGAAGGGCCTGTTTCCACACTGTAGGGATTCTATGAATACGCTCTTTCCCCTTGGTTTCATTATTCCGGATGAGGTGAAATAGTTTATCATGGTCAATACTATCAAGCCACCCTAGAAAACGAAAAATAGCACCACATCATCTCATAATGTTCTGCTCTTACATGAGAACTTGCTCAATTTACATAATTACTCCTCTCAATCCAATACTTCCATCCCCACGATCATTTTGTTTGTTCTCTACTGTATTAACTTTCAAAACTAGCAAGTCTGCAATTCCCCAGCAGGAGATTCTTCACAAAAATCCATTGCCTTTCTAAAAATACACCCTCATTTATGAATAAAAAATGATCCCTTCTTGGTTCCTTACATCCGATGAGCTCTCACATTTTTCAAAGACTTCAACTCCGGGTCCGAATACATCCACTGCTACAAATAATTCATTGGAAGTGCCATTATCTGGAAATTGCATGCCAGAAATTTCCTCAGGGATCTTTCTGAAAATGGATACTGTAATTTCAGCAGAGCCCAAGGAAACAGGCTACTGCTGGTGTGACAGCAAAATATCAAAGAAATTTCCAAGGAGATTCCTGGCTGTCGCACGCAGAGAATGCTGAACTTGCAGTTCAAAACTTAAGTAACTTCACAGGGAAAAATAGGTACTCTGGTTCATTACACAAAGAGGTTTTGAGAGCAGAATTGTTGGGTGCAGCATTACGGTGTAGACTTTGAATGCAGATCAAAAATCAGGAAACAACGTGAACTGGGATACTACTGGAAGAAGAAGAGTTTCTCAAGTATTTTCAACAGAATGTTCTTCAGCAGTACACTTTCAGCTGAATGGGGAAGGAGGCCTTACAACATCTAGTTCTCAGAAATGAGGTGATCACATGGACCAAACGTCAGTGGGATAACATTAAATCAACAGTGACCAATGAATCATAGGATTGAGATTAACTCTGAAAAAAAAATACAATGAACAATCTCAAGTTAAAATAAGAGCAGGGTCAATTTCGATTGCGTTAAAGACCTGCGCTGTACAAATTGGAACAGATGATTCCAGGCAAAATTGGAATCAAATGAAAGGGGAGATTGTTCAGGTATAATTAACGTACATCTCTACAAGGAAGAAACGTGAAGTGACCAAAACCAGAGCTTCCTGGATGACAAAAAAGACAGAGTGTAAGATGAAGTCGAAAAGGGGGCTCATGTGTCAAATGTCAGGCTGAGTAACAGCCTGGTTGAGTAGAAAATGTTCAGTAGAGAAGTGAAAAAGGAAATAGAATTGCAAATACAGTACAGAACACAAAAGACTGGCAAAGAACATGCAAGAGAATTGAAATGTTTACCGTAAGAATATAAATAGTAACTGGGTAGTAAAGGAGGCGTAGGAGCAATGAGGGATCAAAGAGGAAAATTCCCCATGGAAGCAGAAGGCACGACCAAGTAACAGGTACTAATTGAACATTTAACAAGGATGGCAATGTTACTGAAACCACAAAGAAGGCAGCTGAAATACCAATATTGATAAATTGGGTGTATAGGAGAGACAGGCTGCATGACAAGTCATAGGATTGGATGAGATGTTCCAGAAGATCCTGAGGGAAGTGAAATGTGGCAACTTTGGCGGCTACTGAACATAATCTTCTAATCATTTTTGGATTATAGTTGGTTCTAGAGAATCCATGGTTCAAAAATGATGCAAGTCTAAACCTAAATAGCTTAACCTCAATGATGGGAGAACTTTTCGAAATAATAGTCCAGGAAGAAAATCAGTCACTTTGACTGAGGGGAATGATTAAGGAAATCCAGCATGGAGTTAAAAGCAAAGCTTGTTTAATTAAATCGATGTGGATTGATGAGGGTAATGAGGTTGATGCTTTCTATTTGGGCTTCCAAAACATTTCAGGTAAATTGCCAAATAATAGGCTTGTCAGAAAAATTGTAACACATGGAATGAAAGGAACCGCATGGAGTGAAGTCAGCTCAACTACAGGAACCACGGAATCACAGTAAATGCTGAGGAAAGTAAAGAAATGGATTCACCAGGGGTCAGCACTAGGCATGCTGCTATTTCTGATCCATATTGATGATTGAGAATTGGCTGTATGTGGCTTAATTTCAAAATGTGAAGTTGACACAAAGCTTGAAAGTAGTGAATTGTGAGGGGGATGGTGTGTTTAAGAAGACACAGATGGGCTGATGGGTTGGGCTGTTGTGTGGTCAATGTAATTTATCATAGAGCAGTTGCTAGTATTGCATTCTGATAGGAACAATAAGAAGAACCAAATTAATGTAAAGGGTGTTAATCTCAAAGGTTTGCAAAAATAGACACACTTGTTGGTATGTGTACACAAATAATTGCAGGTAGCAGGGCAGGTAGAGAAAATGATTTAAAAAAAAAGAGGATTAGAGCTTTATTAACAACTGCATAAATGTCAAAAGCAAAATATTGGTGTTGAATTTTATCATAAAATATTGTACAAGCTCAAATAGAGCATTGTGTTCAGTTCTGTGCAAGGACATTCGAAGAATGTAAAGACTTGAGACAGGATACAGGAAGGATTCACACTTCTTAGAATCCCTACGGTGTGGAAACAGGCCACTCAGTCCATCGAGTCCATACTGACCCTCTGAAGAGCATCCCACCCAGACATACCATATCCCTGTAACCCAATATTTCCCATGGCTAATCCACCTAACTTACACACTATGGACAATTTAGCATGGCAAATCCACCTAAATTGCACATCTTTGGGCTGTGGGAGGAAACCGGAGCACCCAGAGGAAAGCCACGCCATCACGGGGCGAACGTGCAAATTCCACACAGACAGTAGCTGGGATTGAATCCGGGTCACTGGCGCTGTGCGGCAGCAGTGCTAACCACTGAGCCTCCATGCTGCCCCGAATGCTTCCTGGAACAAGGGACTTCATTTGCACGGATAGATTGACGGAGCTGTTTTCCTGCGAAGAGGTTGAAAGGAGATTTGACAGAACTGTCCAAAACTTCAGAGATGGACGGACTATGCAGAGAAAGTATTTTCCCATTTGCAGAAGAGTTGAGAAGCAAAAACCATGAGGCATGGTGGATGTGGAATTGTGAAATTCAGACAGAATTTCAATGTTACTGACAAGTACATCTGCAGGAAGTGTGTTTGGTTGCAAATCATATTGGATCAAATGGAGAAATGAGAACTGCAGTTAGAGGCAATGAGGAATTTACAGGATAATAAAATGTGAGTCTGGATGAACACAGCAGGCCAAGCAGCATCTCAGGAGCACAAAAGCTGACGTTTCATTTTGTGCTCCTGAGATGCTGCTTGGCCTGCTGTGTTCATCCAGACTCACATTTTATTATCTTGGAATCTCCAGCATCTGCAGTTCCCATTATCTCTGAGGAATTTACAGGAGCCGGGGGCGTGATGGAGGGTATTTGCAGGAAGCTAGAAAACGGACACGGTCATGTGGATGGGTTACCTCTTAGACAGGTAGGAGAGGTGGACAGATAGTGCAGGAATCTTCTGTGGCTATCCCATCTCAAATAATAATGCTGTTTGGAAAAATGTATGGGGTGACGGACTCTCAGGGAATGTAGCATTGACAGCGGGGCTTCTGGCACTGCGAATGGCTCTAATGTGTTGGGGGGACGACAGGTTCCAAGCGATCGATTGCGACAGGGCACCCTCTACTCAGAGGCACAGTCAGCTGTTTCTGTGGCTGGCACCGAGACACCAGAATGGTGTGTCACCTTCTCAATGCCAGGGTCAATGACGTCTCGGAGAGCGTGCAGAATATTCTCAAAGGGCAGGGAAAGCAGCAGGATGTCATTGTACACATTGGAACCAAGACATAGGAAGAGTGAAAAATGAGATTCTCAGGAGAGGAAATGGGAAATTAGGCACAAGTTTAAATATTAGTTCCTCAAAGGAAGTAATATCTGGATTACTCCTGGTGTAGGGTGCCAGTAAAAGCAGGAATAGGAGGTTAAAGCAGATGAATGTGTGGCTGAAAAGCTGGTGCAGGGGAGGAGGATTCACATTTTTGGATCATTAGACTCTCTTCTGGGGTAGAGGTGACATGTATAAGAAGGATGGTTTGCATCATGGATTGGAAGGGGGCTAATATACTCATGGGAAAATTTGTTAGAGCCGCATGGGAGAATTTAAATAGTTGGATGGTGGGGGGTGAATCCAGAGAGATAGTGAGAAAAGGGATTAGTTTGAGATTGGTGCAGGTGGGAAAAGGAGCAAGTCAAATCGTCAAAGCAGGCAGGAACAAAGCAGAGAACGAGGTGGGACTGATGAAGTAAATTTCACGTATTGCAATTCAAAAGGCCTGACAGGTTAGGCAGATGAACTCAGGGCATGGTCAGAATATGTTGGGTATGGACAGCAGGGATGAAGTGAATCACTATAGGAGTATATTAGCAGTAGGCGTATGCTTAAGAGGGAAATCAAGAGGGCAAAAAGGGGACACGAGATAGCTTTGGCAAATAGTGTTATGGAGAATCCAAAGGGATTCTACAAATACAGTAAAGACAAAACAGTAACTAAGGAGAGAAGAGGGCCCCTTAAAGATCAGCAAGGTGCCCATGTGTGCCAGAGGAGAAGTATTTTGCATCAGAGTTTACTGCGGGAAAGGATATGGAAGCTAGAGAACTTGGAAAAATAAACAGGGACATCTTGAAAACTGTCCATATTACAGAAGAGGTGGTGCTGGATGCCTTTAAACGTATAAAGGTGGATAAATCCCTGGGACCTGAACAGGTGTACCCTAGAACATTGTGGGAAGCTAGGAAAGTGAGTGCTGGGCCCTTTGCTGAGATACTTGCTGAGATAGCTACAGGTGAGGTGCCAGAAGACTGGAGGTTGGCTAACATGGTGCTATTATTTAAGAAAGGCTGTAAGTAAAAAGCAGGGAACTATAGACCAGTGAGCCTGGCATCAGTGGTGGACAGGTTAATGACGGGGTGGGGGGGGGATTCTAAGGAACAGGATTTCACATATTGGAAAAGGCAAGGACTGATTAGTGACTGTCAACTTGGCTTCATGCATGGGAAATCATGTCTCACTGATGAGTTTTTTGAAGAAGTAATGAAAGCGATCGACGTTGCCTATATGGACTTCAGTAAGGTATTTGATGAGGTTCCATATGGTAGACAGATGAACAAGTTAGATCACATGGGACACAAGAAAAACTGACCATTTTGGCTCAAAGGTATGCGACAGAGGGTAGCTGTGAAGGACTGCTTTTCAGTTTGGAGGGCTGTGACCAGCAGTGTGCTGCAGGGATTGGTGCTGGTTTCACTCTTTTTTGTCATTTATATCATGACTTGGAAGTGGAAACAGGAGGAATGGTTACTAAGTTTGCAGATAACACTAACATTGGAGGTGTAGTGGTTAGTGAAAAAGGTTACCTTAGAATGCAATAGGAACTCGACCAGATGAGCAGATGGACAGAGGAGTGGCAGATGGAGTTTAATCTAGATAAACGTGAGGTGCTGCAATTTGGTAAGTAAAACCAGGACAGGAACTATACTTTTGATGGTAAGGCCCTGGGGAGTGTTGCTGAACAAAGAGATCTTGGAGTGTAGGTTCATGGTTCCATGGAAGTGGAGTTACAGGTAGACAAGGCAGTGAAGAAGACCCTTGGTGTGCTTCCCTTTATTAGTCAGGTAATGAGAATAGGAACTGCAGCTGTACAGGACATTGGTTAGGATACTTTTGGAATATTTCATACAGTTTTGGTCTCCCTGCTATTGGAAAGATGTTATGAAACTTGGAAAGGTTCAGAAAAGATTAACAAGGATGTTTTGGGGGTTGGAGGGTTTGAGCTATTCAGAGGCTGAATAGGCTGGGGCCATTTTCCCTGCAGCATTGGAGGCTGAGGGGTGACCTTATAGAGGTTTATAAAATCATTTATGAGGGGCAAGGATGGGGTGAATAGTCAATGTCCTTTCCCCATCGTAGGAGAGTCCAAAACTAGAGGGCATAGGTTTAAGGTGAGAGGGGAAAGATTTAAAAGGGGCCTAAGGGGCAACATTTTCACACAGAGAGTGGTGTGTGTGTGGAATGAGCTGCCAGTGGAAGTGGTGGAGGCTGGTACAATTACAACATTTGAAAAACATCTGGGAGGAAACATGAAATGGAATGGTTTAAAGGGATATGGGCCAAATGCTGGCAAATAAGACTAGACTAATTTGGAATATCTGGTCAGCATGGACTAGTTGGACTGAAGGGTCTATTTCCTTGCTGTACCTCTCTGTGATTGTACAATTGGTTAAAGAACTAAAGAAATGGTGAGCAAAGATGTTTCATGCAGCAAGTTGTTATATCTTGGAAAACACCCCCTGAAGTTTACTGAAGGCAGATTTAACTGCTGTTTTCCAAAAGGAATGGATAAGTGCCTGAAGAGAAAGAATTCCCAGGGATATAGGACTGTGGAAAAAAAAATCTTGCTGTGGACTGGAGAGGCCCAGTGGACCAAATGACCTTGCCTTGTGCTGTAGGTTTTCTTTGATTCAAAATTTAAAGCACCCTCTCATCTTAGGTCCACAACCAAATGAAATACCTTTCCTCCACCTTCCCTTTCATCTCTTGAGACCTTCAATCGAATTGCTCCTTAATCTATAGCAGGATAATGCAGACGTTAGAAATCTGAGATGAAGAGAGCATGCTGGAAATATTCGGCCAGTTATGGAGAAAGAAATGGCCTTAAGGTTTTAGATTTGTGAATTCGCTTGGCAAATATTAGAGATGCAAAAGGTTTTGTGCAAGAGGTGGGTGGGACAAGAACAAAAAGAAGGTCAGTGTGATTGAATGACAGAAGATTTAGTCCTCCAGGGCTAAAAGACTTAGAGATGGGACAAGAAAAGCAACATAGAATTGTAAGATGTAACTAGAGGCGGTATACTGCCGATTGAAACAGCAAAACAAAATGAGATTGGCAAAGAAGAAGAAACAAAGTGGAGAATAAATATTATGATCTGAAACTGCTGAACTAAATGGTCAGTCCAGAAGGTTGTAGAGTGCCTCACTGAAAAATGTTGTTCTTCAAGCTTGCAAAGCTTAAAAAAAAATGTGCTTGAGAACTTTGGGGCCTTGAAAGGACAGAAGGTAGATGATAGGGTTTCCCTTTGTCCTCACCTTCCGCTTCACCAAGTCTTCATGCTCAATGGATCATATTCTGCCAAAACCAACTCCAGCATAATGTCGTCACTAAGCACACCTTCTCCACACCCTGTTTCACACTCTGAAGGGGCCATTTCCTCTGTGATACCCTGACGCACTCCTCAGTCATCCCTAATACCCTATCTCCTTCCCGCAGGACCATTCCATGAAGTGTAGGAGATGTAACATCTGCCCTACCTCCTCTCTCTGTGGTTCCATTTTGATAGTTTTCATTGCTTGTTTGCTCACTTACTGCTCTTCTATCAAACAGTAACACAAATATAGGTAAATCTTTCATTCCTTTGTTCCCCTTCCTACCTCATCCTCATGTCTTTCAGCCTTGGAAGACTAACGTTTCAGATAAAACATCAATGATCTGAAACTTTCACACTATCTCTCCACAGGTGCTGCCATAACCTGTGAATACTTCTAGCACTTTTGGTTCTTATCCCAGTTTCAGTAATCTCCATTTGTAGCTCCATTCATCCAGATATAAATTCTGGTAAATCTATGTCGCACTCTCTCCAAAATCAATATACTCTTCTTCAGGTGTGATACCAATTGCAGCCCACATTTCTCCAGGCATGGTTTAACCAGTGCTTTATAAAGCTGAACCATGACCCCTATCCCTTTGCAATTAGAGATCTCTCCACTTATAGGCTTGCATTTAAAGTCATAAAGTCACAGAGCTGTACAGCATGGAAACAGACCCTTCAGTCCAACTTGTCCATGCTGACCAGGTATTCTAAACTAATCTAGTGTCACTTGCCAGCATTTGGCCCATATCCCTATAAGCCTTTCCTATTCATATACCTATCCCGGTGGGCTTTAAATGTTGTAATTATACTAGCCTCCACCACTTCCTTTATCAGCTCATTCCATACACATGTGTATACGCTATGTGAAAAGGTTGCTCCTTAGGTCCCTTTTAAATCTTTCCCTTCTCACCTCAAACTTATGCTATCTAGCTTTGGACTCTCTCACCCCAGGCAGTTTTATAAACTCATCATTTTATAAGCCTCTGATAATAGGAACTGCAGATGCTGGAGAATCCGAGATACTGGATGAACACAGCAAGCCATGCAGCATCATCCTGCTCCTAAGGTGCTGCTTGGTCTGCTGTGTTCATCCAGCTCTACACCTTGCTATCTCTATTTTATAAACCTCTATCATGTCATCCCCAGCCTCCGAAGCCAGGGAAAATAGCCTCAGTCTATTCAGCCTCTCCTTACTGCAAAAACCCTTCAAACCCGACAACATCCTTGTAAGTCTTTTCTGAACCTTTTCAAGTTTCACAACATCTTTTCAAAAGCAGGGAGACCATAGTAAACTGCAGTATTCCAAAAGTAGCCAAACTAATGTCCTGTACAGCCACAACATGACCTCACAACTCCTACACTCAATGCACTGACCAATAAAAGCACACATACCAAATGCTTCCTTCACTACCCTGTCTACCTGGGATTCCACTTTCATGGAAATATGAACCTGCCCCCCAAGGTTTCTTTGTTCAGCAACACTCCCCAGAGCATTACCATTAAGCGTATAAGTCCTGCCCTGATCTGACTTTCCAAATTGCAGATCTCACACTTATCTAAATTAAACGCCACCTGCCGCACCCCAGCCCATTGCCCCATCTGATCTAGTTCCCACTGTACTCTGAGATAACCTTCTTCGCTGTCCAATACACTTCCAATTTTAGTGTCATTTGCAAACTTACTAACCACATCTACTACGTTCACATCCAAATCATTTTATATAAATGACAAAAAGCAGTGGGAGTTAGCACTGATCTTTGTGGCACACCACTAGTCATGGGCCTCCTGTCTGTAAAGCTCATTAGGCTTTTTCATTATTTTCTAGACCTGCTCATGTTACTGGATCAACCTGGGAACTTGGATCCTAAAGTCCGTTATTGACTCCCACTGCTTCTTGCTTTTCATCATTGGGAAGTTCTATCCCTTTTCGAGGCCCATGTCAATTAGCTCATATATGCCCGGATTGAAATCCATTTCTCACAGTGTTGCTTATCACTTAATTTATCATTATCTTTTTGTAACTTTACACAATGATTGACACTGCTTACAATACTCTAACTATGCGTCATTGGCAAAGTTGGATTCGTGGCTTTCTACAGATCCCTCTCAGTTATGACTAAATATCTTGAATAGTAGAAATCCTTTTGAGATGCCATGGTCACATCTTGCCAATTGGCGTGCTTGCTTCTTTTCCCAGTGGTGTTCCCTGCCACTCTGCCCTATTTCGCAAGAATTAGAAGCAGTGGTCAGCCACAAGACTCTTCGGCAATCGTTTACCATTCAATGCAGTCATACTGTATTTGTCACAGGAGAATAATTTGTCTTCAATTCTATGGGCATCAAATTTAAGTACTGGTTTCTTTCAAGAGACTTCTGGTAATACAGGTCATTATTCAGCCTTTATAAATTCAAGCAGCTTATAGGATTCAGAATGTTAACCTCATGTTTCAGGTCCAGGGGAATCTTTCAGTGCTGTGGCAGTTTCCTTACCTCTGAGCCAAGAGACTTGGATTCAAGTCCCACTTCCTACAGAAGAGTGTCATTATGTCTCTGGAGCAGTGGGGTTGATTGATTGTAATCTCTGGTTGATTACAAAATGCTTCAGGTCCATGACCGTTCATCATTGCTGGTGGAATGTCACAAATCTGGAATGCTAATTCAGTTTCTTTCTCCCCTGCAACTCACCCGAGTTCTTCCCACAGCACCTTCCAAAACACAGATTCTATCAAAGAAGAACACAGCCAGCAAAAGCATGGTAACACCATCGCCTGCAAGTTCTCTTCCTTATGTTTAACTCTTATCACCTTTCCCTTACTGTCACTGAAGAGGTGAAGAGTGCAGTGTAGCAATGAAATTTGCTCCAGTAGATGTGGGGTTTGAGTTTAGAAAATGCCAGGGTTGGGAGTGCAGGATTTGGAAGTGCACAATGGGACTGGAGAAGGAATGAGAAAGCCTTAGTTTGGTTATGGGTAAATTCAGTGCATCATTTCAGTCAGAGGTGATGAGAGATGCATTGGGAAAGGGAAGTGAAGCAGGTGTATTATTTTTGAGAAGCATTCTAGTGGATGGGATAGGAAATATCTCAGATGGAACAGAAGATATGCTAGGAGATAAAATGATGTGCAGTAAGGTCCAGGGAACATTGGTGAGGGAGATTGACAGCAGATTTCAGCTTCAGTCAACCAATTATTAACACAAGGTATGCAGCTCCCATACAGCTTTATAATGCGATCCAAAACGTTTATGTGGTTTCTCTCTCTACAAATGCTGAGTTTCTCCAGCACCTTCTGTTTTCATCTCAGACCCTCCAGTATCCTCTGCATTTTGCTTTTAAGTGTGGTCATTTGTTTCATGTTAAGCTTACAGATGGGTTATTTCAACATTGCAGCCCATATTTACTTTTTTACTTGCGGAGAATGTTATTGGGTTAGCCTGTTGGAATGACCATTTCTTGAAATGGCGGTGTGCCTTATATTAAATGACGAAGGAAGGAACGACCTGCCGTGGGCTGAAATTCGATACTTCACACTTTTTTTCGAATGAGCGTCACCCACTGCCGTAAGGAAATGTCAAAGCAATGGACGGTAGAAGTATGAAGGCACATTATTTGTTGGAAGGACCAGTAGAAAGCAATAGGTCAACATATGATGTTAACAAAACCTCACTTTATTAAGGACACAGACGGTCACCTGAAACTGGAATCGAACGCAGGTCCCTGCCTCTGTGGGGCATCAGTGCAAATCACAGAGCCGACGTGCTGCCCCCTACTACTTGTGTACTGGACCCCAACAATTTGAATTTATAATAAATAACACCTTGAATTAAATTTACGAAGGAAATAGTTTTGTCTCGATTATCGTGCAGCAGTCCAAGGATTAACGTATTCTGGAAATCTCATGAAATTGTTGTGTCACTGTGTGTCTGTGTTCGGGCAGAAACTGTAGAGCATGGCTCTTGCCCTGTAATTTCCCCACATCAAGTACACTTTCCCACGTGGAAGAATCTTCACAGAAGCTTGATTTAAGTTTGTCTGAGCGTTTCCCTTTCCAAGGTACACACAAAATCTGACAGTGAAGAGAAAATGGAAATCATGGGAAATAATGAACGTGCAATGATTCTGAAGGCACTGTTTAGCTTTTAAGAAAATTGGAAATATTTCAGTACTGAAATTACACTAAATATCTTCACATTGAGAATTACATATCTTTTTCTTGTTTTTCAAGCCACTGTTGCATAGCTCCATTCTATTAACAGCAGGATATCTCATGTCATTCTATGCCAATTTCTACTTCAAATGATCAAACTGCCTTTCTACTAATCCCAGGATACAGGAGCTGGTTAGATATCACTGGGGAATTGTTGCGTAGTCAATCTGCAGCTGCTATACCCAAAGCTCTACTCATCAGTCTATTTCAGCAAACTGGCCATACGGCACTTGCAGATTTATTACATTAAGGCTAAAAATAGCTGCAAGCAGTGAACCGAGACTGATGCCTTGGCTTCTTTCTCCTTTGGATATTTCGAGAATCGGGGAAGCAAGCTTCAAATCACACGTCACAGAGACAGTGCGAGAGCTGCTTAATGTAAATTATTCACTATACCCTCTCTCTGCTTTATTTCCAAACTGCTACTTTCTGAATCACTTTAATCTTTCCAACGGTTATGTTGACAATGAGTCTGTGCAGTAAAATATGCCTCGTGCCTTTGTGCATTTGCTTAATACCGTCATCATCGTGTCAACAGAAATGAACAGGAGCATACAGAGAGCAGAACAAACACTCTGATGTCCAAAATAGCCAAGATCACCTGTTTGCACTGTCAGTCTGGGGGTGAAAGTGCTATTTATATAATGTCACTATTAAAAACACTTTTTGCCAGCTTGACAATACTTTGTGTTCTAGGATTCCTTATGACTCATGCTGTTCAACATTGCAAACAACATCACGTCATTCTTTTATTCATAGGGAATAGAAAGCCAACTACAAAACTACAAAAGTACATTTATTACTTGAACACTTATTTGGAATACTAGAATTTTTAAGTAAAGGCTGACCAAGGTCCATCTAGTTTTTTTTTACCTTCCTGGTAGTCAGTGATACAATTTGAATGGAATTTGTCGCAACTAATGATAACCAAAAGCTTAATCAGTATACAGTTAAAACCGGTCAAGTGATAAATGTACTTGACGGAATCCTTTTACCTACACATGCAATGTTTATAATATTCCTCTCCTCTCTATTGCAATACCAATGCTAGGCATTCTCAGAATGATTGCCAATAATCTTTGCTGCAATATAGACACAATAGATCAGAACTTTATTAAGATTAAAATAGTCGATTGTGATTTTGAGTCTATTCTCTCTCTCTTCAATTCTTGCATGTAACTCCCTCTTTCTTTCTCTCTCCTCAACCCTTTACTGAACATGAAATCTCTGCTTAGGGGAAGAAAATGAAACTGGACAGAACTACGTTGTAAATGATGGGGAATTAACAACATGGGCTGTCAGTGCTCGAACAGAGAAAAGATACACCATCTAAAGAGGAATGTGTGAAGCACTGAAGGTCCTTTGTTTTTCTGAGATGCTGATGGATCTGTTTGTCTCCAGCATTTTCTGTTTCTGTTTCTTGTCTGCTGGTTGTACCATCTAACAAAACAAAACCTGAAACCAATCTACAATTTAAGCTGTCACTAAGCCAGTTTCGCTTTGTAGCCAAACTCTACTGTAGCACAAAGCAAGACAAATATTTCATTGAATTTCTTTTCATAGAATCCCTACAGTGTGGAAACATGTCCTTCAGCCCAACAAATTCACACCGACCCATACAGTATACCACCCAGACCTATCCCTGTATAGCCCACCTAATCTACATACCCTTGAGCACTACTAGCAATTTAGCACGGCCAATGCACCTAATCTGCATATCTTTAGACTGTGAGTGGGAATGGGAGCACCCAGAGGAAACCTACGCAGGCATGAGGAGAATGTACAAACTCCACACAGACAGTCACTTGAGGGTGGAGTCGAACCCAGGCTCCTGGGGCTATGAGGCAGCAGTGCTAACTACTGAGCCACTATGCCTCCCAAAATGAATATCCCTCTATATTAAGTCTAAAATTAAAATTAGTCACATAGGTGAGGAATTATCCTACAATTAAGAACCATGAAGAAACGAAGGAAGGTGAGAGTTGTATTCTACTTTATAATGATGGTATAATTTTCATATGTTAAAGTCTTTTTTGTAAACGAGAACAGCCCAAGATGGCACCAACTGCTGTCGATTTCCATTTTTGATTTTCATCCTGGAATCATAGAATTCCTAGTGTGTGGAAGCGGACCACTTGGTCCACTGAGACCACACTGACCCCTCTTGCTGTAAACCTGCATTCCCCATGGCCGATCCAGGTGCATTTTGGCTCTCGAGAATCTACACTATTACACATAATGCATATGCACTTGACAGCTTCTCACCACTTAAACCGTATTGAAGTAGGTGAACCAATTTATAAATAACTAAATATAAACAGAAGTGATTCTGGACCAATACTTCAGCACAAAATAAACTGCTTTCTAGTCTGTTTTGCCACAGCAAACCGCAATGGTTCACAACCGTGACAACTAAAGGACTCCACATGAGAAGAAGATTTCTAAAGTGTGCCTGTGTCATGTGGGCACAAAGTTCTCTCATTTTGGTCATAGTTTAAACCTATTAGGTCTCTAAGCATCAGGAACACGTGAGCCTCAGTGCCCCAAAAAGCAGGATGCTTGTACTATCCGATACATGCAAGCTACAAATTAAAACAGATACAAATGAGTCTGATATACCCCAAAACACATCTCTGAGCTAGGTTGCCATTTTTGGTGGTACATGGTGAAACCAATACTTGTGAAGCCAATATGGATTCAGTGGCCTTTTCTTTCATTAATTTCTATGCTCCACTTACACTAATTGAATAATATTGAAATTCTAATGATAAAACTGAAAACCTGATCAACAGGAGAAAGAGGAGGCATTCAATCAATTTATCTGGGTTAAATTTAATTTCCTTTCCTATTGTAATTTCAGAATACACACAGCTTTTTATAGTATAACATCAGTATAGCTGGGAAATAAAAGAGACATACTGGTGAAACTTTACATTTTGCGAACTGTCAGGACAAATGCAAGAATGCAAAAATTCAAAGGAAGCAACAATTCATTTTGCATGAGGAAAGGCTTCTGGTTGCTTTGTAAGTTGACTTTGATTGGTTGAGGTGTCACGATGGAGAATGTATGGTGGGGGAGGGTGGGTGGGGCTGTTGTTCTTTTGCTTAATTCAAAAAGACACACTGCTTTTTCTGCTTATAGAAATTAGGTCCCTGCCGGGGTGGGGTGGGAAAAACTTCTTGAAATTACCTTTCAAAAGATTACCTCACAAAACCGCTGTGCTGCTGCGTACCTTAATTCTAAAAGCGAGCCCAATTCCATTTGAATCAGAGATTAACCTATCTCCACAATGCAGATAACAAGTGTAGAGCTGGATGAATACAGCAGGCAAAGCAGCATCAGAGGAACAGGAAAGCTGACGTTTCAGGTTTTCTGAAGAAGGGTCTAGGCCCGAAATGTCAGCTTTCCTGCTCCTCTGATGCTGCTTGGCCTGTTGTGTTCATCCAGTTTTACATCTGCAGTTCCTACTAACTCTCCACATTGCAGTTAGTCAGGTTGGGGGTGAAGCCTGTTTACTCAGTAAGGCAGTGTCTAAATGTTTAATTTGTGCAAATCTGCAGGTTTAAAAAAAAATTATTTCCAAGACTTAAATTCAAAGATCAGCCAAATTATGAACCACTGAAATCAGATCCTTGTTAATTGAACCAGCTATGCTCATCCGGTTGGAAACTCACACCCCTTATTCTGTTTATTTTTCAATAAAATGTCCTGAAACCTGCTTACATGTACTAGTTTTCTTCCCCCATGAAGCACATCATTTAAATACTTCACTAGAGAAACAAACAAATGGCAGAATGCTCAGGAGATTGTCTCTTCAACCTTTCATCCATCACGCTAAAACATTCAGTTGTGTGGGCCTTGACTGTAGCTTTAAAGGCCAACCCCATTTTAAT
Source organism: Stegostoma tigrinum (assembly GCF_030684315.1). Classification (NCBI taxonomy): domain Eukaryota; kingdom Metazoa; phylum Chordata; class Chondrichthyes; order Orectolobiformes; family Stegostomatidae; genus Stegostoma; species Stegostoma tigrinum. Next base: position 65,954,307 of record NC_081368.1, read on the forward strand.
TATAGCTGTGAAGCTTGAGCTGAAAGGTCACTCTGGGCCCAGCTGGGGAAGTAGTGGTCATCATATGGACATGGCCAGTGACAGCTTAACTTTGTTCCAGTAACTTTACCCAAAAAGTGCAACTGGGTATATTTTTGATAGTGGTTATTTGAGTGGTTAAAACCACAGAGGGGAAAGCAACACAATAATATATTTAGAGATAACAAGGCGTAGAGCTGGAGATTCCAAGATAATAAAATGTGAGGCTGGATGGACACAGCAGGACAAGCAGCATCAGAGGAGTAGGAAAGGTCCATACCTGAAATGTCAGCTTTCCTGCTCTTCTGAGGCTGCTTGGCCTGCTGTGTTCATCCAGCTTTACACCTTGTTATCTCAGATTCTCCAGCATCAGCAGTTCCTACTATCTCTAAAATAACATGTTTGGAGCATTTTTTTAAAAAAAAGCCGATTCCTCATTTAGCACGTACTTTTAAAATTTACTTTTTTCTCTCTTTGTGCTGAGGTGTGCCTTTGCGTCAGGACCGACCTCTTGGGTGAATGATGCACATGGCACTAGGGCACTGGTCTAAAGGGTCACCCTGTCATTTGTTTCTGCTACACCACCCACCTCTCCATTGGCTCCTCTCAATTGGTTCACTATCAAGAGCCAAAAGACTCAGTGTAGGCTGAATCCCAATCTGGCACGTTAACTCCACCATAACAAAGAATGGGACAGCACAGGAACAGGCCCTCCTTCCCATCAAACCTTGGCTTAAATCCACCTGTCTCCCTCCCTGTACGTGCTGAGTCAAATTTGAATGAGCTTATAAAATACTGTTAAACTATCTCTTTAATCAGTTTGTCAAGCTCTCAATTGCCAGTTTTGAACAAGCAAGTGCCATTCAAATTGAATTGTTCCCACTGCTGGTAGATTACAGATATGATGGGATGCCAATTTTTCATCTCCCTCCTCTTCCCAATGCCTCCAAGACAAACCTCTATGGAACTACAAATTCCCTGTTTTCAATACATACAAAGCTGCATTAGCTGAAAGCAACCAGTGAATGCAGTCAAATGTCCAAATGAACATAGAACATAGAACAATACAGCGCAGAACAGGCCCTTCGGCCCTCGATGTTGCACCGACCTGTGAACTAATCTAAGCCCCTCCCCCTACACTATACCATCATCATCCAAATGCTTATCCAAGGACTGTTTAAATGCCCCTAATGTGGCGGAGTTAACTACATTGGCAGGCAGGGCGTTCCATGCCCTTACCACTCTCTGAGTAAAGAACCCGCCTCTGACACCTGTCTTAAATCTATCACCCCTCAATCTGTAGCTATGCCCCCTTGTACAAGCTGACATCATCATCATTGGAAAAATGAAATTTAAACTGAACAAACTGTGAAAAAAAGAGAGACTTTATGTACACAGAAATGTAATGGGGAGGAAAAAGCCAATTAACCCACAGAGCCTACTCATCCATGGGCCATGTATTATTTGCTTTATCAGTATCCTACCCATGTTCTTTGAAATTTCTTCCTGTTTTCTAAAGATAAATAAATACCATTCTGAACATCCAATTAACAAACAATGTCTGCTCTTTGCACATGTCCAATTGCATTCTCCAGATGGCTTGCCACAGTCTTGACCGAATGGCAACCATCCTGTCCCGTTCAACACTTCATCTCCGTCTACCTCTGTCATTAGCGTTAGTCCTTGCTCTTCAGAAATAAAGTGCTCCATTCATTTCAAACAGGTAAGCCCACTTTGTACACTTTCTCTTTGAAATAAACAGCAAACTCATCCCATTCACATTTCTGCTGCGTTTGCACATCCATTCTGAGGAACTCACCAGAAACACAGTGTCCAATAAATCTACACTCATGAGACTTAAATGGTTGTAACTTGGAATTGCTCATTGCAGTAAATTTTACAGTTGTGAAAGACTACTTTCAATGACGCGTGAATTTCAGTAAAGTAAAACAGTGCTACAGTATATATAACAGCTGCTGAATTTTATCAAAAATGCACAAGAAGCTCTTCAGTCTGAAAATTCACAATTATATGCTTGTACTGTGGATCCCCTGTTGCTTTTGCAAGCTGAAAATAAAGCAGAAAGACTGAAAAATGGTAAGGCTATATATTTGGTTTATAAATTGAGGCATATTCCATCATGTGGTTAATAATTACCATTTAAACTACCATTTAAAACATTTCAAACAAAATTTAAAAAAAGAGAAAATAATATTTGCAGTGCAAACGAAAATTTCCTTATCCCTATTCACCTGATCTTTCCACGATCTTTGCGTAATTTATTTATCAAGGTCTTCACCGAATGGATTTGGTCTTCTGAGAAAAACCTCAACAAAACCCATTGCATCAAAAGTTAAGTAAAGACAAGGGAAGCCACTCATTGCATGTTTAACATAGCCATCCAGGTTTTACAAAATTCATTTATATTTATTCATCAGCAGTTTCTGACTAAAAGTTTTCCTAATGTATTTTCCAATATATTTATACTGTAGCATTTCTATGACAATTTTATGCTTTGCATCAAAGGACTGGAATGTACAACTTATGCAAAATCCGGTCAAGATTTTCACCTTCACAGAGACTGTCTCTGCAGTGGTAAAAGTACTGGAAGCACTCCAGAATCTCAAGGCCTGCCTCTAAACATGCCATCTGTCATTTTTGCAGAGGAAGGATGAGGGCCAGTCCATAGTTCATGCACCCAAGCCTTCTGGAGGCATTTGAATGACCAATTGTCTCCACCAAAATGGGAATTTGCAGTCCATAGTTCCGGGACTCAGAGCGTGGCAATTAGACCAGGTAAGAACATGTCCTTCTCAGTGCGTTTCATTTGGATAACTTTTTGGAGAGGTAAGATCCCCCCATTGGTCAGATCCCAGAACACCTTGAGGTGGGGTAAGCCATCCCTGGAATTATGAAAAGCAGGCATGCTTGTGTGTACGAAATGCATGAACTCAGTTGTTTATTCTTTTGTAGGATGTGGGTGTCACTGCCCAGGCTAATATTTATCTTCTATCTTTAATTACAGCGAGAGATGTTGGCGGTAAGCTGCCTTGTTAACATACTGCAGTTCTTGAGAGGTGTGAGTATACCAACAGGAATGTCAGGAAGGGACTTCCAGGATTTTAATGCAGTGACAGGAACAGCAATCTTTTTGCAATGGTAGTGCAGGGTTAGGAGGGGAACTTGGAAGCAGTGGCATTCTCATCCATCTTCTGCCCTTGTTGTTCATGGTGGTATGGGTTTCGGGTCTGGAAGGTGCTGCTGTTGGAGACTTGGTGAGTTGCTGCAGTACATTTTACAGATGGCATACACTACTACCTGTGTGCATCAGTGGTGAAGGAAGAGAATACTGAAGGTGTTCAATGTGGTGCCAATCAAGTGGGTTGCTTTGTCTTCGACAGTACTGACCCTTCTGAGTGTTATTGGAGATGACCCCATCCAGGAAAGTGGGAAGTATTCCAACACACTCCTGACTAATGTCTCGTATCTTGGACAATCATTGGGAAACAGGAGGCAACTTTTGTTGTTAATGAATGCTTTTATAGTTTGCTTCTGAATTTGTTTATTGTTTACTTTCACATCCTAATTTTACTTCAGTTATCTCTTTATTGGTTCTCCTTGGGTAAATTCTAAAATGCTCCCATTCTTCAGATTGACTACGTTTTATCTGGTAATGTTATAAGCTTCTTCCTTTGATGTAATTCCAGTTTGGAGTTATCTTAATAACTATATCTTTCCTGTTAGGGTTTTGTGCATCCAAGAAGTGTAATAATGTTGTTTACATGTATTTGTTTTTATTAAACCTTACCACTGCCGATCTACTCTAACACCACTTAATGCAGTTTCCCAATCTACCGTAACCAATTTGCCCTTCATATGTTCACAGCTTCCCTTGTCAGATTTAAGATCCTAGTTTCAGATTAAACTGTATCCCATCAAACGTAATGTAAAATTTCACCATAACATGCATACTCTTACCTAACAGCTTCTTGGGGTAACATGGTGGCTAGTAGTGCTGCCTCAAAGCACCAGGGCCACTGGTTTGATTCTACCCTCGGGCGACTGTCTATGTGAAGTTTGCACAATCTTCCCGTGTCTGCGTGGGTTTCAGCTGGGTGCTCCCGTTTCCTCCCACAGTCCAAAGATGTACAGGTTAGGTGGATTGGCCGTGCTAAGTTGCCCATAGTTTCCAAGGATGTGCAGGCTAGGTGAGTTAGCCGTAGGAAATTCAAGGTTAAGGTAGAAGGGTGGATCTGGGTGGGATTCTCTTCAGAGGGCTGGTATGGACCTGATCGGTCGAATGGCTTCCTTCCACACAGTAGGACTATGATATTTTGCAATGAGACATCGATCTTTCCCTTCTGTGTGCATAATACTAGTTCTAACATATCCCATTCTCTTGTATGTTCCTCAAACATACTGTGCTTAAAAAAAATCCATTTTCCATACACTCCAGAAATTAATTCCCCACACATTGGCACTAATTAGGTTCACCCAGTCTATACATGGTTTGAAGTCCGCAGTCATGACTAAATATGAATATTCAAACTTTTTTTTAAATTTGTCACATGGAACATATCTATAATAATAATTGGTGCTCAGTTCTGAGGTAGAAGAATGACTTAAAATATGTGGCAGACACTGACTCCACCACAGGATCAAACAACAGAGAAATCCTGGTCAGAGTTCTGTCACAGATTTTGAAATGTCCTTCAAATGGTGTATTTATAATGGCTGTATACCTTAAAGCATGTGTGAACAGAATGAGATTTGGCTTTTAGCTATGCACTCAGTTCTATTCTTCCCACTTGGGGTACAACACCTGGTTCAAAAGGTTTTTAATTAATCTCAAAGGTAAATTTTTCATTATGCGCTGAATTCTAAGGAATACATAACCACACACAACCGACCAACTGTGTCTTACAGAAGGTGTAAGCAGTGAAATGTAATTCTACATATTAATTAATTAACCAATATGAACATTATATATGCAGACAAGCTAATACTACACAGAAAATGATGCAATTGTGCAGGATCCTATGGCATCAGGATTGTCATTTTTACAGTAGTGACATAAGCCTAACCTTTTCTGCTGCAATTGTGATTAGCATATGATATGAGAAGACACAACTCATGCCGATGGATTCACTATTCTCTCTCAGTATGTGGTGAAATGTATTCTATATCTTCAGTAATGAGCCCAGTTCTGGCCACAGGAAGCAATTCAGAAAAAAAGGCTGAGCCCTAATGTCATGACTTGACTTACGAGGAAAGAGCACAACAACTGAACCTACTGCGCCTTGTAAGTCATTGATTGAGTAATTGCACAGAGGTATACGAAATGATAAATGGAAGAGGAAGATAGGATAACAAATTGTGCCAAATTAAACTGTCAGTGTAGGGCAAGGGAATACAGGCCCAAATTAGTGAAATATACATTTAAAGACTGATTTTAGGAATTTGATTAATAATTGCAACATGCAAATGTCAATAAAAGTCCTGGAACAATTTCAGAAACAACTGTATGCGTGTTAAATTTCTTATATATTATTGGTGAAAGAGGAGATCAGAAGCTAATCTGACTCAGTATTTGATTTAGTCATAAAATCAGATATTACAAGTATTTGGTTCTTCGATCCACAACAGACTGCCAATATCAGCAAGTGTCTGTTTATATCATTACACGTAATTGGCAAGCAGTGCTGTAGGCCACTCCTCATGGGTGACAACAGCACATGGTCTGCCATAGTAGGCTACTGGGTGGGGTGAAGCAGGAGAGATGTTACAAAGGGGACTATGAAACTTTTCAAAAACAATGTGAATTTAGACTATACCAGACAGACGTCCAAAAGACCAGGAGACATTGCAGTCTTGGTCTCTTTATTTGAGGAATGCTGCACACATACTGAACTGAAATAAAGCCCTGTCATTGTGATTTCCTGTTTTCTTGGCTGCCAGATTGAAAATGCTACTAGGAGGAATCAATGGGACCAACAGATTTTGCAAGCACAAAATACTCTCACCGGATCTATTGATACACACAGATGAGACTCCCTGCAAATTACTTGCAAATTACCAGCTGTATTTTGTTCTCAGCATCTGTTGTCAAAAGACAATGCAAGGGGATGTGCCCGTTATGCTTAACAACAGTACACTGTAAACATCACTTCAGATTTAACCATGCTCCATAGACCCTACTATAGAGGCACTTCAATTATTCCTGAGTGTCGCAAATTATCTTTGAATTTTCAAAACTCTCTGCATCATGTCACAGATTAGTTTTATTAAATGTGACAAACATAGAACTAAATGACTTAAAAATGTAACAGAAGCCATTGAATCAAACAACGGAAAGATCCTGGTGAGAGGTCTATCACTGATCTTGAAATATTCTCGAAATGGTGCATTAATTATGATTGCACACTTTAAAAATAAAAGTGAAGACAAGTGCAATTTGACTCTTAGGTATTCACCCAGTTCTATTGTTCTTGGAGTTCTATTGCACTTGGAGTGCAACACTTGGTTCAAAAGGTTTTTAATTAATCTTAAAGATAAATTTTTCACTTTCAGCCAAAATCAAATGAATGCACAACCACAGGCAACGGACCAACTGTGTCTTACAGAAGCTTTAAGCAATGAATGTCATTCAAAATATAATTTAACTAACCCACATGATTATTACACATGCAGGCAAGCTAATAGTAGAAACTGCAAGGTTAGCAACAGGTTTCGTTTGTTGTAAATTATTTCATAAACTTCTAAATAAATGTATTCAATTCAGTCAACTGACAGCACTTATACCTCTGAATTAAATGGCAACAGAACTTGCTGGCAGAATTCAGCAGGTCTGGCAGCATCTGTAGGGAGAAAGCAGAGACCTTGTCCCCACAGATATTGCCAGACCTGCTGAGTTTCTCCTGCAGTTTTGGTTTTCGTTTCTGATTTCAACTGTCTGCAGTCTTTTGTTTTACCTCTGGATTGCTGGGTTCTAGATTCAAGTTTCACTCCAGAGAGTGACTAAGCACAAAATAAAACACTCACTGCCATACACTGTGGAGTGCTGCACTGTTGAAGGTGCCAACTTTCCGATGAACTGCTAAACTAAGACCACATCTGTCTGCTAGTTGGATAGGGGAGTTTTCTTTTATTCACTTATAGAATAAATGTGCGCACCTCTGGTTGGCCAGCATTTGTTGCCTGTCCTGAGCAGCCCTTGACAAAGTGGTGGTGAGCAGCCTTCTTGAACCACTGCAGTCCGTGTGCTGTAGGTTGACCCACAATGCCCTTAGGGAGGAAACACCAGGACTTTGACCCAATGACAGTGAAGACTCAAGGAGGACTTTGCAGGATTGATGGGACAGTTTTCACTTTGGCAGTACCAACCAAAATCTATGAACTTTACCACTCAGAAGGTCAAGGACAGGGGGTACATAGAAACACTATTGCCTTTAGGTTTCTTGACTTGGCCATGTATCACCATTCCTTCCTCTTGATTAAGGAAATTTCTGGAACTCTTTATTGACCAAGCGTCATGCCACTCTGTGACAGAATGGTTCACAAAGGAGGTTTACCACCTCCTTCTCAAGAGCGAAGACTGAAGATGAGTTTCATGGGAGAGACAAAGAATGAAATCTCAAAACCACCAAACACTAAGAAATTTCTTTTCTGAGAAACTCAGAGGATCAGAGAAGGTGGAGGTCTTTCAACCCTTCGAACCTGCACTGCTATTCTTCACCATCAAGGCTGATCATCCAACTCAACAGCCTAATCCTGCTTTCTCCCCATAACCAAAGATCCCATTCGGCCCAAACACTATATCTAGTCGCTGCTTGAGTACATTCAATGTTTTGGCATCAACTACTTCCTGTGGTAATGAATTCCACACGTTCACTTCTCTTTGGTCAAGGAAATGTCTCCTCATCTCTGTCCAAAATGGTCTACCCAAATCCTCATACGGTGACCCCTGGTTCTGGACACACCCACCATCGGGAACATCCTCCCTGCATCTAGCCTGTCCAGTCCTGTTAGAATTTTATAAGTATCTATGAGATCCCTGCCCCCTCATGCATCTCAACTCTAACAAAAACAATCTTAACTTAGTCAATCTCTCCTCGTATGTCAGACCCACCATCCACGGAATCAGCTTGGTAAAGTCCACTCCCTCGAGAGCAACAGCATCCTTCCTCAGAAAAGGAGACCAAAATCTCATGCAATATTCGAGAAGATAATGATGCAGAAGCCACAGTGGTCCCATCGAGGTCAATCAATTGGGTCCTACTTTAGGAAATATTTTGATCTTGCTCTGGGAAAAAAAGCACTTCAGTGTCAAGCTAGTCTTCCTGTCTCCCTGAAGACTCATATGATCATGTAAATGTTCCTCAATTCCCAAAGGTAATCAACTGAGAGGGCAAGATTTTGTGCGCAATGTAAATTTTGGATGGTAAGCAATAAAAGGAACAAAATGAAGCAACGAGATTTCCTCTCATGCCACATATACTCCAGGCAGCAGGTTGACAAGGTGAGGGTGAGCAGTGATTTAGTTTCCAGCTTAAAAATCTCACCGCATTCAAAAAAAAACTGACTACTATACAGTACCTGTTCTGCATTCCAGTGCTTAGTGGGTCTGCTACCTGTTGACCTATTCACTATTTTGAGATGTTGGCTTGATGAGGCCAAAAGGACTTTTTACTATTTTCCTCAGTTCTGTCCTTGGTAGATAATTAGAAGCACAGAGATAAATAAGGGCAGCTATCAAATGCTGGAGACAGATTTTCTGCCAGAATTTTTTTCTTAAACATCCAAGACTGTATATGCTGTCACAGCCATTCTGTTGCTCTATGTTTCAATAGACAGTGGCAAACAGCTTATGTATGTGCATAGCTGAGTTTCCTGCCTTACTTCCATTGATATTACAGCAATAGAGCAGATTCAGTTCCATGGAGAATGATGGCTCAAATCTTTAGCCATTGTTAGAAGTGAACCTCAGTGCATTTATTTCCCAACTTTTGTGTTAGTAAGGCAATACAACTAAGCATAGAAATCAATGGACAGCAACCAAAAAAAATTCCATTGCGGAGGCGCACAGGATCTATGCGAGAAAGGAAATCAATGTGAAAGCAAATTAATGGAGAGCACCACTCACCAGAATCTAACTTTTAGTAAGAAGAAGAATATTTTGTCAGTGTTTCCCTTTTAAAGTTAGAGAAATTCATGGGATGTAGGAGTCCATAGAGAACATTGTTCTCAATGTCACTCTTCAGTGCCTTTGAGCAATTGATAGGCCTTCTCAAAGTTCTCTCGTGCAGCAATGGAGATGCTACAAGAGGGTTAAGATTAGGAAGGGAATCCGAGCATATTGGTCTCTCGACACTGAAGGAGCAATGATATAGATCAAAACATTAACATTGCTCAAAAGTGACATGAACTTGAAGGCCAAACTCATCAGGGCTGAAATGCAGAAGACTTTAGAAATAAACCAACAATGTATGTAGCATATGAAGAGGATGTTGGTTGGTTTTGTTATGGTTTGCATGAAACTCTTCTTCACTGACTGATTAATTTCAAACCAGACAAGTCCACTCTGATGTATTAGGGTATTGACATGACCCTGCAAGAGAGATTAACTTTCTCTGTAGCCCTTTCCTTTCTGATAAAGGTGCAGTGTTCTGTACATATTCTGAACACCACAAATGCTGGAGATTACAGCAGCTCAGGTAGCATCCATAGATGGAGACCAAGCTAATGTTTCAAGTCTAGATGACTCTTCATCAGAGCTGATGTGAACTCCTTCCTTTTGCCTCCAAAAATCAGTGCTAATAAATATAGCTTCTAACTCTAATCCTATCACAAAATAAATCACCCTACGTATCCAATTAATAATCTTAAATTGCTTTTCAGTGTAACTGTTAGCACAGTCAGAATTATTTTACAAATGCTGTCCAATAGTAGAACCACATCTAATGTTGGACACGACATTCTGAGTTTTGTAGGTCCATGCTGGTAAAACACAGGCAGCAGAGTGCCCTTTGTGAACAGTAAGAGGAATGTGGCTTCTGATATAGACTGCCAACTCAGCATCAAATCCTAAAACCTTTTATTTCAAGGGAGTGGAATAGCAGAAGTTACTCTTAATATGCCTTGGAGAAGAGGGTGGTGGTGGATGGGAACCAGTTGGACCTCTTCAACCTCAAACCCACCCTCAGGTATCACCAGCGATGAGGTAGTTCAGTCAAAAAGAGGGATGGAGTTAACTTTTTCGACTGGATCTGAAAAGGGGGAAGATGGCCCGAATGAGATCTTCAACAGTCAGAGTGCTAGGATAGGGTAAATATTCCGTAGGTCTACGAAATCATGACAAGTTCACACAGATTCAAGACAGTTGCAAGAGTTAAAAGGGAGATGGCAAAAAATATATTTCCACAATATTGTTTGAATGTGGAATTCTCACTGTCACAAACTGCTGTGGAAGCAGGTCCCAAAATGTTTGTTTCTCTTTCAATAAAATGGAATTGGTTTGTCAAAAAGAGGAAATTTGCAGGATATGGGAAACAATCAGGAGCATTTGTTGGATTAGGTGGCACATGTGCATTTTGGAAAATGTGGACTACAGTAGTTCTGGTAACGTCGATGATCTATTCTTATAATTCGATGATGAAAATAGTCAAACTTAACCTTACGTGCATGAGTCAGAATTTCAGAAGGACAGCAAAGAAAGTTGTTGACTGAAGCAATTGGAAACAGGATCTAGTAGACCTTTTGTTCTTGAACTCCCATGTATTAGTCTAGAGTTGTGTCAAAGTTATTGCCATTCAGAACACTTGCAAATGACCATTTTAAAGGGAAATAACTGAATACACTTCATGCTGAGCTTTGTTGCTGTGCATTCTTACTATAAATACTGCATCCTTGGAATGAGTCATGGCAATAATGGTAGATGAATGCTTCACGTGGCTGTGTGATATTCTCTGTCCAGGTGCATAACCCATTTAAAATTTTAAAAAGTCTTATAAATGCAGAAATGTATGAATGTGCCATGATGAACTGAGCAGCGTCCCTCTGTGATTCTTTGAAGATAACTACAGTAATTTCGAGGCTTATGTGTCATGATAGCTGTGATTTAGATGAATGATTTTGCACCAAATATTTAAATATTTTAGTAGATTGAATATTTTTAAAATTGATTTTGTGCTGCAAAATCTAAGTTCTAGGTTTCTCTTGCAGTTTGCATGATGAAATAACAAAATTTTCACAGCCCTGTACATAAGAACATTAAGGTGTTTTAACAAATCAAGACAGCTTAAATAACATAGAGTGTAAAAGAGGTAAGAAATTAAACACAAAGAAACATATTTAACTAGAGCAATCTAATTCAAATATGTGACATTTTTAAAGCTAAGAAAATTTTTATTTACAGTTTGGCTGTGTTCTGATGTTGTAATTTGCAATTGCTATATAAAACTACTGCAATTTAAAGCATAAAGCTTACTCCTGATCTCTCTGTTTCACTCAGCTAGCAAGGGCCCTCATCTACAACATTAATTTCTCATGGATTTCTCTCCTCAGGCATTTTCAGTCTGACAACTGATGTGATTGATCACAAAACAACGGTCTGATTTGACTGATGATGTCTTCTCTGCTTTCATCAGTCTTGAGCTTCACTGCACAATTTGTAATAATCTCACTGATTCGCAAAACGGCAACTTTAATCATTCCCTACTGAATGGGTTTCTTCATTGCTGATAAATCATTTCAACTTTAAAATACAAGTGTTTTTTAAAAATAATTTCACCCTGACTGAGTGTAGACAATAGACTGACATATATAAGAAGGATATTTGCGGTAAACTACCAAAAGATAGAAGAGGTACAGAGAAGTGACAATGGTGGACCTCAATTATTCTGATGTCGATTGGCTGCAGTAACAGAGTAAAGGACAAAAAGTTTCTAAAAGATGCACAATGTAACTTCCATTTAAATGAAGAAGGAAGCAGTACTGGATTGAGTTCCAAGCATGAATTGGGGTAAGTGAAGCATGTTTCAATGAGAAACCATTTGAGGAACAATGATCACAATATCATCAGGTTTAGAATCAAAAAGGAGAAAGCACAATCAAGTATAAAGAATACCTTGCTGGATGGGGCTCACTTCAGTGAGCGGCAAAAGAATCTCACTGAGTTGGATTGAAATCAGACATTAATCGTCAAAATAGTAAGTGAACAATAAGACAAGCTCTCAAAGAAGAGGCGATTTGGTTACAGACTAGACACTCGCTCGAGAGGTGAAGGAAACAACGCAGTGAGATTTCTCTGGATGAGTAAAGATATAGCGATTAAGGTAAAACCATAAAAAGGAGGCTTATGAAAAATGTAATAACTGAGCCGAATATAGAAAGTGCAGACATCATCTAAAAAAAAGGAACTAAAAGGAGTAAAAATAGTGTCTGAGAATAGATCAGTGACTGATGTAAAAGGAAACCAATGTCCTTCAGAAACTCATAAATAGGAAAATGATGATCAAAAGGAAGATTATACACCAGGAAAGATACATTATTGTGAGAGCTGGAGAAATTGGATGCAGTAAGTCTATTTTCATAAGGTTAAGAAATGTTGCCATTGTGTACAAGAGTGAAACTGGGCTCACTGCGAGGATAAAAGCTTTCATTTACAGGAGAGAATAGATGAAGTGGTATTCTCGCCCTCCAATATTTGAGCAGAAATGTTTCCAGTGGCAGGAGGGTTGGTAAACAGGAGGAAACAGGCTGAAGGTGACTGCCAAACGAATCAGCTATGCAGGAAGAAATATGTTTTAGACAGCAAGCAGTTGCATCTCGAAGACATTGCCTTAATGAGTGACAGAAGCACATTCACTGGTAAGATTCAATGAATGAACCAGATAAATACCTGAGGGGAAAATCTACACCGAAACACAAGGGTTGTGAGATTAATTGGCTTTCTCCAGCAAAGTGCCAGTTTAGGCAGGTTGGGTTGATTGGTCACATTCTGTGCCATATCATTCTATAAATCTACTTTCAGTGAGATTTGATTAACATAATTTGAGTGGACTATTTGTCCACCTGTGCTGTCATTAGTATAGAGTTGATATTTGAATATACAGTTCCAATTCTTTTCTGAACGAATGGAATATAAATCCGTCATTTACATGAACTGTTCATCTAGAAGCCATGCTGGTTAATTCCAAGTATATCCATAAACCATGGCTGGTGGGATAAAGGCTGACTATTGGAATATTTAAAAGAGCTTGAAGAATTCTCAATGTTTATTGTTTTTGTTTGTGTTTAAGCTAACTCTGTAAAGGCTGGTATCCTGTCATCAAGTTACCAACCCAGCCCCCCCAGAGCCAGTGTATCAGGATGTCTGACATACCTATTCTTGTCTGTCAACCAGGGCTCCCTGATTGGTTCAGATTAACAACCCCAACCAGGGAACTCATTCTATGAGGTCCACCAGGTTGTCCTCATTACAATCACTACATCCTTCCCTCCGAAGTCTGATGATATAGACTGATTCATTTTTTTTGTAGCGCCTCCTGGGGCCTTTTAGCACTAGGTCAGATTCCTCCAACTCTGCCTCTGATACAGGTAGCGAGCAACGCACAACAGCTTGCCTCTTGCATCCGGAGTGTCTCGGAAGGAGCTCGTTCTCCTCTTCAGGCAGCAAAGGCATCGAGGAGGCAACATCCACCGTGTCTATTTCAAATTCCAAGGTGTCTTCAATGCTTGACGGAGAGGGGGGAACCCACAGTTTCTGAAACAGTCAGAAAGGCAGTCAAGGAGCAGGGCACGTTTTGCTCCTACACTGTTTGCGGGTTTACAGTTTTCATGTGGTCCATGTGCTTCTTCCAGATGGGCGTATCTATTCAAACTTCACATGTCATTCGTCCTGACCTCGAGTAGACCATGCCTCTTACCCATGTGAGCCCATTCCCGTGGTTCCTCTCCCAAACCTCATCACCAAATAAACCGTCTCTCTTGCTTTGCGGAGCCTTGTGTCCAGCATTGGCATTCCTGATGCCATTTCACACCACCTCCAACCCCGCCACCGCCGAGGTCAGGGAAGATCAGATTTAACTCTGCTGTAGTTGCATAACGGGTGGTCTGATAATCAACTTGGGAACTGGGACAACAAAGTTTGTAGCTGGATGAACACAGCAGGCCAAGCAGCATCTCAGGAGCACAAAAGCTGACACTTCTGGAATCTACTGAAGCTGTAGGCTGTTTCTTTAAGTCTGCCTTGGAAGTTTGGACTGCTCTATCTTCCAGACCTTTGTATGATGGATGCTATTGAGCTGTCCTTAAATCTCGAATGCCATTTGATTTTAGGAAATACTCTCATTTCCTGCTGGTAAACGACCTTCCTGAAAAACTTTCAGGTATTTAATTAGGACTTCACTCAGGCATCCATTTTCTCACTGAAAGGGTGTTGAGCCAATCTAGGTGAATCTTTCTCAACCAATTTCATCACATCACGTTTGGACCCGAGTCTTTTACTAGAATCAGTACAATAGGCTGTTTCTCAGAATAGACTGGAACTGAAGTTGTACCCTTAATCTGTAAAGGTTTCCCAGCAGGGGTTCTCAGTCTAGCTGAGGTCTTGCACAAACCCAAGGGTGAATTTTGTTAAAGACTGGGTCTGCAAACACTGAAACACCCACATTGGTACTGACCTCCATTAAAACCAGTTGATCATTTAAGCAGATGTTTATTTTGATTGATTCTGATTTGGATGTTGCTAAGCTAGTCAACTGTTCCAAACCAGATGTAGGTGGGCTTTCCAGGTGCGCACTCTCCTGGGTACTGACTTCTCTTCCTCAATTTAGGTCTCGTGAGGCTCTTTTGCTGTCTTGAGTCTGCGTACTGGCAGCAACTACAGTGGCTTGGCAGCCCAGATCCTGAAGAACATTTTAACCATTTGGCCGAAGCTTGACTTTGTTATGGGGTTTTGCTATGGGCTGACCAGGAGTCTGTCTGTTCAGCATGTGTCCTCAGTGAGGCTATGCGGTTATCTTCGCTCGTGTGGTGTTCCCCAAGCTCAGTCTGACTGGCAAGGGTGTCCGCTTCTATCAGAATTCCCTGTAACTCACAAACTCTGCGTGATGAATTTTCCAATGATAAAGTCAGCTGTGGGGCCAGTTTGAAGTCCACTTAGGTTTCAGCTAGTTGGTGCTTTTCAATGTATGCATCATTAATCTCACTTACCAAAGGATCTTTTAGCATCTCTTTAAGGCTTAAACAAAAGTCACATTCCTCTGCCAGTCATTTTAACCTCATCAAAAATCCTGATACGATTCCACTGGTTCTTATATTGTCAAGTAAAACCAATACAGTGTCAGAATTAGAGGAGGTTTGGTGGGGGGGGGGTCATAATATTTCTTTATTAAATCCACCAGCTCTTAAAAGGTTTTAGTATCTGGTGCCTCAGGAAAAGTAAGGCTCCTGATAACCGAAAAATCTGCAGGTCTACAAGCTGTCAGAGGAATTGCTCATTGATTTTTGTCTGCCCCAATGACAATTACCCAGAAGAAAAACATTCTTTCTACGTCCTGGGCCCTGCCTACAACAGCTAGATCGAATGAGTCAAGCTTCCCAAATAAAGACATGATGTCAGCAATGCCTACCCCAACTCAAGGATGAGTGTTGTGAGCAAATTTCTTCAGAAGCATGTATTTGTCACCACTGTAATAACTGCACAGAAGCTGTTAACCCATCACCAAGTTGCTCTCTATTTTCATGCAGAGAGTCCTTGACTCTGACCTAGCTCCCTCACAGCCAGCTCTCAGAGTGAACAGAATCTCTGACATCTCAGAATTTCTGACAATCCTGTTCTTATCCGTCAGCCAGGGCTTCTTGATTGGACCAGATTAACAGCCCCATATTCTATGAGTTCCAACTGGCTGATCTCATTACAATCACCACAGTGTTAACCCATGTTGTTTTTTCCTCCGCTACCTTGCAGCCAGCACCCTTTATGGGCAGAGGGCAATCTCATCCTGTACATACAAAATTACAGCACAAATGAAGCTAACTCAGCCCAGAAATACCATGCTGGTGTCAACACCCCACAGCGGTAATTATCCTAACTGCATTTCATTCCATTGCCCTGCTCTTTTGTGTCTCTTTCCTTTAGTCATCTATCCAACACATTCTTAAATGTCAGGACAATCTCTTCAGGCAATTGTGAAGTGTCTTCCTTGCAGTTTGGCAGTCACCAAACTCCTGGTCTTTCCTCGCTCAAAACAGTCCTTGGACTAGGGCAGTCAACCAATTCTGGTGGGAGGGGATGATCAGTGAAAGGCCGCTGTCTTCCTGGTATATATACTGTGGTTCATTGAGACTATAAGAGGTTATAGCTCCAAGCTTCCCACTTGCCTCAGGTTGCCTGCTGCTGTAAAAACAGGGTTAAGCAGCTGGTGCTTAGCATCACACACTCAGGGAACCTACAGAAGACTTGCTATCTCAATCCTCAGATATGCACACACACCGACACACACAACATTTTGCTTAGAGGATTCACTGCCAACCTGTCATGCCATAAGTGTTGGGAATGCCCAGTCATTCAACCTGGTTCCAGCACATGATTTGAAATTTCATGTGCCCACTGTTGCTGTTCATTTCAAGGCATAGCTAAAGGCTAAAGAGACTGGATGCATCATGTTCAGCTTACAACAGGAAATGCTGAGGGCATGAATTGCATTCTTAATGAGGCAGTGAGACCGAATTGCACTGAAAGAAATGTTTTGAAAACCTGGTTATGTCCTGTCTCAGAAACAGGAGGTTTATTCCTGGAGTTGAATCAAAGTCAAAACTGGGGTAGAATATTCTGGCCAGAAATTTGCATTTGGAGTTGTAAACAAATACTCCACAATGACTGTTTCTTTGCACATTAATTTTAAGGAGTTATTGCATAAATTTATTAATATATGGCTTGACAAAAAAAGAAAAGAAGTCTGATCACCAACATCACAAAATAATCAGAACATCTGGTCAGTGAATATTGCTGAAAAGGAAACACGAGAAATAAATATTAAGCCTCGAGTATTTTTTGAACTATCTGAAAGCTTCATCAGCCTGTTTACTCCTTGACAATGGCTCAGCCAATTAAGATCAATTTGCTGGTCAAACAGCACACTTTTCTCCCAAAAGTAGAAACTTGTCCTGATGAAATGAAAAGCTTCAGCAAAATGTCTCCTTTGTCAGCAACGTTCGCATTCTGTATTTTAAAACGACTGTTTGTCTCCTTGTTGTGCAAGGGACTTTTCTGTATGCAAACAGACTGCTATGTTTCTTACAATGTAAAAGTGACTACACTTCAAAAGTACTTACTTGGCTTTGGACATTCTGTAGTTATGTAAGGCACTTTATAAATGCAAACTCTTGAGTCAAATTCAAAGCTATAACTGTATTCAAATTGGAATTGGAGGGACTGAAGCTTCTCTATACAGCCTTGTCAATCCAAGGAATAACATAATTCTACGTTACTCAGGATATTTCATTACACCTGTTAAATAAAGGATTCAAAGTGCTGTTTCTGTTACCTCTCTCACAGATTTGCAACAAAAATAGTCATTTTACAAATGTTCAGCAAGGACAATCCATGAAGAAAGAAGACCAGCCACAGCTTGAGCAAGAATCCCTGGTTAAATTACTGAAAAATAGCTATGGCTGGCACTTTTTTTAACAATCGCTGTTCTTAACATTTAAAATAAATATAGGTTTCCAAAATGGACCTAATAGAAAGTGGTGCTTGTTACCTTGTGAGAAGTGCTGGTCAGTGCTGTGTGGCAGGAGCCAAGCCTAATACCTTGTCAAGAGGCCAGCACAAGAGTAGACACAAAGGCGTGTTGCTGTGTGAGTCCTTACTCCCAGCACAGAGCCATAATAACATTACATGAGGACTCCTGGAGTTAAATTCTATTTTCAAACTCCAAACTCAGTTTACTCCTTACTTCAATGGAGTGCAAGATTACTTACTGCTGTCAAGATGATTACAAGCAGTGACAGTAATGTTTATTATTATAATAATATTACTTGGATCGTGAGTAATTCAAACTTTCGTAGTGCCTTTCTAAATATGAGTGAGGGCTGCAATACTCCAGCAACCATTCATCACTAGGAAGGCATCCAGGCAGTGCCAGAGCAGAATGAAATTAGATTCACATTATATCCCCTTTGACAGCTAAATTATCTCATTGTATTTGTGAATGGCTGATGTAAATTATTTTCAAGTTGAACCCCTTGCTGTTCTCAGGTAAATAATTAAAGGGTTGTCAAAGGAAAGATGTAGCCAAATATAGGCCAGAAAATTGGATCTTTTTGTGTAGGCAGAGGGTTTGACAACCATTTTTACATGAAAACATTGCAACTGTTTCACTAAAGATAAGGATTCTTCTGGCGTCATTATGTGAAGGTGGAGACAATAGAAAAACCACATGAGTTAACTGGCAATTAGATCATTAGTCTGGTATTGATGTTGATGGGGAACATTCAGAGGCATTAAACTGAGACAAAATTAACCGGCTGTTGGAAAAATGGAAGTTAACCAATGAAAGTCAATGCAATGTGAAGGAATCAAAGTCCAGAAAGGGCTATCGGTATCTATCTACATTAGAGAAAGACAAATGGTTAGCTGAAGCTTGAGTTTAAACACTCTGCAAGCTTGGGGTAAGATGAGGAGTCAGGCACGAAAGTCAAGAGCGAGTTATCAAAGAGAAATTCTACTTGATGGTGCTGGTTGAGGTCTTTGATGAAATACTGGAGGTGGTGCAGTTCGCACAATTAAAGCCCACTAAACTTAAAGGTTATGTAGTAGTAAGCATGAAATTGGACAAGAGACAGAAGGCAGAGTATATTTGTGAGTGATTGTTCTTCAAACTGGAGTAATATGTTCAGTGTAGTTCATAGTGATTGCTATTAGAATCCCTTCTCTTACTGATGTGGACCTGGACTTGGGTAGACAGGGAAAAGCTTCAAAGTTATTGAATGATATGAAATTTGGTAAAGTGGCAAACAATGGGGAATATAGTAAAGGACTTCTGGAGGACATAGTCTGGTGAAATAGAAGGCATGTGATATTTAACTCAGAGAAGTATGAAATGAAATCTTTTGGTAGGAAGAATGAGTATAAACAATACAAACTAAAAGGAGTAACTTTTTAAGTGTAAGAACATAGAGCCAGTAACTTTCAAAAAGCATCTGGATAATTACTATAACTGAAAAAAAAATGACAGGGCTGCAGAAAAAGGGATTGAGATTGATTAGAGAGCTGTTTTAAAGTGCTGGCACAGACATGATTGGCTGAACGATCTCCTGTATTGTCACATTTATGATTCTGTTATTGGAGCAGTGACTGTTGTAGATGTGTTGCAGGATGGCACAAACAGTCATGTGGCATATGACCCCAAATTATCTGATTTAGCTGTTGTTTGAGTATAAATATTTATCTGTGATTAAGAAGGCACAAAAACGGACAAGAATGAACATCAGTGACCAAAGCGTTGCTGAAAATCACACAAAACAGGAACTGGAATAGAAAGGGCTAAAAATAATTGCACTTCAGCCAAAATAAAGTTCTGTGCTGTGATATTAACAGCAAGAAAATCTCAAGCTGCTGACAAAGGTAGAAACTCATAAAGACGAGCATCTAATTGTTTCAATTATTCTGCAATCTAATAACATCCCACCAGACATCTTTAATTCACTCTATAACACTGAGTTGATCAATTCTTGATAGTTCTGTTTCTCGGGCAGACATGTTAAATTATCTTATTTGTATAGTGCATGAATTTTACTTCAGAACTTTGTTAGAATAGAGACTAGGGATTAACATTCATAATATTAATATTAATACCATTTCAATGCTGATGCTGATCCATTTAAATTGATTAATACTTCACTGAAAAAAACAGAGGAGAGGAAAGTTGTGAGAACACTTGCTCATCACCATGATGATTCCTACCCTTTCATGCTTGAGTTCTTTAAGATTCACTTACTATAATAATTGGTATATTCTTGATCTCTCGCCATGCAAAGAACTGAACATTGAGCAAATTAGATAAAACACAAGAACACAGTCAGAGTTTGACATATTGGGAATGTAATGCTTCACATGAATCTCTTCACCGTTTAAATAACCCAGGTTTTAAAATTGCAATTAAACTACAGGCAGACAATAAAGGTACTGAGTCACCACTAAAATTGCACTGGATACCAATGACACCGATCACTGCTGATTGATGCTCGTGAGGATTTGGTGGCAGTCCAGTTATAAAAAGGCATTAACTTAAATTTAGCCATTTTATCTGCAACATGATACTGAAGTTAGGCTGGGACCTAATATTCCTTGAGGGCACTTCAGTGTGATTGAAAATGTAAAGCTGCTCCAGATTCAAACAGCTTCAGATTGAAAGTGCCAAATTGTGTTCTGTAAGTGTAACTGCACTCACCAACCATTGCTATTAAATCTACCATTGTACTTTAAAAGGTAAATTACCTTATTTAGACTGTACATAGTTGCTTCAGAATATTATTTAAAAAGCAAGGCCTGTGCATGTTTTGCTACACTTAGTTAAACAAGATGCAAATGCATATGCCCGACTTGAGCCAGGGAAACGGATCAGCTGAATAATAGTAATGTATGGAATGAAATTGAATGTAATAACTTACGTGATAGAGGGGTACCGTATTGCTTTCAGGCAGTGGAAAATTCAAGATATCCTGAGAGGTGGGGTCAAGTCTCACAGGGGCTGTCAATACAGAGGGGCTAATAGGGTAGCTGGGACTTCCTGGATTCTTCTTTCTCCTTGAACTCCTGCCTGTATCTCTCTTGCTCTCTCTCTGTGTCATAGGTTCCTCTTGAATGATCAGAATCTTATCATCATTCAGATACCGTAGAAGCGAATCCTCTGAGTCAAAGGAGGGAAAAAAAAGTGTGGTAAGTTCATTTGCAAGCGCATCGGAATGCACACGCTTGTAAAAGTCACAACTGAGGCATCACTTCCTTTAAGTGTTCAGTCAACCACAAAGCAACATCACTGCAGCCCACAACCGTCTACTTTGAGCTGCGTTAGCTACCACCCAACCAAGAAACATTCCATTACAACCAGAAAGAAAAGTTATTTTGGAGACACTGGTAAAGCCTTCTCAAAGTCAAATGTAGCTTCAAACCTTGTCGAGAAAGCAAACTGCGGCGCAGTTTGTGGTATATGTTAGTTATATTCGCAGTTTTATAACCATTTCCTGTGCCGTGATCAGATGAAACATTCTAATCTAGGCACAAATTTAACAGTAATGCAGAAAATCAGTCGCAAGGAAAAAAATCCTCTATAATTTTATGAACTGTGGTCACTTCCAGATTTCCAAAGAAATTCTCACCCATGAAGTTTCCACACAGTTCAAAAGCAGTGAAGGTATCACCCTCTACTGGACTACTTAATGCATGTTTTCAGCCTTGCATTGGCCTCAGTCAGTTCAAACCATTCAAAACAACAACATGAGAGGCAATCTTGGGTACCGCGTACAACAAAAACAAAACAAACAAAAAAAATGCTGGAACCACCATCAGGTCAGGCAGCATCTATGGTGGGAAACAGAGTTAATGCTTTAGCTTCATCACCTCTCATCAGAACAGTAATTGTATCTCTGTCCATGCATGACAAGTTTTCCCAGCTCCTTGCTCTCGTTGTTTCAGATTTCTATTATCCATAGTATTCGTGCTTTTGGGATTGGACATCTCATCCCTGGCACTCAGTGGACTTGTACCTATGAATCTTCAGATGAGTGACAAACCTTAGTTCAGACACACGGGAAAACTCTTCAGGACAACAATTCTGCTCTGTTTCCCAATAAAACCACCTGAGTACGACAGCACAAGTTATGGTATGCAACATGCTTAAAGCCTATCCAGTCAAACAGTGAGCACGAAATACGGCGCTGAGAAGGTCTGGCTTTGTCTTACTTTCTTTGTTGTACTGTTTTGGCTGGACTCAATGCAATTCTTACCATGAAAGTTAGACATACATTCATGTTGTGCCTTTCACAACCGCTGGATGCCCTGAAGTGTTTGACAGCCAATGAATTACTTTCGAAGACTGAATACTGTTGTGATGTGAGTAACATGGCACAAAAGGTCACCCAAACATTAATGAGATAAGAGCCAAATAACGTGATCTGTCAGTGATCGGAATAAAGGATGACTATTGACCAGGAGGACACCGAGAAGAATGCCCCTGCCCTTAAATAGAACACAGAAAAGTCTGGCATGGGATGGGATCTTCTTAGAAGGCAGGTGGGCCTCCACTGAAAGTGTCAACTGAAAGACAGCATTGTTATTACTGCAGCACTCCCTCAGTGTCAAATTTAAGTGATAGCTGAGATTATAGACTCAAGCCTCGAAAGTGGGACTTGAACCCACAAGCTCTGACTCAAGTTGAGAGCGCTACACACTCAGCCACTGTCAACACAAGAGTGACAAAAATTTGAACAAGTGCAGGATTATTGATTTCTACATTTAATTAATATAAAATAGACAATCCACTCCTATACATTTGAAATTTTTAATGGTTATATGTGTTGTACATATATTGTTTAGTCATTTATATTAAAATATTGCATCTGAGTGTAATTCCTGCTAAGAACGTGTTTCTTCCTGTTTTGTGTTTTCCAGTTTTTTTGGCTTTAGATTCATTTGTGGCAATGCACAATGGAAATACAGATAATTCATAATATTGGCGCAGCACACTTCAAAGGGTATAACTACACTTCTTTCTCAGAGGGCGTGCAGCAGAATCTCACATTCATATTTGCAAGTCTCCCACTTTATATACCAGAGAAACTCCTTTGCTCTAGCTAAGTCAACTCATGTACTTTGTTATTTCTCACTGCCAGGAGCCATCAGTATTTCCAGATTCATCGCAAAAGTTAAAGACTTTACATATTACAGAAGTACACCAAATTCCCTAATTTGCTTGTCTTTGAGAACCAGATGGGCAGAAAGTATGGATCACATTTCTATACTTAAGAAGAATTATTTATGTACTGTCAACATATAATTTCACTAGTTAAATCCAAGCCATTACGTACACCACACACACACACACACACACACACACACACACACACACACACACACACACAGTGTTATGGGTAGAGGAAAAGGCAGCTAAGGCAGTTCAGTGGTCCAGTAACACACAGTTTGCAGAATACTTTTGATTTGTCTGGACTTGCTGTTCCTTGACCTTCTTTCTCCAGGGACTTTCACTTGCTTGCAGAAGGCACGGAGAAACTAGATCACACTTATAAAGTCTCTAAAATATTAGTAAAAAAACATGTTTACAGCAACTGATGAGGTAAAATAAACTGGCTGTCCTTAGGCTTGAGGTGTATTTCATTACAGATAAGACAGTACTTACGTCTCAGCAGTCCGATTAGCTTCTGACCAAACATTCAGACCCACAAGCTGTTCAGCTACCTGGGAGCCAATGACATAGTTGTGAGCAGGCAGGAAGCCTTTACTATTGAGAATTGCTTACTATTGCAGACCTTTTAGCTACTTGCTGCTATCAAAATCTCCCTTCGTACGCAGCCCTAACTCCAACTTGCCTGCAGTCACCTTCCCAACTGCTCATGCAATCAGCCCTGGTAACGGCGCTTACAATGAGTGTCAGGTAAATGAGTTTACAAACTGTTGCAAGCCTTTCCACAATCCTTCGTCTTAACAACAATCCTTTTCCTATTTCAGTCCACAATCAAAGACGCAGGAAAATAAAAAGGTACAGCCTTTACAGCTTCTTAAACTAGGCCTGCTTAATAATAACGTCAAATCAATGTCTGATTTTGCAATGGAACATGTTGTTTGGCCTTAGTATATGGGGCATGGAAGGTGCGGGTGCACTCATTGGACAGGTTAGGCTTGTAGCTGCTGAGTTTAGAAGAATGAGAGACAATTTGACTGAACCATTTACGGAGGGATTTTGACAAGGGAGACATGGGTAGGATGTTTCCTCTTATTAGAGAACCTAGAACTAAGGATCACTGCTGAAAAATCAGGGTTGCCCACATTGATCAGATGAAATATTTTGTTTGAGAACATTCTGAGTCTTTGGAACTCTCCCCTGAAAAAGTGGAGGACTTGAATAATTTTGGAACAAAGGTGGGTAGATTCCTGTAAAATACGAGGCTAAAAGCTTGTCAGAGGAAGGTAGGAATGGGGATTTGAAATTACAATCAGCACTGCTGAATGGTGGCACAGGGCTGAAGGGCCAAATGGCCTACTCCTATACCTTGCTCACAACATTTGTATGAATTACATTGAGAGGACACATTCCCTAACTGAAAGATGGTACCTGTGCTTCACTCTCTAAGAGTAACAGCATGAGATAGAATCAAGAATCTCTACATTGCAGACAGAGGCCATTCAACCTTTCCATTTGTACCTCTGAAGAGTATCCCACCATATCCTCGTAACCTCACATTTACCATATTTGACCCAGCTAGCCTGTACACGACAGGCAATTTAGCATGGCCAATCCACCTAGCCTGCACATCTTTGGACTGTGGAAGGAAGCCGGAACAACCTGAGGAAACTCACACAGACACAGGAAGAATGTGCAGGTGAAACCGAGTCCAGGTCCTGACGCTGTGAGGCAGCGGTGCTAACCACTGAGCCACCATGCTGCCCAGTTATCAACCAGTTCACTCTAACTATGGGCTAGATTTTCCTTGTGAGCCTCTACACTTAACATTTGGCTCAAATTACGGTCAGGTTCCTGCGCTTTCTGGGTAACAGTCCCTCAATGTTATTTTCCAAGAGTAGCCAATTAAGGGTCAGAGGGGAGACTGAAAGGTTAAAGGGCAGGCTCTCAAAGCCATATGGGAAATCATTTTCAAAGGGAGCAGGGCACTCTGGCTGGTAGAAGTGAAGAAGGGCTCCCCAAGATCACCTCTCCAACCTTCTCAAACTTTGTACTCAACGTGGTCTTTGTGGCAGGTCCACAGCTGTAGGACACAATCCCATGTACAGAGTGACTTACAGCCACTCAGGCAAATCGGGAGGATCGCTGGCCTCTCAATCTTCTGTCTTCAAAACCGGCTCTGGCCGGAAGACACTTGGGAGTCAAATAGGGAAACTTTGTTGAGCTCCTATAATTGGCCTTCCCCAAATTTTAACAAGGGTGGCATTGACACACCCACCACCTCCTTGTCCCCTGTGTTCCAAGATCTCCAGTGGGAAATTAGGCTGGGGGCAAGGCCTAGCTTGTGAAGCATCCTGGAGGCCACACGCACCACCTTTAGTAACCTCCTGCCTCCAAAGCACAAGACTCAAACATCCAGATTGTGTAATTTTAGGATCTGCAGCTCAGCAATGAATTCAGTGGAATGCAAGTCAATTCAGATAAAGGACAGGTTGTGGCTTCGTGCAACAGGATAAAGCAGATGAACAGTAAGTTTCTAGCCTCTCCCAATTTGTGCCAAGAGAAATAGAAACGAGAAGGGACGCAAAGTGAATTCCTCATTCATTACCAACTATATTAGACCTGGAGCACAAGGCCACAATTTACCCATGGTATATAATTTTTCCTCTGTGACCCCCACCCCCCCTTGTTCTCAGGTTCCCTTCTTGAGGCAAGGGGAAAGATTGAGTGCAATGCTTCCTACATAGATTTGGGCCTGTTTCTGGGTGTGGACCCCCTCTCCATCACCGGAGGTGGAAGAACAGGTCACTGAATGTGATTTTACACAGCAAGGGGAGTGCCCCAAGCTGACATGGAGGCAGGTTCCTTGTCCAATCAAGGATGGAGGGCAGTCTTTCGAAGCTGGAGGGACCATCAGAGGCCTCAAGCTTGAAAGGTTGCTATGGCAGGTGAGTAAGAGAGAGGGGGCACTTATAGATCAGGCCACCCTCTCTCTCTGGCATCTTTAAATTTGTAATAGAAACAAGACTTTCGGTGCCAGACTACCAACATGAGGACTGTAGTGCTGCTGCCTCCAATCACATAAGATGGGCCCTGCCCCCAGTAGTGGCCTCGTTGGAGGCTTAGGTCAGCTCTTCACAAATCAGGAAAGCTCCCTGCATGTGTCAGCGTAGCCTCTCCAACTCCTCCTCCTGTTTCTTCAAAACTGAGCCCAAAGGCAGTGTGGAGCTGGGCTATTTTTAGCTCCTGTTTGCCTCCAATACTGGCCCTTGGGGTCGGGCTGAAACTCTAGTCCTTTGCGTTTCTGGTCTTCTTCCAGCTTTTTGCTAATTTTGGAAATGTAAAGCTGGCTCAGCAGCACATTCGGTGTGAAACAGGCAATTGTTAAAACATACCATGAAAGGCCAGAAATCCCCAGCTGTGTTATAGAAGCATCTGCGACTAAAAGTCAGTCAGATGGCATTACTATTTTCAAGGGATTGATTCTACTGTAAAGAATCGCTGAAAATATAAACCTGTTTTCTCAATCTTCATATATTAGCTCATCTTTCAAATTTAAAAACATGTAGAAACATTCATTTATATAATGCATTTCATGACAACAGGGCATTAGAAAGCACTTGACAGCCAATGAAGTACAGCGTAGTCCCTCTTGCAATGTGGGAAATATAGCATTCAGTACAACTAACACTCATGAGCAATTATGGAATACTATCCAAACAATCTGATAAAGGGGCCAGGGACTGAGGTACAAACAGTGACCATGAGAAATTGCTTCTCTTCTTCCAATCAAGGTTTTTTTTTAAAAGTTCATCCAAGACAGCAGGAGGGCCTCAGTTCGTAGTATATTCAAGGCTGAGGTAGACACGCATTCTATCAGTAAGGGTATCAAGGGTTGGGGAGACAAAGCAGACAGGGGTCCTTTTGTGGTGCAGAGGGTGCATGCCGACCATGGGCCAAGAGCCATAGAGTGATACAGCATGGAAACAAACTCTTTGGCCCAACTAGTCTGTGCTGACCATTTCAAATCCCATCCTCTGAGAAAAAGAACAGGAAATGACGTCACCAACCCAAGGAAACCGAAATAGATAAATAGAAAGCAGGACATAACACCAGCGCTTCACCGGAGGCTCACTGATGATGTTACCTAGAATGGTGACGAAACGTCTGAAAACTAACCTTCCAGCTCAGCGAGCAAACTACATCCAGAACCTCAACCTGAGCTACAAATCTTCTCAAAACTCGCTACTCTCTGTCTTCTGCATTTGAGCCAGTTCTGTATCCAAATGGCTAGTTCTCCCTGCGTTCCATGGGATCTACCATGAGGAACCTTGTCGAACGCCCTACTGAAATCCATATAGATCACGTCCACTGCTCTGCATTCATCAATCCTCTTTGTTACTACTTGAAAAAAACTCAACTGAGGATCATCAGACATGATTTTATTGAATAGCACAGCAGACCCAATATGCCAATATGCTGACTTCTGCTCTTATGCTCTATGGTCTTAACATTTTATTGGAAAGACCCTGAAAATGCAGTGCACTGATATTAATATTGAAGGACTGTGAAATGAGAGAGAAATTCAATATTAAATGGATATCCCAGCCTCCTTTCTGCTCATAATATCATAAATGGCTCAAATCCATTGCACTTGCATTGGATTTTTTGTTCAAATTCTTTCGAGGGATTGTTGGGCAATGTTGACGTTTGAACCACATTGATGTGTGTCTGGAGACACATGTGGGCCTGACCAGACAAGGGCAGCAGACTTCCTTTCCCTAAAGCTCCTCAGAACTCTCAATGATATCTGTCACAGTCACTATTGCTGAGACTGGCTTCATGTTCCAGACTCAATGAGAGGGTGAGGGACTTGAACCCCCGTCCCTAAAGCATAAGCCCTGATGTTCAGTTGAATAACCATTCCGTTAATATCTCCCAGAGATTGAGCTCACAGCAAGTAGAATTGCAGCATTCATGAGCTGCTGACTTCACCCAACTGCAGAGAAGAATAATGGGAGATCCTATGAAGTAAATAAGATGATACCACTTAAAGTTTCCTCCTGAGTAATTCTTACATACTGCATGCTCCATGTTTTTAGCAAAGATATAACACCGCTTCATCGGAGGCTCCTCTGATGATGTCACCTAACATGGCGACGAAAAGTCTGAACAAGAATAAAGCAGCTTGGCGAGCAGGTCAACAACCTCATACGATGTGTTCTTAGTTTACGTGATAGCAGGATGGAGATGCTGTTCATGAATGAGCAGAGATTGCCTGCTCAGTAAGAAAATTTTAACTCACAACAGGCCCCCATATACATGTGAGGATTTCCAGCTTCATGGAAATGACGCTGAGGAGAACGGCCTACTAAAAAGTTGAAGCGAATATCGGTTCCACCATTGACACGGGGACCAAGTGGTTAGGCCTTCTAGAATTACCAGCCATCTGACCATATGAGCATATAGATTGACCAATCACCTCAACAGCAAGAGTGAGCTTTCGCTGACCCCCAACAGTGGGTTCCCCTCAGGTCATTGTTAGTCTGACAGTGGCAGTGGAAGGAATTTTTACCTCCTCCACAGGGATGCCTCAAAATGAAGGCAACCCTCCTCGCTGCACCCCCCCCACCCCATTATTGCCCTTGTAGCCTCAGCAGAGGTCACCTCTCTCACCAATGCTGCTGAGGGTACAGAGCTAAAAGCTTACTGGCCAGACCAGCATTGTGAAGAATGAGCCTGGTGTCCTTAACTATACTTGGGCCTAGATTTGGCCACTGCTCGGAATGCTGGGGATTCACTCATTGACTGCATAGGCATGAGACCTGCCTGCCAACAGGAAATACCCCGTCCCAGGAAAACCCAAGAAGCACATGTCTCTGGTGTCGGTATTTGGATAGTGTCAGCTTTTTTTCTGAATGCTTCAATAGATTTATTTTCTTGGCCACAAAAGCCAAATTCTTGCCAGAGGTTTCAGACAGGCTCTGGTCAAAACAAACAATAGTCTGAGGAACTATACAGCCTACTTTTTTGTTGGGGCTTTAGCTTAAAACTGTTTTGAGAGAGTTCGATCTGGACTGAGAGTGTTTGGTGGTTCCCAGCAACCATGCATGTTTCTAACACGCGTGCTCAGGTGAAGTATTGATAAGGATCACTGCAGGTTTGGGAAGCAAACTATGTGTCTATGGACCATGAAAAGAAAACACACCAAGTTAAGTCCTGGTGTATTTTAAACAGGCTTCATTTCCCAGAAGGGTTGGAGCCATGCAAGATTAGCAGTAGAGATAACAAGGTGTAGAGCTGGATGAACACAGCAGGCCTAGCAGCATCAGAGGACCAGGAAGGCTGACGGGCCTAGACCTTTCTTCAGAAAGAGGATTAGCAAAAAAAGATTAGCAGTAAGCAGCTGGAGATCTTACTACTCCTTTTTAATCCTGTCAGACTTGAAAAGGTCCTCCATCAGCTGATTACCAGCTTTTTAAAATAATCCTCAACGACAAATTACAGAATTACAATCTCAGACACACTATCTTCAGCTGAAATCTCTTCTACAACTTGTACACACTAAGATTGAGGGGAAAATCTCTCGTGACCTTGCAGCTATTACTTGTACGGGATGATTGTGCACTTGACACAAAATCTGGAGCTGATTAAAACTTGATTTTAAATAATGATACACTATAAAATTACAGTATGAATCTTTTATACCTAGGTGAAAAGACCTAGGTTCATTGAAATCTTGCACTGGGGTAATGACATACATATTACACTTGTTAGCATTTTGGTGCTGAAGTTAAAGCATGAGTTAATTATACTGTTATATACCTGATTGGGGATTGGTTAGCTCAGTTAGCTGGTTTGCAATGCAGATTAACACCAACAGCGTGGGTTCAATTCCTGCATTTGCTGAAGCTACTACGAAGAACTCTCATTCTCAACCTCACCCTTGCCTGAGGTGTGGTGACCCTCAGGTTAAACCACCACCTGTCACCTCTGTAAAGATAGAGCAGCCCTATGGTCGATTAGCACTTTGGAACTTTAGCTAAGTACCTGATGATATCATTTGCTGGAATACCTGAACTACCTGACTAGAGGCTTTGCTAAATAGTTAATTATTGTAATTGTACCCTCACCCCCAAATTGCAATCAATGTCGACAATGAATTTCAGGTTCTTGATTGGTAAGAGGATCAAAGATTATGGGAAGAAGGCAGGAGACTGGGGTTGAGAAACATATCAGTCATGATCGAATGGTCTAATTCTGCTCCTACATCTTAAAGCTGCCAACTATTGCCACAGCTATTTCGAACATTGCCGACCAGTATTGGGGTACACTGCGATCACTGGAATCATAGTCTACTGTTTGACAGAGGAATATTAACACTATGCTGCTGCTTTTCTTTATTCTTCTGTGGTGTTCTTATGGGTCTTTGGCATCAAGTGCATAAATAGGAGTGGGTTCCTGGTTCTGGCGTTCAAATACAATCGAAATATAAACTGCTCAGGAACTCCAATTGCTGTCAGAAACCTGGGTTCTGACTCTGACTAGATTAAAAATGACCCACTTACCTCTCGATAATTGCTACTCTGGAGGTTCCTATCAGGGGCCTCCAAACACAAATCTGTCCAAGAATATACAAATCCAGCAGCAAAGTGAATTCTTGTAGAAAGCAGAGATAATGAGAACTGCAGATGCTGGAGAATCCAAGATAGCAAAGTCTGAAGCTGGATGAACACAGCAGGCCACATCTCTGATCACAATTTTAACCTCACTGCGAATCTTCTTCCAGGGATGTCTAACCTGAAGAAGTTACCCTCCTCCCTCCGGACCAACCTCAGGGAATCTCTCTCCCACTGCAAACCTGTCCGTCGTCCCTGGACTGATATCCCCTCCCCAGTTCTCCACCTATACTCTCCTCTCCACCTATCTTCTCCTCTATGCATCCTTGGTCCGCCCTCCCCTCTCTCCCTATTTATATCAGAACCCTCTCCCCATCCCCTTCTCTGATGAAGGGTCTAGGCCCGAAACGTCAGCTTTTGTGCTCCTGAGATGCTGCTTGGCCTGCTGTGTTCATCCAGCTTCACACTTTCTTACCTTGTAGAAAGCATGCCACCTTTTACAGCATTGAAAGGACAAGCCACCCTCAATGGAATTAACTATTCCCATTAATGAGTGGAATAACAAGGGGTAGAGCTGGATGAACACAGCAGGCCAAGCAGCATCAGTAGAGCAGGAAGGCTGACAGTTCAGCCTCGACGCTTCCCCATTTCTGAAGAAGGGTCTAGGCCTGAAACGTCGGCCTTCCTGCTCCTCTGATGCTGCTTGGCCTGCTGTGTTAATTCAGCTCTAACCCTTGTTATCCCAGATTCTCCAGCATCTGCAGTTCCTACCATCTCCGAAACAATTTTAACCCCTCTGCAAAGCCTCTTCTAAGGATGCCTACCCTGAAGAAGTTACTCTCCTCCCTCTGGAAAAACCTCAGTGAATCTCTCTTCCACTGCAACTCTCTCATAACCTCTTCAGCCTTGAAACTGCTCAACAACATCCTGAAGCAAACCTGGTACTACAGCCACATCACCTTTCTTATTACCTGCCTACAGAACGAGATTATCCCCAATGGACTACAGATTCAGGCACATTCAGGCCTTCCCAATTTGGCCCCGTGATTCCCTTGTCTGCTCCATACTCCCCTTCAGCCCTACCACACCCGGCGCTCTTCCTTGCAAGTGCAGGAAGCGCTACACTTGCCTCCACACCTCCTCCCTCATCCCCATCCCAGGCCCCAAGAAGATTTTTCACATCAAGCAGATGTTCACCTGCACCTGCTAATGTGGTATACTGTATCTGCTGTTCCTGTTGTGGCGTCCTCTACATTGGGGAAACCAAGCGGAGGCTTGGGGCCCGCTTTGCAGAACACCTACGCAATAAACAACTGCAACTCCCAGTCGCGAACCATTTCAACTTCCCCTCCCATTCCTCAGACGACATGTCCATCCTGGGCCTCCTGAAGTGCCACAACGATGCCACCCGAAGGTTGCAGGAACAGCAACTCATATTCTGCTTGGGAACCCTGAAGCCCAATGGTATCAATGTGGACTTCACAAGCTTCAAAATATCCCCTTCCCCAACCGCAACCCAAAACCAGCCCAGCTCGACCTGCCTCCCTGACCTGTCTTTCCTCTAACCTATCCCCTCCTCCCACCTCAAACCCCACCCACATCTCCTACCTACTAACCTCGCCCCACCCCCTTGACCTGTCCGTCCTCCCTGGGCTGACCTACCTCCTCGCTAACTCCCCACTTACACTCACCTCTACTGGCTCCATCCTCTTTGACCTGTCTGTCTCCTCTCCACCTATCTTCTCTATCCCTCTTCCATCCGCCTCCCCCTCTCTCCCTATTTATTTCAGAGCCCCCTTCCATTCCCCCACTTCTGAAGAAGGGTCTGGGCCTAAAACGTCAGCCTTCCCGCTCCTCTGATGCTGCTTGGCCTGCTGTGTTCATCCAGGTCTACACCTTGTTATCTTACATTCCCTGACCTAATGGAATGCATCCTTGAATATTTAAGAAATTAGCTAACTGCCAACGTACCACTCTTACTTAAAAAGGGGAAGGAGAGAGAAAACAGGTGATGACGGTCCAATTAACTTATCATTTATTCTTGGGAAAATGTTACAGTCCATTATAAAGGATAGAATTGAAATATTTAATATGATCAAACACAGTCAACATGGTTTCATAAAGGAGAAATCATACCGAACAAAGTTATAAGAATTATGTTGAGGAGATAACAAGTAGGATAGATGAAGGGGAATCAGTGGATTTATCCATGGATAAAAGATTGGCTAACTAATAGACAAAGAGTTTGGGTAAGGGGGAGTAATTTTAGAATGGTGACCTATAATTAGTGGAGTGACACACGGGGGGTCAGTGCTGGGACTACAATTATCTACAAAATATATCGATGATTTGGAGGAGGAAAGTGAATGTACATTAGCCAAGTTTGCAGATGACACAAAAATAAATGGGAAATCAATGGTGAATTTGACAGAATGTCTGCAGATAGTTATAGACAGTAAGTGGGCAGAAACTTGACAGATGGAATATAGTGTGAGAAAATGTGACATAATACTTTGGCAGAAGGAAAAGAGGAGTTGAATATTATTTAAATGGAGAAAGACTGCAGAAAGCTGTAGCAATGTGGGATTTGGGGTCCTTATACACGAATCAAAAATAGCTACCATCAAGTTCAGTGTGTAAAAGGAAAGCATGTGGAATTTTGCCCTTTATTCCAAAGGGAATGCAGAATACAAATAGAGAGGTGCTTCTTAAGGTACACAAGGTAATAATCAGACCACACTTGGAATACTGTGAATGGATTTCGTCCTCTTGTCTAAGGAAAAATATATTGGCATTGGAAACAGTACAGGCAAAGTTCACAAGTTTGATCCCAGGCATGAATTAATTTTCCTTTGAGGAGAAGTTCAGTCATTTGGATCCGTAATTGTAATGAATGGGATAGGTCAGTTAGGTGGACCTCACAGAACATGAGTTCCCTGATTGGGGCTGTTAATCCGGTCCTATCAGAGACCCCTGGCTGATAGATATAAACAGGCAGTGTCAAGGGTTCTGCTCACCCTAAGAGCCGACTCCAAGCTAGCTGGGTCAGTGTCATGTACTATGCACATGTAAATAAGGGATGAGTTGGTGACAGGACACGAGCCTTGCAGGATCATTTCAGTAATCGCTGGAGTTTAGAAAAATGAGAGGCGACCTTATTGAAACATATAAGATTCCTAATGTCCTGACAGGGTAGCTGCTGAGAGATTGTTTCCCCTTGTAGGAGAGACTAGTACAAGATTTCATAATCTGAGTAAACAGTAACAGGAATAATTTCTCTCTGAGACTGCAGTGAATCAGTGCTGTAGAGGCTGGGTCATCAAATATATTCAAGAATCAGGCGGACAGATTTTTAATTGGTAAGGATATTGAGACTTACGTGAATTAGACGGGAAAGGATTATTAGAACAGCCACGATCTCATCGAATGATCAACCAGACTCAGGCAAAAAGGTCTTTGATACAATTCCACAAAAGAGAATTAAATATTGCTGATAAAAACTTTTTGTCTCTTACCCATCAGAGAATTTGCAATGTTATTAATTCAAGGAGGAAACCTACAATAATCCTGCACGGGAAGAGACTGTTGATGCATTGGCAAACAGACTCCGGTAGAGGTATTGCTATAGAGAATGTATCCATACATACTAATTGACAGTTAACTACCAGGCATTTTAAAATTTTTGAACCAGTACAACGGCTTGCAGGTAGAGCTATTGTACATGAAATGAACAAAAAGGACAGTAACAACATGCATGAAAAAAATTGTTTGAGTACAGGAAATGATTGTGGTTAACAGATTTTCTTTTCAGATGGAGGAAGGGGGTCAATAGGTGGCAGATGAGGTTCAACATGGAACAATGTGAAATGATTCATTTAGGTTGGAAGAACATGGAGAAACAAAACAAAAAATGCATGATTCTAAAGCGGGTGCAGGAGCAAAGAGATCTGGGTTTATATTCACGTCAGTCATTGATGTTGCCAGGACAGGTTGAAAACATGGTTAAGAAAGCATATAGTAACCTATAATAGGGACACACAGTACAAGCAGGGAGGTTATGTTGAACATGTATAGGATAATGTTTGGACCTTAATTGAATTATTATGTCCAATTCTAGCACTGATGTTTGGAAAGTTGTGAAGGATTTCAATTTATTTAATTTATTATTGTCACTTATACCTAGGTACAGTGAAAAGTTTTGTTTTGCATGCAGTACACGCAGATCATACCATTAAAAAGTGCATCAGGGTAATAAAACACTGCACAGAATACAACGTTAAGGCTGCAGAGAAGGTGCGCAGAGAACAAGATTAACATTAAATTTAAAATTTCAGAGATCCATTCAGAAGTCTGATAACAGTGGGGAAGAAGCTGTTCTTGAATCTACTGATATATGTGTTTAAGTTTTTGCATCTTCTGCTTGATGGAAGAGGTTGGAAGACATTATAATCAAGGTGGAAGGTGTTTTTGAATATGTTTGCTGTCTTCCCAAGGCAGTGAGAATCATAGATGGAGTCAATGGATAGAACATTGGCCTGCATGATGGACTGGGCAGTGATCACAACTCTCTGTAATTTCTTACAGTTCTAGACACAGCAGTTGCCATACCAAGCCATGGTATATCCCGATAGGATGTTTTCGACTGTACATCTATAAAAATTGGTAAGATCCCTTTAAGGACATGCTGAATTTCCTTAGCTTCCTGAGAAAGTAGAAAGATTGGGCTTTCCTGACTGTAGCATCAACATCAGTGCAGAAAAGATTCACAAGAATGTGACAAGGAACTTCAATTACGAAAATAGATATCAGAAGTTACAACTTTTTCCCTTTGGGCGGAGAAAGAAGCCCGGGTGGAGATTTGATAGAGGCATTCATAATCATGAGAAGACAGGGTGGAATAGAGAGGGATAAACTGTTGGCACTCATGAAAAGAACTGAAAACATCAGATTTCAAGTAGCAGGTAAAAAAAGCTAACGTGGCAATCACAGCTTTCTTATGCAGTGAATGGTTAAAGTCTGTAATGCACTGCTGGACATGGTTCTATTGAAACATTCAAGAGGGAGTTAAATGGTTATCTGACAAGGGAGAGTGAACAGGGTTATGGGGAGAAGATGGGAAAATGGCATTAAGTTAATTGATCAGTAAGATCACCAGAGTTGGTGCAGGCACAGTAGGTTGAATGGACCCCTTCTGTACTGCACCAACTCTGCGATCTAAGTAAGAAACAAGCCATGCTGTCTAACGATTGGGTTGGGGGGTGGAATTGTTCCTATCTGGAACAAGTGAAACATGTTTCACTATGATGTGCACTATTGCCTCAGGGTTGGATGAAGAGTCTAGCTGGCTCTTCATCAGAACTGAAGTGAAGTGTGGAGGAGACAGCATTTATGCAACAGTTGAGGTGGGGTAATTGGAGTGCTGGGGGAAGAAAGGATGTTGATAGTTCGGATTAGGTTATCAGAATGTGATATTGCCTCAGTTGGCTGCTGCAAAGTCATTCTGCAGAAGTGGGGATACAGCCAAACAAATTCTACTGGGTATGACTGTGAAGGTGCATCCCAAATAGTGAAACATTTCCTCGATTGCCTTCTATTACCAGAGACTTGCAGCACAGGACTTGATATTCTATCAATTCCTCAAGCCACAGCCTGTGGGGAACAGTGATGAGCCAGGAGCGAGATGACAAGAAAATTACAGCTTTTTTCATCCCAAGATGTATCTTCCTTTTTCTTGCGCTGTGAGGTCTAAATTAAAGAAAAATTAAAATGTGGAAATGTATTAAATCTTGTCATTGTGCCCAGATACTGCTGCTCACATTGCAGGCATTTTCACTTATTTGAGCAATAAAAGACTGTCATTTCTACTCGACTGCTCTGGGAAATCAAGGGCATGAGAATACATTCATTGAAATCATAGAAACCTCAGGACAGATGTATCATGACTATCGAGTCTAATTCCGTTTTACAGCTCTGTTCCTCAATCCTTTAATATTCGCAGTACTGAAGTGTTTCTCCAAGTTCTATTTATACACTGAACTTCAAGATCCACTTAAGATAAAGTGTTTCGTACTCTAATAAGTCTTTGTACAACAAATTCCTTCCAAACACCTACTTCTACCTATATTATCGATATTGAGTTTTTTGCCTACTTAGTGGCAAGTGGAGAAGTGTGGGAGAGGAAGAGGAACAGGTAATACTTCACTGTTTATACTCAAAAGCATTTTTGTTTTGTATTTGTTCAGAACCACTTCTGCCGTACTCTCTTATTGCAGCCATATCTGTCCAGCATGTCAATCAACTCAGTGAATTTATGATAACTTTTATGTCTCCAGCATCGCTGATAAACAAGTGCAGACCATTGCCTTTTAATGGGCTGAAAATAAAAAAATGCTGGCAATCATACTAAGTAAGGGAGCATCCATGGAGAGAGTAAGCTAATGATTTGAGTCTAGCTGGCTCTTCATCAGAACTGAGGTGAAGTGTGGAGGAGACAGCATTTATGCAACAGTTGCGATGGGGTAGTTCGAGTGCTGGGGGAAGAAAGGATGTTGATCGTTCGGATTAGGTTATCAGAATGTGAGAATGGCAGAACAATAGAGCATAGAGCATAGAACAATACAGCGCGGAACAGGCCCTTCGGCCCTCGATGTTGCGCCGACCTGTGAACTAAACTAAGCCCCTCCCCCTACACTATCCCATCATCATCCATCTGCTTATCCAAGGACTGTTTAAATGCCCCTAATGTGGCTGCGTTAACTACATTGGCAGGCAGGGCGTTCCACGCCCTTACCACTCTCTGAGTAAAGAACCTGTTAGTATGCCCACATTCATTGAAGGAGTGAATAAACCAATATTTATCTTCTAAATTCCAGGGAATGCAACCTTCGCTGGTACAATCTGTCTTTGTTCTGAAATTTTTAGCACGTGGGTTCTATAATGTTCTATATTAAAAACAATCACCAAATTTTCTCTCCAAACCCTATTGCCATTTGCCAGTTTCTCCTCCTTTATTGCTTCTCGATGTCTGAGGCCCAGAATATTATCTTTCTTGATGCTGTCCATGCTCACATCTGATCTTTCAAACATGCAGAATGGCCATTTCAATGAGATGTTGGAGAGCAGCCAAAAAGATCCATTGCCTTTGAGGGAGAAAAGCGGGGAATGGTGGTTGAATGAATGTAACCACATTCTCCCAAAATCCAGCTCAGCATTTGTAAAGTTAATGGGTTACACAGTTGAAGTAAATCATTTTCAAGGCCATTTCCTATGACTGGCAACCAAATCATTTTGAAAACAATAGCTGAACTGGAGGGAAGACAGGAAACTAGATTCTGTTTTATAACTAGAATCAGACCGCCATTGCGCACTGTTAGTTTCATAATGTTCTTTGTTCTTTGAGGATGTGACTAGAAAAGTTGATGAGGGTCAAGCTGTGGATGTGGTGTATATGGACTTCAGTAAGGCATTTGATAAGGTTCCCCATGGTAGGCTCATTCAGAAGGTCAGGAGGAATGGGATACAGGGGAACTTAGCTGCCTGGATACAGAACTGGCTGGCCAACAGAAGACAGCGAGTGGTAGTAGAAGGAAAATATTCTGCCTGGAAGTCAGTGGCGAGTGGTGTTCCACAGGGCTCTGTCCTTGGGCCTCTACTGTTTGTAATTTTTATTAATGACTTGGATGAGGGGATTGAAGGATAGGTCAGCAAGTTTGCAGACGACACAAAGGTCGGAGGTGTCGTTGACAGTATAGAGGGCTGTTGTAGGTGCAGCGGGACATTGACAGGATGCAGAGATGGGCTGAGAGGTGGCAGATGGAGTTCAACCTGGATAAATGCGAGGTGATGCATTTTGGAAAGTCGAATTTGAAAGCTGAGTACAGGATTAAGGATAGGATTCTTGGCAGTGTGGAGGAACAGAGGGATCTTGGTGTGCAGATACATAGATCCCTTAAAATGGCCACCCAAGTGGACAGGGTTGTTAAGAAAGCATATGGTGTTTTGGCTTTCATTAACAGGGGGATTGAGTTTAAGAGTCGTGAGATCTTGTTGCAGCTCTATAAAACTTTGGTTAGACTGCACTTGGAATACTGCGTCCAGATCTGGTCGCCCTATTATAGGAAAAATGTGGATGCTTTGGAGAGGGTTCAGAGGAGGTTTACCAGGATGCTGCCTGGACTGGAGGGCTTATCTTATGAAGAGAGGTTGACTGAGCTCGGTCTCTTTTCATTGGAGAAAAGGAGGAGGAGAGGGGACCCAATTGAGGTATACAAGATAATGAGAGGCATTGATAGAGTTGATAGCCAGAGACTATTTCCCAGGGCAGAAAGGGCTAACACGAGGGGTCACAGTTTTAAGCTGGTTGGAGGAAAGTATAGAGGGGATGTCAGAGGCGGGTTCTTTACACAGAGAGTTGTGAGAGCATGGAATGCGTTGCCAGCAGCAGTTGTGGAAGCAAGGTCATTGGGGTCATTTAAGAGACTGCTGGACATGCATATGGTCACAGAAATTTGAGGGTGCATACATGAGGATCAATGGTCGGCACAACATTGTGGGCTGAAGGGCCTGTTCTGTGCTGTACTGTTCTATGTTCTAATGGTGTGTCTAACTGCAAGACTGGAAAGAACAGCCCCTCCACTGGGGTGGGGGCATTAGAGACAGAGGGTGACCGAGTGTGTAACAAGCAATGCTAAATGAAAGGGAAGTAATGTGTTCACAATCTGAAGGTGTTGAGCTCAATATTAAGTCCAGAGGCTGTAAAGTGCCTAATCTGGTGTCAAGATGTTGTTCCTACAGTTTGCACTGTGGTTCACTGGGGCACTGCAGTATGCTGAGGACAGACACGTGGGCATGCGAGCAGGATGCTGCATTAAAATGACCGGCTGTGAGAAGGTCAGGGTCATGCTTGTGCACAGACCGGAGGTGTTTTGTAAAGCAGTCACCCAGTCTGTGTTTGGTTTCTCCAAGGTAGAGAGGCCACATTGGGTGTAGCAAATATAATACATAGGATTGGAGGAGGTACAGGTAAAATGTTGCTTCACCTGGAAAGACTGTTTAGGCCCTCGGATGGTGAGAAGGGAGAATGTGAAGGGGCAGGTGTTACATCTTCTGCGGTTACATAGGAAGGCGCCGTGTGAAGGGGGTGTGGGAAGAGGGGCTGGTGTTGGTGGTCGAGGAATGGATTAATGTGTCTTGAAGGGTACAATCCCTAAGAAATGCAGACAGGGGAGTGAGTGGAACACGGGAAGGTGCTGACCCACTCTTTGTAATTCAGAATGCAA
Source organism: Stegostoma tigrinum (assembly GCF_030684315.1). Classification (NCBI taxonomy): domain Eukaryota; kingdom Metazoa; phylum Chordata; class Chondrichthyes; order Orectolobiformes; family Stegostomatidae; genus Stegostoma; species Stegostoma tigrinum. The sequence continues at coordinate 65,994,144 of NC_081368.1, forward strand.
AGCATGCAGAAAACCTGGCACCTTTAAATCCCATTAGTTCTGTTCATACCATTTCCCATTTAATACTTATAAATATTAGCTGCCATTTGACATGCACCACTGGTAATCCAGGAGTGTTTCCTTTTATAAATATTAAGGTGAAATAGTCATTAACCATCATTCATTTATCCTCTCCTCTAAGATTTTGTCTCTCAGTAGATTTCACACTTTTAATTATCTAATTGTTCTTGATTTGTGCACAGTAGGGAAGTCTTTAAACTAATGACCAGTCTTTTACCATTCATATATTTAACTTTCCTAACTTTTGTCTTTTCCTTCTTCCCTAGACTTTTGCTATTTCTCTTAGTTTGCTTCCTTGTAACCGGCAGTCAATTTGTAAAATGTGATTACTTTAAATGCCCTTTTGCCCTAATCTCTTCATTTAGTTCTGTAACTTCACTTCTGACACAATTCTTTTGCTTCTCTGTAAAGTATTTGTAGTTTGAGTCTTAACCATCTTGTACCAGAATAGGTATTACTTATTGCAGTCCAGTCCTTTATATTACAGTCTGAGATAACAAGGTGCAGAGCTGAATGAACACATCAGGCCAGGCAGCACCAGAGGAGCAGAAAGCTGGCATTTCGGGTCTGGACCCTTCTTCAGAATTGGGGGAGGGGAAGGGGTCTCAGAAATAGAGAGAGGGGGAGGCGATGATGGAAAGTGGATAGAGGAGCAGAGAAGACGGACAGGTCAAGGAAGCGGGGATGAATGCAGTACAGGTGAATGCAGGTAGGGATAGCAAAATGTGAAGCTGGATGAACACAGCAGGCAAACAAGCAGCATCTCAGGAGCACAAAAGCTGACATTTCGGGCCTAGACCCTTCATCGGAAAGGGAACTGGAATAAATAGGGAGAGAGGGGGAGGCAGACCGAAGATGGAGAGAAAAGAAGATAGCTGGAGAGGAGAGCATAGGTGGGGAGGTAGGGAGGGGATAGGTCAGTCCAGGGAAGACGGACAGGTCAAAGAGGTGGGATGAGGTTAGTAGGTAGGAAATGGAGGTGCGGCTTGGGGTGGGAGGAGGGGATAGGTGAGAGGAAGAACAGGTTAGGGAGATGGAGACAGGCTGGGCTGGTTTTGGGATGCAGTGGGGGGAGGGGACGAGCTGGGCTGGTTGTCTGGTGCAGTGGGGGGAGGGGAAGAACTGGGCTGGTTTTGGGATGCAGTGGGGGAAGGGGAGATTTTGAAGCTTGTGAAGTCCACATTGATACCATTGGGCTGCAGGGTTCCCAAGCGGAATATGAGTTGCTGTTCCTGCAACCTTCGGGTGGCATCATTGTGGCACTGCAGGAGGCCCATGATGGACATGTCATCAAGAGAATGGGAGGGGGAGTGGAAATGGTTCGCGACTGGGAGGTGCAGTTGTTTATTGTGAACCGAGCAGAGGTGTTCTGCAAAGCAGTCCCCAAGCTTCCGCTTGGTTTCCCCAATGTAGAGGTAGCCACACCGGGTACAATGGATACAATATACCACATTGGCAGATGTGCAGGTGAACATCTGCTTTATATGGAAAGTCATCTTGGGGCCTGGGAGGGGGGGGAGGGAGGAGGTGTGGGGGCAAGTGTAGCACTTCCTGCGGCTGCAGGGGAAGATGCCGGGTGTGGTGGCGTTGGAGGGGAGTGTGGAGCGAACTAGGGAGTCATGGAGAGAGTGGTCTGTCCGGAAGGCAGACAAGGGTGGGGACGAGAAAATGTCTTGGGTGGTAGGGTTGGATTGTAGATGGCGGAAGTGCCGGAGGATGATGCATTGTATCCGGAGGTTGATGGGGTGGTGTGTGAGAACGAGGGGGATCCTCTTGGGGCGGTTGTGGCGGGGGGCGGGGTGTGAGGGATGTGTTGCGGAAATGTGGGAGTTGGGATGGGAGTTGGTCAGTGAGGAGGGAGGGGCGGGCAGGGGGAAGACAGACAGGGAATGTTAAAATTAAAATGGCTTGTGGATGGTAACCTTGAGGGAGTCAGTACAGACGGAACAAGGGCAAAAACAAAATACAGAATCATAAATAAGAACAGTGATTGGCAGAAAATTCAAGCCATTCAAACACAATAATGTGAACAACGCTAAAAAAAATTAAGAGGAAAAGTCTCAAGACATTGTCAATTGATGCATGGAGCATTCAATTAGTTGCACACATCGGTACAAATGGATACAGCATAGTTGGGATTATGGGGACATGGCTTGAGGGTCACAAGGGATGGAAATTAAATATCCAGAGGTATTCAGTTTGAATGAAGGAAATGAAGGGGGGCTGGGTACTGCTGGTTAAAGTGGACATTAACACAATGGTGAGGAAGGTGATTAGCTCCAGTGAAGTGGAATCGGTACAGTCAAGCTTAGAAACACCAAGACGTGAAAACAATAGTGGCGGATGTATATAGAACATTAAACTTCTGTCGTTAGGTTGGGGGAAGGCAGTAAGTACAAAATTACAGCCGACAGCAATAAGTTTACATTGTAAATTTTACCTTCATTCACTTGTGTACATGAGCATCACTGGTTGGCCAGCATTTATTGCCTGTCCCTAGCTGCCATCATGAAGCTGCACACAAATCACTGCAAGTTGGCATACAAAATCAAAGCGAATAGAAATAATCTTTTATCTCCACATTCCAAAGAAGGGAATTCTAGACCACATCAGAAGTATTACGTACAGTCTTTCACCTCGAAGCCCAGGTGCTGACTGACTGACAGTGTTAAAATTATGAGACCATGCAAAAGAAACTTGGATTGCTGGGCAGGGCATTTGTCAGACAGCCACCTTAGAAGAGCATGCACACATTGGAAGTAGTTCAGAGAAAGTTAAGTGGGTGAATCCTTGAGAAAAGAAGGGGCTTATATTATGAGGGAAGGTTGAGTCAGTTGGACTGACAGTTTTGGGAATCTGGAAGACTGAATGGTGATGTATTGAAACATTTAAGGTTCTGAGGCAACATGCCCGGATAGATGCAGGGAGGATGTTTCCCTTCATGGGGAAATCTAAAACAAGGGAGCAAAGTTTAATCATCAGGACTCTTCCATTGAAAACAGAAATGAGGTGAAACTTGTCCTCCAAGAGAAGAGGGTCAGTAGCTATTGGAGTTTAGGCCAATATTCAAGTCTGAGTTGGATATATTTTTGATTGACAAGGGAATCAAAGGAGAGGCAAGGAGGGAAATAAAGGGCAAGGCAAATTCAGAGCCCTGGTCTGATTGAAAAGCAGAGCAGGCTCAAAGGGTAAATGACCTCTGTTCCTATTTTTTCATGTTGTTTTGCTTAGATGCTGTCACTTTCAAATGTGTTTAAAGTCATTGAAGAGGATTAAAACTCACCAATTTAATGAAGAATATTGCATTTGAAATGTTGTCAGGGGATAAAGAATGATCAAACTTTATTGGAGCTATTGCAAGATCCTGAAAGGTGAATTAGGGTGAAGAACCAAGATAATACAAGGGTACCACAAGGCACTTGTATTTGCTACCAACAATGGTATTGCCCATGGTCACAAATAGAGAAGCTACCAATGATGAGTCCTAAGATGATAATACTGAAATAGTCCTGCTGGACATATTTGGTAAAATGAATCAGATAAAGCAAATGACATTAAACTAAAGCTAGATTCACCATTAAAAGTCACAGCCAAGACAGATGGGTATTGGAGACTGGCTGTATCATATGCCAAGATTTATTTTAGAGACTAGTATTATTTACTTTTCAACTAGCAGTGTGTAAGGAAAACACTATTTATTTTCAGGAACAAATTTTAAAAAAGGTCATGTTTCTTCAAGAGAAAAATCTCTGTCCGGAGTGTGCACCACTCCACCAAAACATTCTGCTGGCCCATCATCAACCCACTTGTATCAGCACAAGCTTCCAAATCACCATGAGCAATACCAAAGAATCATACAGCATGGAAACAGACCCTTCGGCCCAACCAGTCCATGCCGACCATAATCCCAGGCTAAACTAGCCCCACTTGCCTGCACTTGGCCCATATCCCTCCAAATCTTTCCTACTCATGAGCTTATCCAAATGTCTTTTAAACATTGTAACTATTCATACATCTACCACTTTCTCTGCCAGTTCATTCCACCCACAAACCACTCTCTGTATAAAAATAGTTGCTCTACATGTCCTTTTAAAATATTTTTTCTGCCAACTTAAAATATGTCCGCTGGTTTTGATTTCTCGCATCCCAGGGAAAAACCCTTGTCGTTCACCTTATCTATGCCCCTCATGATTTTATAAGCGTCAGTAAGGTCACCCCTCAACTTCCGAGTGGAAAAGTTCCAGTTTTTCCAGTATATTCTTATGTCTCAAACTCTTCATTCCCTGCAACATCCTGGTAAATCTTTTCTGAACCCTGTCCAGTTTAATAATATCCTTCCTACATCAGGGCGACCAGAACTGCTCGTAATGCTCCAGAAGAGGACTGACCAACGTGATGTTCAACCACAATCTGCAACATCTTACTAAAAGTTGCTGCTGTGATTGTGAATGAGATTGAATTCCTATGAGATCTGTGCTTTGGTATAATCTTAACATCACACGTGTAATTTGCAAAAGTTTCATTGCAAAAGTCCACAATTATTGCTAAAAAATGGAATGAGGTTGTATTGAGCTGCTGTATAAGGTGATAAAGCTACAGTAAATCATTGACTAGTTACTAACATGCCTGGAAAAGAAAAAAAAGGCTTTCATTATTCATGGGCAGCTGTGGCCATTAACTTCCACTAATAACCCCATGAAACATGCTCGATCTAAGACACACTTTGGATAGGAAACCTCAACATTAATGAGCTCATTACGTTTAATGCCTTGCGTAGGGTTTTACAATCTGATACAGCAGGGAGACTAAAATAGTTATACTCCAATGCCACTTCCAACCAAAGAAAGGAAGGTGGAGGATTAAACCTATGGGTTCACAATTTTTTCAGCAACACGAAACATTTTTTTAAACAGCCCTGAAAGCTAAATTAGATTTTTTTTAAGAGGAGTTGCACAGATGTCTCACTTTAGCAGTGTGAATGGAACGTGAGGATGGAGGGGAGGGGAGGGGAGAGGGTCATATACAGGGCCGATTACTCCTCAGAAAATGTCAAAGACTGGTCACATTAAAATAAAAAGTGACGAATCAGGCCCCAGCCCTAAGCTTTCCAAGTGATATTTGAATTCTAACAGCGTGCAAAATTTACAAGTTGAGGGGGAGAAGGTACCTGTGCTACACTATGTGGATTTTGTATGAGTTGAAGTTGCTTCAAGGCAGATTTGACAACTCTAAGATATAGGTTAATAATATCTATGCTTTTAATATTTCTGCTTAAGATGAAAAACACTTGCAAGGCCACAACTATTGCTCACCTTTAAATGCCCTGACGATCAGGAGATGGGCCTAGAGAATTGATGATTCCAGGATTGTTTTCCGAATGAAATTTCAGGATGTTGATTTAATGATGATGAAGGAACGGTGGAACATAAAAACCAAAAGAAATGGTGGAACATGCCCAGCACATGAAATAGTATATGTTCCCAACTCCCCTTTATATTTTTAACAATCCAACTATCTCATCCTTCCCTTCACACATAACACTCCTTTTTGCTAGCCTACTGTATTATTGACAGACAGAATTTCAAGGTCCCATCAATATTACTGCCTCCTCTGCCTTCAGTATCAAATTACTGATTAACTCGAACATAACTATTCACTGTTCCATCATATACACCTACCACCTACAACAAGATGCCTCTCTGACAGTGACACCTTCTCCATTACAGATTCCCTCTGTCCAATCTGTCACAGCAGCACTCATTGCCAAAATATGTCTTGCTCACTTCCACAACTCTTCTGTCAATCATTAATCCTCACTCCTCTCATTCCCAACCCTTGCCGTATACCACCCTCCAAAGTTCTGACACTGTCCTCCTCACTCAGATGCTGGGCTGATTTTTCTCAGCCCCTGAACTGTAAGAATACGTGGTTAGAAATAGACATTTGATTGTTAAACAAATATAATTAATGAGGCTGGATAGACATCAATATTAAAACGTTTAAAAGATTCAGATTAAAGGAGGAGTTAACCGTTAAAGACATCATTGCAGCCAGAGTGGTACACTTTAAAATTAGAATCTACTTTGAATCATTGATTGCTGTCCACAACATGAGGGAATGTTCCATGGACTGTAACCATTTGCAATCCTCCTATCCACAGAGTTTGACAGCAGACATGAGCCACATTATCGTTATCATCATACCAACCTAACACACTTCCAATACTGCTCTATACTTTAACGTTGCATGCTGAAGTGCCCCAATACTTTAATTTACAATTGTAATACTACTGCTTGGATGGTTTACGCACATCTCATGGATCAGATCAAGATGCATCTGCAGACTCCTTGCTTGCTCTCTTGGCACACATTCACTCAGTTTAGAGGGAGCTGGCACCAGTAGTGGAGTAGAAGAGGGGGAACAGGCTTCACTTGAACCATGCAGGGACCAGTGTACTGGTTGATCGAATAACATGGGCTGCAGAGGGGGCTTTAAACTAAACCAGGGAAAGGAACGTGCAGACAAAAGAGACAAAATGTAGGCTTACAAAGCAAAATGATACAGTGGCATTGCCAGGCAACTCTTTAGACAATGATAACCACGGTCGAAAAGGAAATGTCAGACTTTATAAGCGTAGAGTCATGGAGCACAGAAACAGACCCTTCTGTCCAACTAGTCTGCGCTGACCATAATCCCAAACTAAAATAGTTCCACCTTCCTGTGCATGGTCCATATCCCCCAAACATTTCTTATTCATTAACTTATTCAAATGTCTTTTAAATGTTGCAACTGTACCTGCACCCACCACTTCCAAATATGAAACACTCCTGTGTAAAAAAATTACCCCTCATGTCTTTTTTAAATCTTTCTCATCTCACCTTAAAAACACAGATGCTTGTCTTGAAAAATCCTCCCAGCTAGGGAAAAACACCTGTCATTTGCCTTATCTATACCTTCAAGACTTTATAAGCTTCTATTGTGTCACTCCAATGTGGAATAAAGACAAATGGTCCTTCAACTAAATATGCAGAACAAACTAAATCAATTAATAGCACAAATGTAAGTTAATGGATATGATTTAGAGCCTTGATGGAGATATGGTTACATGGTCATCAGTAACTAAATATTCAGGGCACACGTATGATACAAAGCCTTCTGTCTCACCATCTCTAGCCAAATGAAAAAAAAACACCAACTGGCAAAGCACTTCCTGGAAGGCAATGCCTTTTAAAGTGTTCCATCCTCTTGTTGCAAACCATTCAATCCATGAGGGGGCTGAATGCCTACAGGACAGGTCATCATTCTGTTTGATCAGGAATGAACTCCAACTGGCAGTAATACGTTGCTGGGCCAAAAGGTGAAAGTGGAAGAAGATTAACAATCAAAAAGCATCCTGAATGAAGACAGGAATCTGAAGTGGAGTTCATGACCAATCAGGAAAATCCTCACATGTTTGACTGAATTTTAGAACAGTCGAACGAAATAAAGTCACCTGTGTTAAACTCTGTATTCAGTCTCAGAGATAATGGGAACTGCAGATGCTGGAGAATTCCAAGATAATAAAATGTGAGGCTGGATGAACACAGCAGGCCAAGCAGCATCTCAGGAGCACAAAAGCTGGCGTTTCGGGCCTAGACCCTTCATCATCTAGGCCCGAAACGTCAGCTTTTGTGCTCCTGAGATGCTGCTTGGCCTGCTGTGTTCATCCAGCCTCACATTTTATTATCTCTGTATTCAGTCTACTGTGTTTGAGCATTGTTGTCAACAGAAATGGTTGAAAAAGTACAATGCTGAAGCCATGTACTCTCGTAGAATAAAAATGAGCAGCCTGGCACAACATCCTAAGGTCAAAAGTCAAGAAGGCAGCATTCCAACAAAAGGATGTCGCCCAGAGAGAAATCAAAAAAGTGAAGCATGGTGGGAAGTGAAAGCCCAAGAGATCCAATAATATGTGGACCATGACATGCAAAGCTTATCAAATGAACAAATTCCCTTCTGGCTGCAGTATGGTATTTGAATTCCTTAAGAGCGACAATGCATTTATCAAGTCTGGAAAGGGCGTTTTCAACAAACATTGAGCCACGAGTCTGCTGACAGCTGATACTCTCCAGGCTGTTCCCGGTATCCTGTCCAATCCAAGTGCAGGCCCCAGCGTTGGTGGAAGAGCGGCCCCAGGCAGTCACAACAACCAACAAAGCCAGGGGCCCTGATGTTATTCTAGGTGTGGTCTTCAAAGCATCTGTTCTTATTGAGATTCTGCACACTGCTATTAAGGAACTTGGGTGGAAAAAGATCCTCATCGTGAATTCAGGAATGCGGCAAATGTAAGTACCTGTCAGAAAGGAGATAAATGATAACTGTGGAAACTATCGATTTAGGGCCAGGAAAACCTTACTATGCATTTTCCCAAATCTTCTTGTACCCGAGGGAATGCTAGAGAGACAATATAACCTCGGAACTACCAGGAGAAGCTTCGGCAAGGTCTTTGTCATCAGACAAATCCAAGAGGAATGTTGAGAACAATCTTCGGGATCTATTCATTGCTGGACCTGACTAAAATGTGTGATTCTGTAAATCATAAGGCTCTGTGATGATGCTGTCCAATATTTAGACTTTTAAGAAGCTATATTGTAAACCTGCAATTGCTTTGTGATGTTACAACTTCAGCTGTCGTGTGTGGGAGATCTGAAACTGAAGCCTTCAAAATCCAATTTGTCATCCTTTAAATGAGAGTGAGCAGGCGGCGGGGTCCCTACGCCAATTATCCAGTTATGAGGATCGTCAGCATCCCTGAAGCCCCACCAAGAGAGGTCAGGTCTGGGACTGAGAAAGGATATCAAAGAGAAGGCTTCTCAACCTGGACAGTGGCCTTGGCTGCCTCAGACCTCGTTACTGAGATATGGAACCGCCAACTCCTGGTCCGGTCCATCAAGTTGGCAGCCTTTGCACATGAGGGCTGATTCGAGTTTTTCATTTGTTTTGATTTATTATTGTCACATGAACCTAGCTGCAGTGAACAGTTTTGTTTTGCGTGCAGTACAGGCAGATCACACCATACAATGTGCATGAGGATAACGGATCAGAGCTAATAATACAGCGTTACGGCTGAAGAGAAGATGCACAAGGAGTGACACTGACATTGAATTTAAAATGTAATGGGTCCATTCAGAAGTCTAATAACATCGGGGAAAACATTGTCTTTATTCTGTTAGTACATGAGTTTAACTTTTGCATTTCCTGTCGGACAGCAGAAGTAGGAGCTGGGGTGGGATAGTTTTTTTTTTGGTTGCCTTCCCGCTGGAGTCAGTGGATGCAAGGTTGGCTTACGTGATGGACGAGGCTGTGTTCCCAACTCTCTGTAGTTTCTTACAGTACTGGGCACAGCAATTACCATACCACGCCTTGATGTGTTCAGATAGAATGCTTTCTTTGGTGCATTGATAAAAATTGGTAAGTGTTTTTCCAGACATGCTGAATTTCCTTAGCCCCCGGGGGAAGTAGAGGTGTTGTTGTGCCTTCTTGACCATCGCATCATTGTAGGAGGACCGGGACAGACTGTTGATGATCATCACTCCTTGGAACTTGACAGTCTCGGCCCTCTCCACCTCAGCTCCACTGATGTAGACAGGGGCATGACTTCTACCTTGCTTTCTGAAATCAATGACCAGCTCTCTTGTTTTGCTGACATTGAGGGAAAGATTGTTATCTCCACACCATGCCACCAAGCACCTATCTCTTTCCTGTGCTCTGTCTCATCATTGTTTGAGGTCCAGCCTACAATGGCTGACATCATCAGCAAACTTGTAGATGGAGTTAGGACAAAAATTGGCCACACAGTCATGAGTGTGTTGGGAATACAGTAAGGGACTGAGTACACAGCCTTGCAGGGTGCTGGTGTTGAGAATTATTGCAGAGGAGGTATCCTCACAGAATGTGGCCTGTGGGTGAGGGGAAGGGATAGTGAAGGGGACAGGTGGGGATCACTCCTCCTCTGAGAGAATGCAGAAAAGATTTGTTAGGATGTTACCAACATCGGAGAGTTTAAGCGAACGAGGAGAGGCTGCCTAGGCTTGGACTTTTCTCCCCTGCAGCGTCATAGAGGTTTAAAAAATCATGAGGGGCTTTGTTAGGGTGATTAGCCAATGTCTTTTCCCCAGGGAGGTGGAGTCCAAAACTAGAGAGCATGGATTTAAGGTGTGAGGGTAAATATTTAACAGGGACCTAAGGGGCTACATTTTCACACAGGGGCTGGTGCATGTATGGGATGAGCTGCCAGAGGAAGTGGTAGAGGCGAGTAGAAATGACAACATCTAAAAAAACATTTGGGCAGGTACATGGATGCAAAAGGTTTAGAGGGATATGGGTCTAAGGTAGGTAAATGAGACTAGTTCAGTTTAGAAAACCTGGTCAGCATAGACAAGTTGGGCTGTTTCCACACTGTATGACTGTCTGAGTCTATTTCCCAGCTGATCCCTCACCCAGCAGTTAGCTTTATTGACAGTTTTGGTTTCCTTTCAGATGGGTTCTGGTGAAGACCACAGTCCAGGAAGCCTACAGTGTGGTAAATGGCAGTGTTCCTTGACAGGTTGGATTGGAAATCTATCTTTCTGAAGGGTCTAATGACAGAGGGGTCGGATTCTGATGGATGGGTGGGACATCTGCTCATCGAAGTGCTAACTGGTGACAGAATGGGCAGCAAGTAAGAGGGACGATGTGACAGAAAACAGGCAAGTCTGGAAGGCATTTACCTTTTCCACAATGCAATTTGTACCTCCCTTTGGCTGCCAGGTTTCCTGAAGTGTATAAATTCCAGCTGGGCAGGGTTAAGACTGGGGTGATGTGCCTGTTAAAGATTAAAGGGAAGTTGAAAGATGCTCCCATTTACACACAATAACATTGACAGCATCCGTGTTCACAGCGATTCATCTGCCCGTAAGGTGCTGAGAATGTTGGATTAAAAATGGTCATACTTTAAATCCTACATTTACTTCTATAACAGAATAAAGTTGGGGTCTGAAGCGCAGCTAATCAGCATTTCTGTTTGGATACAAGGCCCGTGAAGTTCATGCTGCCACGGAGATAGGCTGCGTGAAGAGAAGGGTTTCTTAGGTTTTCTGAAAAGTCACAGGCATAGGCGGTCTGCCAGGATTTGGAGCAAAAGTGGGGTGGGTTTGGGGGAGAGAGATAGATATATGTATGTGGAGAGAGAGGGAGAAACACCTGGCAGATGGAAATTGTGACAGCTCACTGTGTGGGAATGCAGACGGAAGCTTGTGTTCAGATTGAAAAGGCCAAGTTCATGAGGTCTTTCAAATGAGTCAAGAGGATTAACCTGTATTTCACAAATAATCCCCTGAAAAGAAACCTCCCTGAGATGTACAGTGCTGTGGTTAAAAATTACTTACCTGGTTCCAGAAAAACCGAATGTCTAAATGATTGACATAAAATACATCAGTATTTTTGATTGCTGGAAGTAGAAAGGGAACGTTCTGTCTGGTAATTTAAAATACAAGTTGATCTTAAAGAAGTGCTCAGTCAGTGCTGTTTATTGTGGCAGAGAAGATGGCAGACTTTTCCTGCTCCAGTGGAAAAAGTCCCAGCCTATTTGGTCTCTCCTGATAACTTAAACTCTCTAGTCCTGGCAATACATCCTGGTGAATCTTTTCTGAACCCTCTACATCTTAATAATGTCCTTCCCATAAGAAACCTTTAAAACTTAAAATCTTGCTGTGTCTGGAAGTTTGAATTTCTTTTGCTGCAGTTCTCAGTCTCGACAGGGATCTCAATCCTGTTCTTTTAAATCAATCTGTTCAGGCATAGAATCTCTACAGAGTGGAAACAGGCCATTCGGCCCAACAAGTTCACACCGACCCTCCGAACAGCATCCAACCCCGACCCAACCCCCTACCCCTTCTCTGTAACCCTGCACTTCCCATGGCTAACACATCTAACCTACATATCCCTGAACATTATAGGCAATTTAGCATGGCCAATCCATCCAGTGTGCACATTGTAGGGCTGTGGGAGGAAACTGGAACTCCCAGAGGAAACCGAAACAGGTAGAATGTGCACACTCCATGCAGACAGTAGCCTGAAGTTGGATTCGAACCTTGGTTCCTGGCACTGTAAGGTAGCATTGGTAACCACTAAGCCACAAATCAGCTTCATAGCAGGTGAATTCAAACATTCTGGTTCACTGCGCAATGAGGCCCTTTTGATTACTATTGAAATACTCACTTTAAATCTGTAGTCTTTATCCGTCAACTATTACTGTCTCACCTTTAGGTTTTGAAAACGAATGATTTTGAAGAAAGTGCAATTTGATAGACTACAGAAACTGTCTGAAGTCTTGTCATAGGGACTACAGGTTTGGCCTCAAGGGTCTGGAGTAGGTGTTGGGATGTGCAAGCATGGCAGATATAGGAATATTTGAGACAGGAGGTGGTTATTTGGTGACACCGTCAAAGTATGTCAAGTAAGAAACAAGAGCAGGGCCATCTGGTCCCCCAAGCCTGCTCCGCTATTCAATAAGATTCTGCCTGTTCTTTTTGTGGACTTACACTCCTGCTCACCATGACCCTTAATTCTTTTATTGTTCAAAAATCTATTTTTGCCTTAAAAACATTCAATGAGGTAATGTGAATTGCTTCCCTAAGCAGGAAATTCCACAGATTCATGACCCTTTGGGTGAACAAGTTCCTCCTCATTTCAGTCCCAAATCTAGTCCCCCATATTTTGAGGCTGTGCCCCCTAATTCTAGCTTCACTCGCCAATGGAAACAACCTTCCTGCTCCTATTTTATTTATTCACAATTTTATATGCTTCTGTAGGATGCCCCCTCATTCTTCTAAATTCCAAAGCATGTAGTCCCAGTTTACTCATTCTCTCTTCATTAGCCAACCCTCTCAACTCTGGAATCAACCTAGTACACCCCCTTTCCAGTGCCAACACATCCCTTCTCAAGTAAGGAGACCAAAACTGTAAACTGTACTCTTGGTGTGGCCTCACCAATAGCCAATACAGCTGGAGCATAACCTCCCAATTCTTAACTCTGCCTTCTTAATCCACCTGCTGAACTTGCAAACTGACTTTTTGGCAGCAGATGAAAGTAGTTATACAGGTTCTGAGGCTAAGGGTGTAACTATGAGAGTAGCAGGATGGGGGGTCAAGCTGGAGAGAATTAACATACACTCACTGGGATGAGCTGACAGAAATCATTCCATTCACTCCACGTAATGGAGAGAAGCATTAAACACAGCAGTAAACCTAATGAACCAGCCCTCTTGATAAACTGGCAAAAATATTTACCTGTGATACTGGAAGTTTATTGCCTTATCGCGATTGCCGAGTAGTCAGCTGAGGGCGTGAGTGAGAAGGCTCTCTGTCGGTATGATTTATTTGTTAGTATTTAAGTCATTTATGCTGTAATTGAAGTATAACAGTGATGCGTATGCCCTCTGCAATAGTTTCTAATAATTAGTGTGAGTTTCTAGATTGGCTACGTGGACCTCTTGATCAACCACTATATTAGAACAACCACTATATTTGATCAACTGGTACATTCCTGCTCCCAGAGGTCCTGGCTCATAAACAGTTTGCTATATTCATGTTAACTATTAAGAAACACTTAAGAATTGTTGTGTGGGGGGGAGTCATTTCCCTGTTACTGACATACAAAATTACCAAAACTTGAGTCACGAGTGGACCTTTCCAAAACTTAAGAAAATGTGGCATTAAATCAGAAGATGTTACAGCAAAGAAATGCAAAGTTTACAGTTATTTGCATATGTATGCAAAGTGTTTAATATATTGTTAATGAAAGGTTAATCATCAGCATTGCTAGTATGCAGATCACTTAATAACACTCATATGGTCACATACATACAACTAATTCCCAAAGACAAAATGTATTATAGTCTGCTTTATTTTATTCAAAGGTGATAACAGAAGATATATTCATCTCTGCAACCTCATTTATAGATACTGGACTCCTTCAACTTTCCTAGCCAATGGTATTCGGTTGGCATGGAGACAGGACTCAAGTCACCTGGAAACAACCCAATAAGTAGTCGAAAATTGACTGGTTTTGCAGTGCAAATTAGGCCAGACTATTTTAAAGGGATGAATCTGTGATTCAGCTTGTTAGAGTAAAATCACAGGTGCTTAGTGTGCTATTTTCTTTTCCTTAATTTTAACAAACAGAACATTCTGCGATATCTTCCTTTAAATCCATGACATGCACTTTTTGTCAGAACAAATTCCCAGGACAGAGCACAAGGTTACAGAGTCACACCCGAAGAATCCTTAGGTAGCAAAAGTCACTGTTCACTAAATCACTATTGTGATCTTTGCAAGTGAACTTGTGCGCCGTTCCCCTCAACAAAATATTAATGTGTGCATCAATCCTTTCATTTTAAATGGGTTAAATTGGGGGATAGACAGCCTCTGTCTACTAATGTCACTTAGAATGGTCTCTAATGTTATAGTCCTTTTTTCATAACAGGGGAGATAGACTTAAAACATTTTCTGTACAATACTTTTTATCACAGTGTGATCTTCTTTCCAAACCTATATCTAAACCAAACATACAGCTCACCTGTATGATGCAGTGCTTGTACCTGGATATATAACAATGAAATCCTTTTTAAAGAAACATTTACACCATGCCACCAGCATACCCTATATGTGAAACGTGAGTCTGAATTTCATCCTTTGAGCTAATGTGAATGATACAGCAATAGATATACAATGCATTACACTTACTGTTATACTGAGGTTAAACTTGCAAACTTAGAAAGGCTCAAGGCATATGGGAAGAGCCAACTTGGTTTTGTGAAAGGGAAATCATGTTTAACTAATTTTTGAGACTTTTTGAAGGAATAATATAAGCTAAGAATTAAGATGGTCCTGGAGATACATTTCCAAAAAACATTTCAACAATTCCACAATTCATGGATCAGACCTAAGCTCTGCATTCCTCCCATATCTAGTCATGAATGCAGGTGGTCAACTAGACAACTCACTGGAGCAGGAGGCTCCACAAATATCCTTATCCTCAAAGCTAAGCCTGTGGGGCTTTCAACAATATTCAGCCAGAAGAGCCAAGTGGCTGATTCATTTCAAATCTTTCTGATGGCTACCATATAATACCAGTCTTCATCCAAATCCATTCAAGAAATGGCAACAGACATTGAACACTGAAAAGTCTATCGGGCCCATTAAATGTTCTAGCAGAAGTACTTAAGATGCATGTCCCAGAACCTGCTGCTGTCCTAAGCAAGCTATTTCAATACAGCAACAATATTAGCATCTATCCAACAATGTGCAAATTGCCCAGGTATGCCCTGTACTCAAAAAACAGGGCACATCTAACCTGGCCAAGTACTTACCGCTTCAGTCTATTCTTGATCATCAGTAAAGTGATGGAAGGTGTCATCAGCAGTGCTAACAAGCAGCACCTGCTCAGCAATAACCTGCTCAGTGACGCCCAGTTTGGGATCCGCCAGGGCCACTCAATTCCTGACCTCATTACAGCTTTGGTTCAAACATGGTAAAAAAAGCTGAATTGCAGACGAGATGTCAGAGTGACAACCCTTGACATCAAGGCTGCATTCAACAAACTGTGGCATCAAAGAGCGCTAGCAAAGCTGGGATCAATGAGAACTGGGGACACACTCTGATGGTTGGAGTCATATCTGGCACAAAGGAAGATGGTTTTGGTTTTTGGAGGTCAGTCAACCCTGCCTCCAGAACATCTCTGGTGGAGTTCCTCAGGGTGGTGTCCTAGGCCTAACCATCTTCAGCTGCTTCATCAATGACCTTCCTTCCATCATAAAGTCAGAAGGAGAATTGTGAAACAGGAGGCAGATAATTGGCCATGTTTCATCAAAATTAGTAGTGAGATCATTTCTGTTTCAAGGCAAACAGGGTTGTTGGGGCACAAATGTCCTTAAATATTGGAAAAATGTTAGATAAATAAAATGATAAAAGAGTACAGGGAAATGGAAGAGGGAGACAATTCCACAGTAATAATAGAAACTAGCTGGAGGGGCATGGGTTCAAATCCCACAATGGTATTCGGAAAATAAAGCCAGACTCTGTGATAGTGACCAAGAAACTATTACTAAATGTCGTAAAACCCATATGGCTTACTAAAATTCTTCAGGGAAATTAGTCTGCTGTTCTTGCACAATCTGGCTGAAATGTGACAGACCCACAGAAATGTAGTCAACTCTTAATTTCTTAACTGTCCACTGCAATATCACAGAGTCTGGCTTTATTTTCCGAATACCACTGTGGGATTTGAACCCATGCCCCTCCGGTATAAGCTTGGGCTTCTAGTTTCTATTATTACTGTGGAATTTCTCCCTCTTCCATTTCCCTGTACACTTTTATCATGCCCTTACAATGCCCTATCAGTTCAAGGGAAGATATGTAACAAATTGCCTGGTCAGCAATGCCGGCATCTCATGAAAGAATAAAGAGGAGAAAATTAGGCAATCAGTAGATGGCCCTTTTAGAGTGCTTGCATAAATGAAAAGGCTTACTGAGATTTCTGGGAAATTCAACAATTTTATAATAAACAAGGTTACACAGAGAACAATGGAAAATGGAGAATTAAGGTACAAATAGAGGAGATCCTGAAGAAATCTTAATCAGTCAATTTTGCAATCGCAAAAACGGAACAGAAAATCATTAAAATGATCCAAAGTGCACAATAATTTTACAAGAGGCTCAGAGCGACTGAGAGAAGCTCTTGTAAGAGGTAAGTCAATGTGTTCAAACAAGAGAAAAATATTGCAAGCTGGATTCAGTAGGATAATATGTTGAAATTGTGTACGTGGGAGCAATGTGGCAGAGATTGCATCTGGCTGGTGAAAGTTAACGGAATTAAAAACATTTGAAAAGAAGGAAAAAGTCAACCCTGGGGACATAAACTCATAGAAAACTAACATGAAGCTCAAAATAATGAAAAAGAGATGACCAAACTTTAAAAATCAAACTATGGACAAGTATGCAACAAGAGACAATTTAAGGGAAATGGTTGAATAAGTCAGTGCACAGGAATGCCGTAATTGGGAGAAAAGATAATCTTGAATAAATGAAAATATTCAACTGAAGGGCTCTGTACAACAACAGAACATGCCACAAGCAGAAACAAATGGCTTAACAAAAACCCCTGAAGGTTGAGTTGAAGAGGAATGATGAAATTTCAATGACAATCTAAACTGGAGGTTAGGATATTGAACAACAGTGAACTGTAATTACTCAGCAGGTCAGGCAACACAGAGGAACACAGCTCACACGCAGAATCTTCTGTTCCTGGAGATGGTGAGCTTGCAGGTGGAGAGGGTAGTTAAGTAGGTCGAATTCCACCGGAATTAAGTTGGAGAAAGGAAATGTTAACCATCTTTCTCTGCTCCTAATTGAGGCTTTTAAGTGTTCAATTCAGGACCACTTAATGACCTTGACCAAGCAGCAATGCGGCCCATCACCACATTCTGCACCTAACAAGAATCAATAATTGTTACAGGTAGTTAGATTCTAGCTACAGGTGAATGAATAAATGAAGTAAACTCTACAAATAAATGTACCTAACTCCTCATAAACCCCTCCCCCACCTTACATACAGTTAGACAGAAAACAAACACAAATAGGAAAAAGAAAACATATATGCAGACGTGATGATAAAATGTGAGGCTGGATGAACACAGCAGGCCAAGCAGCATCTCAGGAGCACAAAAGCTGACGTTTCGGGCCTAGACCCTTCATCAGAGAGGGGGATGGGGAGAGGGAACTGGAATAAATAGGGAGAGAGGGGGAGGCGGACCGAAGATGGAGAGAAAAGAAGATAGGTGGAGAGAGTATAGGTGGGGAGGTAGGGAGGGGATAGGTCAGTCCAGGGAAGACAGACAGGTCAAGGAGGTGGGATGAGGTTAGTAGGTAGATGGGGGTGCGGCTTGGGGTGGGAGGAAGGGATGGGTGAGAGGAAGAACCAGTTGGGGAGGCAGAGACAGGTTGGACTGGTTTTGGGATGCAGTGGGTGGGGGGAAGAGCTGGGCTGGTTGTGTGGTGCAGTGGGGGGAGGGGAAGAACTGGGCTGGTTTAGGGATGCTGTAGGGGAAGGGGAGATTTTGAAACTGATGAAGTCCACATTGATACCATTAGGCTGCAGGGTTCCCAGGCGGAAAATGAGTTGCTGTTCCTGCAACCTTCGGGTGGCATCATTGTGGCACTGCAGGAGGCCCATGGTGGACATGTCATCTAGAGAATAGGAGGGGGAGTGGAAATGGTTTGTGTCTGGGAGGTGCAGTTGTTTATTGCGAACCGAGCGGAGGTGTTCTGCAAAGCGGTTCATATATGCAGATGTTGGGTTGGTTCTTGCCGATCCAAGCTTTCCCCTTGACTTTCTTTTCTTTGGTGTCTTTCACTGGTTTGCAAGAAGCATAGGGTGGCTGCCTTACAAATGGTCTCTGGCTTATCAAATCTGAAGAGTCAACGTGCATTAATTGCTGAAGGAGAGATAAGCTTGGATTATAAACACCAGTACTAGACTAGTTGGGCTGAGAGGCCTGACGTGTGTTGAATATTTGGTACAATTCTAGCGCCAATTTTCAATGTGCAAGATACAGAGCTATGCTTTACATTAGTGAAAAACTTCCCATGGGAGAATTGCTATTACCTGAAACAGATTTGAAACAAGTAATGGCGATTTATCTCTTGGCTACTATTCTTGTTAAATCTTGGAAAAGATATATGTGCCTGTGTTGTAACTCTTTTGACGTTTCTGGATTAACTAGTCCCCTGAGGAATTGGAAACATCTCAAAGATTATCAGTTGCAGGTTCTAATGGTGGTGACTCTGAGATTTGACCAACCATTCAAAGGGTAGCCAGTAGAAGACATGACTGGGATGGAGATGATCCCACTACAGATTTTGATGAAACATGATGGAAGTCCTTTGAGTGCTAATTTTCCCTCCACAGTTGGAAAAGGGATGATTTGAAGAGGCTTTGCAAATAGGTATTTGGTCCTGTTTACAGCCAACACTCTGATGTGGGCTTTGGGATCTGGGTTGCTGCTATTCTGAACCTTTTTTGAACAGTTGTGAAATGTTGGAGCGACTCGAGAAGGATGATGCTTTTCAGTGGGGCTGATAACAGTTTCAGAGGTTTAAGAAAATGGGGAACACCCAAAAAGAGTTCTTACAAAGAGCTTCTGAATCAAACAGGTAAGGTCAAAGACTACAGTTCACAATGTAGGGAGCAGGAAGCTGTACTTGTATGCAATGAGACAGTTCAGGTTTAGTTTAGGTGCAGGCTTTGTTCATCTTAATTCAGAGATGGGAACTGTGTTGTTCAACATACCTTCTTATGAAGTGAGATTTATCATGCTCTCAAATCTAGGACGAATAAACGGATATATATCAGGTACATGAGCCTCGTTATTTTTCATGCCTAAAGCCTTACTTTCCAGCAAATTATTTCAACTAGAGCGGTCACAACACTAAGTACTCCAGCAATTTCATCATCTGACTTGCAGCTCTGTTGCTTTCATGTTAGAATGGCTGAGTAGAATCATATCACTGGTCTGTGACTGATTTTTATTGCGAGGAATGAGTTACTGTCTCTCTCAGCCCTGATGAATAAGATGACACTGTGGTATTTCCCCAGATGACCACACCTGATACCTTGTTCCATTTTCCTCTCTACAAACATGTGGTCCTGAGTAATGGGTTGTTTGAGGTGGTCTATTGTCACCAAACCTCCTTTGTCTTTGTTTTGCCTTAGGCCTACCTAGTGATTAGCGGTAACAGATACACCACCAGAGAGTACCTACTGAAGAAGCACTGGTCTTGCATGGCAAGAAGGTTTATGACATGCTAGCAATGAGTACTACTACATTAGGTCGGACAAAATGTTGAGGACTGTTGGGAACTGATATAGATATATCTGCTCCTCCAACAGGCTAGAGTAGAACTCCTTGTCTCCACCAACACCAACAGAATGGCTGCAGCCAACGTAACATGAACATTAACCTATTCAGAACAATTACCTTATGCAAATTTTCCTCCAATAAAGTTTTCTCCCCGTAGTTAACCATTATACGGGCATCTATATATCTAAGCTACAATTATAACTACCCATCTCCCTTCATTTCTCTAACTTTACAACTGCAGGAGGTCTGGACATTTCACAATTTAGCCAGAACAAACTCTTATTGGACTTGGAAGGATGCTGGGAAGGTCATTTATTCAAAAAATTTGTTCCAAATCTGGGGATCATTTCTCTACTGGAAGATATTTTGTTTCTCAGATATCCTTCATGGAGAACATCATTCGTTGCAGAAATTTGTGCTGGTTCAGTACCTGAACTGAAGGACTCAGAATCTTCTGAATTCGCTTTTCAGAAGAACCCCTTCATGGTTAGTCAGGCAGTTGTCCCACGAGAGAATCTCGAAAATCTGTGACTTCGTGAACGTCCATCATAGAAGGCAGCTACTCTGTTAGAACAAATGCTTTCTTCCCTTTTGTATACTGGATTTCTGGACCGAGCAACATTGTACAAATAGGAAGAGATAGACTCTCTTTTTGCAGGATGTTAGATGGTTAGACCAAGTTGACCATGTCCTAGATCTATGGATATTGGTCTGGCTTCCATGGAGTTGTATGTAACTTCTTTGTTGTTCAGGGTGAATATCTTTTGTCACATTGCAAGATCAATTGTTTGACAGGTGAAGTAAATTTTTCAAACTCAAGTCTCATTGCTGAAAGATTACAGCTCATTCAGAACTAACTCTGTCAGTAGCATTGACAGTTCTGTTTTAGGAGACAGAGGATTGAACATCTCCACTGGCCCCGTGCAGTCTGTGATTTCCTCTGTGTTGACAATGTTGAACAGCTCTTCATTCCAACATAAATTATTTCACTTGATTCCTTCTTCTGTTTGAATTCTGCCATGAGACTGAGAAACCCAATAGTGTCTTCTACGGCTGCCCTTTGACTGGTTGGTCAAATCTCAGAATCACTACCATTAGAACAGATACCTGCTACTGACAACATTTTGAGAAGTTTCCTATTCCTCAGGGGACTAGTTAATCCAGAAGTGTTAAAAAAGTTACAGTGCAAAGGGAGGTGATATAACTCATAACAGTCCATACAGGTTGTTCATGGGCCGTTGTTCTCTGGGAGGGTGTCAATCTCCCCTGACCGCCCGGGAAAAGTTGAAGTCAAAACATACATGCAGGCTCAAAAGTGATGTTGTTTGATTGTGAACAGTGTACACATTTCTACCTTTCATATGTGTGCTACAATGCAGTGCAGCTTGTAGCAGGCCTAGGTTTCTGACCCACACTATGTTGTTTTATCTTGATAGGGTGTTCCTTCTGCTGCTTCAGCCATGTTGACTGGTTGATATGACAACAATGCTTCCGCTTGCACAAAATCAACAGATGGTCATTAGCAAAGACAGGTTCTGTCTCTTCTGACACATCTGGATTAACTAATTTCCTTAAGAATGTCTTGGAAATCTTCAATTCAGGGATCTTATCAATTACAGCTATCTTTTCTACAGATGGTGAGCATTGTACTGTGTAGACCCCTTTGTGTATGTGATCACCAGTACTTCTTTTATCTGTAGAGATGTCTAACTTTAATGCCTGGAGGCTTCTCTTGCTCCCTGCACATGCTTCTCCCAGTTCACACTCTTGCCCCAGCATTTCTTACCAGCTTCTGAATCAAGTTTTACCTTTAGAGGGCTCAGCTTGCCTGTTTGTTGCGATCTCTCCCTGTTGATTGTGTTTCAGCTGTTGATTTACTGTCCTTGTCTTACCCAAGTAGTCATGCTCTTAAAGTGGTAAATACACTTGCTTCAATTTTTAAAAATTTTCTTCTGCATCTTCCATGTTTTCTCTCCTTTTTTAGAGGAGGTTAGATCCACAATACTGCAACCATGTTGTATTTTCCCAGATGACCACTCCTGTCATTTCCCAACTCTACCACTATGTAGTACTGGGTAAAGGCTGACTGAGGTAGTTCGCTATAATGAATGCTTCTTTTTCTTCAGTCTGTCTACTGAGTACTTGTAGAGGACACACTACCACAGATCGTCTACACAGGTGCACTTTTCTTAGATAGCAAGAAGGTTTATTACACAATAGCATTAAATACAACTACATTGGTTAGGCACAATTCCTAGCACTGTAGGGAGCTGATATTGATATGTCTACTACCTGACTCCTCATCTCCATCCATAGATTGTTGTCTAACCAGTAGAATGGTTTGGCCAATATGAAATGAACATTAGCCCCTTCATTACCTTAGGCACCAGTCACAGCAGTAACAATGCCAAGACATTGCCTATAAATGATTAACTGGCTGACATTCAAAGCATATCATACAAAGAACTTAGCAGGGAGTACTGGTGACTATGAAGATGCTTTTTCACAGGTTTACCATCACTGCTCTGTGATATAAACAAATCTACAAAAATTTACCGTGCAGAAAGTGGCCATTCATCACATTGTGTATGTGCAAGTGCTCAGATAGAACTCTCGACCCAATTCCATACTGCGTCTGTTTAATTTTATCCCCTGATGATTCTACCTTCTTTGCCCTTGAACATGCAATAGTCTATATTGCTCCCTCTGGCAAAAACTTCTTTACTTGAGGAAAAAGTGATTTTCCTTCATCTCTCTTCTCACGTTTGTTGGGAGAATTGTTCATTGATGTTCACTTGTCATTGTCCCCCCAGCAGGAGGAAATTGTCCTTCTTTATTGATTCCAGCAAAGCCCTTCATCCCTTTAAAATATCTCTGATGATTTTTCTCATTACCTTCTCTGGTTCAGTGGAAATAACCCAGAATCACCCCGCAAGTTGTTTTTCAACAGTAGCAACAGCCAGTTGCCTGTGCATTTCTACTCTATGTAGTTTTAATGCTGACTAATTATCAGTGCACAGAATGAGAAAACCTAACCTATTGCCCTGCATTAGGTTACCTGTCCTACTTTGTGCAATTTACACTGGTAATGTAAGTCAGTGACCAAACTTCACCTTATTCAATATTAATTCATGGGCATATGGGTGCCACTGGTTCAACCAGCATTTATTGCTCATTCCCGTTGTCCTTGAGAAAGTGGTGTTAAGTTGTTTTCTTGACCCCTTGCAGTCCTTGGAATGTAGAAAAGCCACAATGCTATTAGGGAGGGAGTTCCAGGTGTTTCAAAGCCTTGTCCTTCATGGCCTTGGTGCTTGTTTGAATGATGTTAGAGGTGCCTCCATCGGGGCAAGTGGGGAGTACTCCATCACACTCCTAACTTTGAAGATCAAGGACCGGCTTTGGGGAATCAGGAGGTGAGTTACTCACTGTAGCATTCATAGACTTTGACCTGCTGTTGTAGCCACAGTATTTATATGGTTAGTTAATTTCTGGTCAATGACAATCTCCACATCATTGATAGCCACTGAACGTCAGGAGAAATGTTTAGATTCTATCTTGTAGGAGATGGTCATTGCCTGGCATTTGAATGGCACGAATGTAATGTGTCCACACCTGGACGATATCCAGAGCTTGCTACATTTGGATATGGATTGCTTCAGTATCTGAGGAGTTGCGAATGGTGTTGAACATTGTGCTGTCACCGGGGAATATCCCTGCACCTGACCTTAGGACGGAGGGAAGATCATTGATGAAGCAGCTGAGGACAGCTGGGTCTTGGCCACTATCCTGAGGAACTCCCGCATAGATGTCCTGGAGCTGAGGTGACTGAGCTCCAAAAACCTCAGTTGTTGTCCTTTTCATTAAGTATGGCTCCCACAAGCAGAGTGCTTTCACCCTGATTTCCATTGACGTTAGTTTTGCTAAGTCCCTTTGATAAAACTTTGACATCAAGGGCAGTCATTCTCACTCTAGAGTTCAGCTGTTTCACCTGTGTTTGGACTAAGGCTGTAACAAATTTGGCAGTTGAATGGCCCTTGAATGAACCAAAGTACTCTATGGAGAGAGTGATCCCACAACATTTTGACAAACACCACACAGAGTAAATAATGTAGTACTGAAATTGATTTTCAGTTGACTCAGTGCATGCTTTGCGGTCAGTGAACCCAGTTTAGAAAGCAGAGTTTCTCTACTCCCTGTCCTGTCATTATTTGCATTGCAAACTATTGGGAGCCAGCTCTGGGCCCTGTATGCCTCAGACAGCACACACAGCTTGCCTCTAAAATTTAGGTTCCAAATATGCAAGAGACAATCAACGTAAATACTGCAATGACTCTGATTGATTGGTACAGTAACAACGCACCCTAGGAATAATTACTAGGTTTGAGCCCAAGCATCTAATTCAGAGATCATTACAATCTACTGCAGTGAGATGTGTGCAAATTGTTTTTGTTAAAGAGCAAGGTTAGAATGTGACAATGAAATTAAACCATTGAATTGTTGGAAGATATGCAATTCATTTGTAAACAAAGTGGGATCGAATGTGTTTTTATTCTTTGTTTTGCTGTTCTCACAAAATGCATTCTCACTGCCAGTGTAGAAGTATAGAGTCATACAGCGTGGAAACAGGCCTCTGGCCCAACTTGTTCATGTCGCCTAGATTCCCGAAACTATACTATATCTTTGATAATGATGATATTTAGAGTTTTGAAAATATTTGGAAAGGATAGGAAACTGAGAAGAGCATTTCATTACAAAACTATGACAATCCATCAAATAAAATGACTTAACCTCAGATGAGGTCACTTGGGTGGAATTCTTTCACACAAAATGCTTGAAATTAATGACTGAGAATTAATGATCAGTGAGCCATGAGCAGAAATCAACCTAATTAATCATGCAAGGAACAAAGAGTACCTTAGGAATGAAGAGAAATAATTAGGAATGATTTCGATGACCTTTAGATTAAGTTAAACGATGGGAATCAACTTCAAAAATGAAAGATAAATTTATAGGCCTTGGCATGAGAGGTGCATTTTACGAAGATCAGCAAAAGCAACATATGTTAATTTGAAGTTTGAATGGAAACAGAAATGCAATCTAGAGAAGAGGATGAATTTAGGACGTGCTGGAATCCCTCATATACAAACTGAAATAAAAGCTGATGCTAAGTATATGTTATAGCAAGGTGTTGGTGTATTGGGAATGTCACTGGACTAGTAATCCAAGACCCTATGCTGATATTCAGGAGACATGGGTTTGAATCCTACAAAAAAAGTAATAAAATGTTAGCCTAGTGGCAACTTTGAAAGAAAAATCATTCAATAAAGTCCTTTAGGGAAGGAAATTAGTCTGCAGTGACTTCAGACCCACAGCAATATGACTGATTCTTAACTGCCGTCTGGGCACATAGGGATGGGCAATACATCTTGGCCCATGAACAAATAAAAGAAAGTGTATAATCACTTGCATAACTTGAATTAAATGTTTCTATTCACCGTGAAAGGGGAATTGAATCCTTTCATATCCTGTAACAGTCAATGGCAAAGAAAATGATATTCTGTTGATGGGATATTCCCTTGGAATTTGGATCTTAAGTGGGCATCTGAACCAATGCATGATGGAAACCAGGTGAGGGGGATCTATTTTCTTGAAGGCTATCTACATGGGTGGTACAGTAGCATTGTGGCTAGCTCTGGTGTCTCACAACACCAAGTTGAAGTTCAAATCTAGCCTTGGGTGGCTATCTGCATGGTTTGCATGTTCTCCCTGTGACTACAGGCATTTCCTTCCACAGTCCAAAGATTTGCAGATTAGATGGATTGGCCATGTTGAATTACCCATAGTGTGTAGGGTAGGTGGGTCAGCAGGTCTGCATGGGATACTGTTTGCAGGGTTACTGCATACTCAATGGGTCAAATGGCCTGTTCCTGCACTGGAGGATTCTATACTTTTATACTATGCTCAAATTCTTGTATCAGGAATATTAGCTAAGAGCACTGCTGTACCTTTAGTTTAGAATATGGTTTTTCTACTAGCTTAGAGAACTCTATGAGAGCCAGTAATTCATTTTTTTTAATGCTGAGAGATGTTTTCTTGGCAGATTACAGTTGACTCTCACACCGAATTTCAAATGCTCTCTTCTTTTATACCCTTGCTGACCTATTCATTTCTTACAACAGGATTGGTCCCTGGGTGTCAAAACTATCACATTTAAATTTAATTGGGTTTTGATATCTAGGACCTGGTTTAAATTAATTGGCTAAATTCAAGAACCTGTTGTCTTGGCAAAAATGCTGTTTTTCCTGCTAACAGAAATGCCTTTTGATACAGCGTTTCAATTTTAAGAATTCACTGTGTTTCTGATGCTGCCTGCATACATTGTTTTTAATCTCCATCTTTAACAAAACACATCATCTTTTAAAGGGATCATGCGCTCTTTCCTCTATCATTTTACAAACTTGAAATACTCCCCCAACTTCACCACAGTTAATCAGTTGAGAAATTACCCAAAGCTGACATTAGAAAATAATGCCTTAAATAAATTCTCACTTTAATACATGAAGCAATGGCAATTCTATTCAAAACGCAATTCACTGGGGATGTCAATAGTACTACAGAAATGTATGCTGTTTGTGTACTGGTTTTATTTTGCAGGAAATGGGGGAGGAGATTTTATTTTACAGTATCTTCACATGTTTCTGTGAGACAGTACCGCTGGATATGACAGCTCTACATCCAACAGAATCAGAAAATGTAATACAGAAAATATTAACATGGCATTGGTTTTTTTAAAATAAATGTTCTGTAATCAAAAGTACGTTGAGGCTGCGTTTTCGGTTCAAAGTTAAAATACTAGACAATAATCCTAGCAATTTAATAATTTATGCCAATAGGCAGAATCATTAGATATTACACACCAGGAAGATCATATTTCACCCACTGTGACTGTGCTAGTTCTCTGTCTTTTCAATTTTCATTTTGAAATGGATATTACATTTCACAACAATCTTTACATTCAAAATTCAGCTCTTCCTTTGTGCTTTACATTTTTGAACTTACTGATGCATGGAGCAATAAAAATAACATTTCCCAAGTTGCCTTGCCAAAGTTCCTCACTCTTCAAACTTTCCAGTTTCTCTCCTCTTCAGCCATGTCCATCCTTGTCCAAAGAGGCCCAATTTCAACAACCTCTGGCAAAATAACTGAACCCAAAGACTTCTAGTGTAATTAGTAAAGAGTAAAGTAACCATAGTTCTACCAGACCCTAGGGCTGCTCTCTCCTTAGAAAGAGGTGACTGGTGATGGCTTAACATGAGGGTCACTACATCTGAGGCATGGGAAGTGGCTCAGAAGGAGAGATAACCTCAGCTGCTGTGGTAATTGAACCACACTGTTGGCATCATTCTGCATTGCAAAGCAGCCATACAGCCAATTGAGATAGCCAACCCCTATTAGTAAATACATCTATGCCTTTTTTTATCAACACAATTTGCTTTCTCAAATAGCATGTGAAAATTCCACATTATCCAGCCAACAATGTGCTGCTTTACGCGATCCTCCTGGTGTTATTTCTAATTTTCCTGACCAATTTTAAAAACTTTTAGTTACTTTCCTCTAAAATAAGTTTACCCTTGTTTCCTATGTCTTTTAAATGTATTCTTTCACTTTGTTGCTAATGCCTTGAAATTAAAGGCTACTTTAAAGAGAATTTCTGAATCGGAAGACTTGGAAATGAAACACAGAAATATAGAAGATAGGAGCAGGAGGAGGCCCTTCGAATCTGCTCCGCCGTTCACCACGGTCATGGCTGATCATCCAATTCAATAGCCTAATCCTGCTTTCTCCCAATACCCTTTGATCCCATTTGCCCAAGTGCTATATCTAGTCGCCTCTTCAATACATTAAATGTTTTGGCATCAACTACTTCCTGTGGTAATGAATACCTGTGAACTATGGCATCTTGGGGACTATGGCCTCCTGCAACTTGTTCAATCAGCTTGAGAGTTTTCAAGTCACAGAGTCATACAGCCATATAGCATGGAAACAGACCCTTTGGTCCAACCAGTCCACTCAACCGTGCTCCCAAACTAAATTAGTTCCACCTGCCTGATCTCGGCCCATACCCCTCCAAATCTTTCCTCTTCGTGAACTTATCCAAATGTCTTAAGAACATTGTAACTGCGTCCACAACCAATCACTTTCTCTGGCAGTTCATTCCACACATGAATGGGTCTCTGTGTGAAGAAGTCACCTCTCATGTCCTTTTTAAATCTTTCTTCTCTCACCTTAAAAATATGCTCCCGAGTTTTGAACTCCCCCACCCTTGTTATTCATCTTATCTATGCCCCTCATGATTTTATAAACCTCGACCTCCTATGCTCCAGTGAAAGATGCCTCAGCCTTTCCAGTCTGTTTTTATATCCCAAACTCTCCATTCCTGACAACATCCTGATAATTATTTTCTGAACCACCTCCAGTTCAATAATATCCTAGCTATAACATAGCGACCAGAGCTGCACAATGGTACTGCAAAAGAGGTCTCACCAATGTCCTATACAACTTCACCATGATGTGCCACTTCCTGTACAGGTGGCATGGTGGCTCAGTGTTTAGCACTGCAGCCTCACAGGACCAGGGACCCAGGTTCGATTCCAGCCTCAGGTGACTGTCTGTGTGGAGTTTGCACACTCTCCCCATGTCTGTGTGGGTTTCCTCTGGGTGCTCCAGTTTCCTCCCACAGTCCAAAGATGTGCAGGCTAAGTGGATCAGCCATGCTAACTTGCCGATAGTATTCAGGGCTGTGTGGGTTATCGGAGGATGGGTCTGGGTGGGATGCTTCAAGGGGCAGTGTGGACGTTTTGGGCTGGAAGACCTGTTTCCACACTGTAGGGAATCTAAAAAAAAATACTCAAAGATCTGAGCAATGCAGGCAAGTGTGCTAAATGCCTTCTTAATCACCTTGTCTACCTGTGATGCAAATTTCAAGGAATTATGTAACTGAACCACTGAGTATTCTACAGCACCACCCAGGACCCTATCATTAATTGCATAAATCTTGCCCTTGTTTGCTTTCCCAAAATGCAATACCTCACATTTATTCAAATTAAACTCCAACTGCCATTTGATCAAGATCTCTTTGAACTCTGAGATAACTTTCTTCTACTCTACACTAGTTTAGTATCATCTGCAAACTTACGATCAATGCCAAAGGATGGTTGCTAAATGCTGGTTGGTTTTTCTTCTTCCAGCAGGTTGCACACTTCACTACAGTGAAGAGAATGAAGTGAATGTATGGCTTTCTCATTCAGCATGTGTTAAACCCCGATAGATGGGACGGACACAGATCTATATCTGTGTACATCAGTTCATAAGTCATTTGGAAAATGAACCATGCATGGTATGATGACAGAGACCTTCATGTGCAACTGAACCCCTAAACTCATCAGAGAGAATCGTGCCTGATCAAGCTCCTATCAATCATGTGAGGTGACTGACGAGCTTCTCAGTTTATCATGAGCCTCAACACTGAAGTCCCACCAGGCCAGATGCTGCTGGTAAATCTGAGAGTAGTTTGGGACCTCCAGACCCAGACTCATGAAAGGCAGCAACAATGAGTAGGTGAGTCAGGATCATAGGGTGGGCATCACAGGGTAAGAGCACAGGGGTAGCTTTGAGGCAACTGGAGGCTGTAGTGTCAGGAGGCAAATGTGAGGTTACAGGAATAGGGTGGGGTCTGTATCTGAGTGGGATGCTGTTTGAAGAGCCGGTGCAGACTTGAAGGGCCGAATAGTCTCTTTCCACACTATAGGGATTCTAAAATGGCTAATTGCACTAACGAGGGATTCAGCCCCATCATCATCATTAGTCACCCAATTAAGGGTTTCAATTCGTGTAGATTAGAAAGGTCGCCCATGGGTCTTATATAGTCATATAGTAATAGAGTCATACAGCATGAAAACAGACCCTTTGGTCCAATCAGTCCATGCCGAACATAACCCAAACTAAACTAGCCCCACCCCTCTGCTCCTGGCCCACATCACTCCACACTTTACTTATTCATATATCCATCCAAATGTCTTTTAAACATTGTAATTGTACCCACACACACCACTTCAGGTCAGTCGTTCCACACATGAACTACCCTCTGTGTAAAAAAAATTGCTCCTCATATCTTTTTTATATCTCTTCCCTCTTACCTTAAAAATGTGGCCCCTAGTCTTGAAATTCTCCAATTTAGGAAAAAGACAATGACCATCACCTCCATCTATATCTCTCATCATTTTATAAACTTCTATCAGGTCACCTCTCAACCTCCTTTACTGCAGTGAAGAGAGTCCCAGCCTATTCAGCCTTCCCATATAACTCAAACCTACAATGCTCGGCAACATCCTGGTAAATCTCTTCTGAACTTTTTCCAGCTTAATAATATCCTTCTTATAACTGGGTGACCAGAACTGCACACAGTACTCCAGAAGGAGCCTCACCAATGTCCTGTACAACTCCTATACTCAAAGGACTGAACAATGAAGGCATGCATGCCAAACACTTTTTTTTTACCATCCTGTCTATATGTGATACAAACTTTAAGGAATTATGTAGCTGCACCCCAATCCCTCTGTTCTACAAGACTATCCAAGGCCGTACCATTAATTGTATAAGCTCTACCCTTGTTTGTTGTACCAAAATGTAATACCTCGCATTATTCCAGTTTGAACGACCATCTGTCATTTTTCAGCTTATTTATCCATTTGATCAAGATCCCTTTGTAATTTTGGCAAACCTTCACTCTCTACAATGCCATCAATTTTGGTGTTATCTGCAAACTTACTAATCATGCCTTCTATATTCTCATCCAAATCATTTAAGTAAATGACAAACAAAAGTGGACCCAGAACCGATCCCTGTGGAACACTGTCAAGCTACAAAATCTCCCTCCCCCCACCGCATCCCAAAACCAGCCCAGCTTGTCCCCGTCTCCCTAACCTGTCCTTGTTCTCACCTATCCCCGCCTCCCACATCAAGCCCCACCCCCATCTCCTACCTACTAGCCTCGTCCCAACCCCTTGACCTGACCGTCCTCCCTGGACTGACCTATCTCCTCCCTAACTCTCCATCTACACTCACCTTTACTGGCTCCATTCCCACCTCTTTGACCTGTCTGTCTCCTCTCCACCTATCTTCTCCTTTATCCATCTTCTATCCACCTTCCCCTCTCCCCAATTTATTTCAGAATCCCCTTCCCCTTCCCCTTCCCCATTTCTGAAGAAGGGTCTAGGCCCGAAACGTCAGCCTTCCTGCTCCTCTGATGCTGATTGGCCTGCTGTGTTCATCCAGTTCTACACCTTGTTATCACAGATTCTCCAGCATTTATAGTTCTTACGATCTCTTGTCTGTGAAACACCTCTGGTTACATGCCTCCAGTCTGAAAAAAACAACTCTCCACCACCATTCTCTGCCTCCTGCCATTAAGCCAACTATGTATCCAATTGGCAAGCTTGCCCTGAATCCTATGTGACCACACTTTTCTAATTTGTCCACCCTGCAGAACCTTGTCAAAGGCTTTACTAAAATCCAAGTAAACAACGTCTACTGCTCTGCCCTCATCAATCTTTTTGGCAACTTCCTCAAAAAACTCAATCAAGTTTGTGAGACACAATTTTCCTTGCACAAAACAATGCCGACTATCCCTCATCAATTTTTGCCTCTCTAAACGTCCATAAGTCCTGTCTTTTAATAATCACCTCCGACAATTTACCCACAACTTATGTCAGACTCAAGGGTCTCTTGTTCTCTTTACAATCTTTCTTAAACAAAGGTACAACTTGAGCTAACTTCCAGTCATCAGGCACCTCACCTGTAATTATAGATAATGCAAATATTTCTGCAAGGCGCCTTGTAACTTCCTCCCTTACTTCCCACCACATTCTGGAATACATTAGATCAAGTCCTGGACATTTATCCTCCTGTATATTCTCTAAGCTTTCCCTAAAGACCTCGCAACAGTTGTTAAAACAAAGTTTATTTCTCTGCGTTGTCTAGACTCTATTTCTTTCTCCACAAAAATTGACATGAAGCCCTATCTAATATTTCTGTTGGAATTTTCTCCAAACCTTTGCCTGGTCTTTATCAAGAGCTATACTCTTCAGCACAGAAATTTAAGGAATTTGCAGCCCGCACTTGCTTAGCCAGAAGTTATAGGTTAAACTGATTACCTATAAGTTAGGAGGATGGTACTATTGCATTTTTGATAATATTTTGCTTGTTTTTAATTTTGCTTTGCACCTCCTAACATTCTTCACCATTATGTGCCATCTCCAGAGGGTAGGATGGATTCTCAGTGATTTTTAACTGGAAAGAATACAGATCCCTATGATAAAAATATAACACTTGAAAAAGCAAAATAGGTACCAACCATGAGTAGATGTTTTCTCCCTTCTCCGGATACCAGTTGCTCTCCCTCTTTCGTATTCAGAACTCAAGGGTAGACCTTCTCCCTCCATTAATGTGTAATATTTTCCACTTTCATGGTCCAGGTAGTAGCTAGATGATTCGGAGCCCTTAATCCCAGACTTGGCTATCCCATATTTGCCAATGTCGTCACAAGGCAATATCCCCAACTCATCCCTAAGAGAAGGAAGTAAAATGCCAAAAACAAGCATCAGTACTGGAGCTACAAAGCATGTTGACATTTTGCAGTTGCAAACCCTTTTAAAGCCAGTCTGATGGCTCTCAAATGGTCACTTTGTTGGAAGAACATCCTGTAGAATGAAATGGCATTCTGCTTCACACTTTGAATAAAAAGCTCATGTTCCTTGGGCATTACAAAGTCTGAATCCTCAAAGCAAAAAGAAAGCAGGTACAAGGTCAAAGCAACCTAGGGTTAGAGAGACCAGAAACACCACATAAACAATGTGATGGTTACCATTTTAACTCGTAGGAAGGAAGACATTTTTAATGATATCAGATGCTTATCAACAACAGAGAGCTGGAAACTCTCAAAGTTGGTATTTTTAGCTGACCTTAATGTTGAGTAATAATTTATCAGTCTGTAAGGTAGAGTCAGAGCTGCCCATTCTAAGACCTACCTGGGACCGTAGATTCCTGAAAGGGGAGATAGAATAAAGACGTCATGAAGTGTAGAACTATCATACTTTGATGACATGCCAATGGTGCTTGTTGGTGTTGTGGAGCTACTGGTAGGACTTGTTGGAATAACAGGCTGGAAAAGATGAAAATGACATATGATTAGTGCCAGAGACAAATCAGTCAAGCCTCTAAGTTATGACTATGCGTTTTTAGATATCAATAGTGTAACTATCACTGCAACCTGTTACAAAAATGCAGATCTATCAGTCATTATTGGGCACCATGGAAGGATGTTCGACAGAAGACAAGAACTTCCTTGTTATTTGAATAGCACCACAGGTGGCCTGGAGGTCTTGAATTAAAGGCCCACTCCACAACATCATGGCTGCAGAAAAGGTGTTCAAAAACTGCTGATACTTAACATCATTCTTCAAGAGCAAAAATGTATAGCAAGAAATACAAAATAAAGGGGCTTGTCATTGTTAATGTCTAGAAGTGTTTGACTTTTTTTTAAACTTCTGTGAATGCTGGCATTCTTTCAGGGCTGTCCTCAAGTATCTGCTCAGAACATGCGATCATGTTCATTTTCTGGATATATTTTTCATAAAAGTTACTCAGATTTTGTTTTTGCATTAATATACAACTATCATTAAAAGGGAGCTAGGATGCAATCTTAAATCACCTCAATCTACAAATTACTTGTATTGGAAAACGGAGTTGTTAAACAGTTCCCATGAAGGAGCTGAATGTTAAAATCAAATGGATAATGCCCGTTTTATAACAGTGGATGAAGAAATGGCACATCACATTAGTTCTAAACTGCTCAAATCACTCAACAGTCATTTCTCAGCTTTGTTTTCCAAGAATGAGTACAACCAATGGTAATAGTTAAGTAATGACTTTGACAAAGCAAATCTCTCAACCACTGAAATGCTTTTTAAGGATAGAAATTGCTGGAGATACTCAGCAGGTCCGGGCACATCAGTGAAGAGAGAAATAGAGTTAACATTTCAAGTTCAAAGACTCTTCTTTGGAACTGGCTTAGCATGGGTTTGATCTATCATCAGGCATAACTGTGCTCAAAAAATGACATTGATGTTCAGTGCTTGTTTATTTGGATTTGTTTCTAATTTAGCCAAATGTTATGTTTGTTTCAAGTTCATGTCTGGATTAAGTGAGCATCCTATGTTGCTGCATAAGTCCATCAGTTGTTTCTTTTCCCATTAATTAATACCTGAAATTTATCAGTGCAGAATAAACATCTCATCCACTGTCAGTTGACAGGGTCTGGGGTAGCACTACGGGACTTGCCACAGAGTAAGAGGTCCTCCCAGTGTTTACATTGCTGTGAGGCTGTAAATATGTTTTGTGAAAATTTCCTCTCTCAGAAATTCTGAACGCTTTCTGTGAGAACTGTCACGATAAAAGTAGCGGACTAAGAAAACTATCAGATATACATTTGTAATAACCACATGCAAAGAGCAGAAGAGAGTCATAGAGATGTACGGCATGGAAACAAGCCCTTCAATCTAACTCATCCATGCTGACCAGACATCCAAAATAAATTTAGTCCCATTTGCCAGTAGTTGGCCCATATCCCTCGAAACCCTTCCTCAAGCAGATGTTCCCCTGCACATCTGCCAATGTGGTATATTGCATCCGCTGTACCTGGTGTAGCTTCCTCTACATTGGGGAAACCGAGTGGAGGCTTGGGGACTGCTTTGCAGAACACCTCCGCTCGGTTCGCAATAAACAACTGCACCTCGCAGTCGTGAACCATTTTAACTCCCCCTCCCATTTCTTAGACGGCATGTCCATCCTGGGCCTCCTGCAGTGCCATAATGATGCCACCCGAAGGTTGCAGGAATGGCAACTCATATTCTGCTTGGGAACCCTGCAGCCCAATGGTATCAATGTGGACTTCATAAGCTTCAAAATCTCCCCTCCCCCAACTGCATCCCAAAACCAGCCCAGCTCATCCCCACCTCCCTAGCCTGTTCTTCCTCTCACCTATACCCTCCTTACCCCCTCAAGCCGCACCTCCATTTCCTACCTACCAACCTCATCCTGCCCCTTTGACCTGTCCATCTTCCCTGGACTGACCTATCCCCTCCCTACCTCCCCACCTATACTCTCCTCTTCACCTATCTTTGGCTCTATCCATCTTTGGTCCGCCTGCCCCTCTCTCCCTATTTATTTCAGAAACCTCTCCCCATCCCCCTTTTATGATGAAGGGTCTCGGCCCGAAACGTCAGCTTTTGTGCTCCTAAGATGCTGCTTGGCCTGCTGTGTTCATCCAGCTCCACACTTTGTTATCTCGGATTATCCAGCATTTGCAGTTCAAACTATCTCTATTCATGTACCCAGATGCCTTTTAAATGTTACAATTGCACTAGCCTCCATCACTTCCTCTGGCAGCCTATTCCATATACACACCATACTGTGGGTGAAAAGGTTACACATAGATCCCTCTGAAATCGTTCCTCTCTCACCTTAAACCTATGCCCTCTAGTTTTAGACTCCCCCACCCTGGGGAAAAGACCTTGTCTATTTACCCCTCGTGGGTTTGTGAACCTCCAAAAGGTCACCGCTCAGCCTCTGACACTCCAGGGGAAATATGCCAGGGCTATTCAGCCTCTCTCTACAGCTCAATCACTCCAACCCTGGCAACAAACTTGTAAACCTTTTCTGAACACTTATTTGAGATGCTTTAGCACATTTCAGGTAGATAGAGATACAAAGAAAGAAATAGTGATAGAAAGAGAGAAATGGAGAGAGAGATAAATAAATAGTGAGACAGAGATGAACAATGGATAGAAGAATGTATAAACAGATAGACAGACAGGCAAATAGATAGAAAGACAGATAAGACATATTCCTGGGATGGTGGGATTGACGTGCAGGGAGAGTATGAGACAATATTTTATAGAATACCACAAAATTCTAACATGATTAGACATGGTAGAGTCTGAATACCTCCAGTCTATGCACAAGCATCATCCCAACCTTCCCATAGCCAGTCGTTTTAACACAGCGTCCTGCTCGTATGCCCATATGTCTGTCCTCGGCATGCTGCAGTGGTCCAGTGAACCACAGCACAAATTGGGGAGAGTCTTCTCATCTTCAGACGAGGCACTTTACAGGTTTCTGGACTTAGTATGGAGTTTGACACCTTCAAATTGTGAACCCACTCTCACTCCTCAAGATAACAAAGTGTGAAGCTGGATGAACACAGCAGGCCAAGCAGCATCTTAGGAGCACAAAAGCTGACGTTTCAGGCCTAGACATGAAAGGGCTAGGCCCGAAACGTCAGCTTTTGTGCTGCTAAGATGCTGCTTGGCCTGCTGTGTTCATCCAGCTCCACACTTTGTTATCTCGGATTCTCCAGCATCTGCAGTTCCCATTATCCCCCACTCTCACTCCTCCCTTTCTTTTAGCTTTACTTGTTAAATTCACCATGCCCCCCCACTCCCCACTTCCCAGTGGAATTGTCTGTTCTTCCCAAATCCATGGATGCTGTGATCTCCAGCATTTTTGTTGTTTTTTGTTTTAGACAATACAGATGCAGGACGGATGTTCTCAGTGACTGGGGAGCCTAGACCAGGCAGTCTAAGGATAAGGGACAGGCCTTTTAGGACGGAGATGAGGAAAAATCTCTCCAACCAGACAGAGAGTGTTAAGGCTGTGGTATTATCTCCCACAGCAAACTGTTGAGGCTGAAACATTGAAGAATTTCAAGAAAGTGGTAGATATAGTTCTTAACAATACAGGCACCAAAGACAATTAGGAGCAAGTGGGGTCAGGATACTGCGCTGGCTGACCAGCCATGATCATTTCAAGTGGCGGAACAGATTCAAAGGGCTGGCCGCTCTACTCTTGCTCCTTTATTGTATGTTTTTTCCTTTCTACATGACAAAACACTGTGCATTGGCAAGCTGTTCCTCTCTGTGAGTGTGACCCAAGTAAACACAAAATTATTTCATTCCTCAGAATGAAATTTGCTGCCAGCATGAAGAACCAAAAACCTTATTACAGTGAGCTCTGCATAATGAGTCCAATAATTCAGGGATGCCTTCTCTCCTTAATACTGTAATATTTCTCTGCATTTCTGTAAGTAAACAGCTACCGAAGACAAACATCTTTTAAGTGAGAAATTACTCGGTTTTGCCAAGTAGGAAAACACTTAAAAATTATTAAAAATGATGAGGAGATCGCTGAACAAAATGAATCTATACACACTGATTGCTTTCAAGATGGCCAGAGTAGGATTCCTCAGTCAGGGCTCGTGCACTCTGTCCATTTCCTTTCCTATGTTTCTCTTCTTTCTCCCTTTTGTGTTTTCCATCTTTCTTCTCCGTGATGTCCTGAACTTCTGGACTCAGTGTGGACTCGGACTCAGACTCCCAGCCTCAGCACAGACTGTGGCTCCCAACCTCAGCGCAGACTCAGACTCCCAGCCTCAGTGTGGACACGGGCTCCCAACCTCAGCGCAGACTCAGACTCCCAGCCTCAGTGCGGACTCGGGCTCCCAACCTCAGCGCAGACTCAGACTCCCAGCCTCAGTGCGGACTCGGGCTCCCAACCTCAGTGCAGACTCAGACTCCCAGCCTCAGTGCGGACTCGGGCTCCCAACCTCAGCGCAGACTCAGACTCCCAGCCTCAGCGCAGACTCAGACTCCCAGCCTCAGCGCAGAGTCAGACTCCCAGCCTCAGTGCGGACACGGACTCCCAACCTCAGCGCAGACTCAGACTCCCAGCCTCAGCGCAGACTCAGACTCCCAGCCTCAGCGCAGAGTCAGACTCCCAGCCTCAGCACAGACTCGGGCTGCCAACCTCAGCGTAGACTCAGACTCCCAGCCTCAGCGCAGAGTCAGACTCCCCGCCTCAGCACAGACTCGGGCTGCCAACCTCAGCGTAGACTCAGACTCCCAACCTCAGCACAGACTCAGACTCCCAGCCTCAGCGCAGACTCGGGCTCCCAACCTCAGCGTAGACTCAGACTCCCAACCTCAGCACAGACTCAGACTCCCAGCCTCAGCGCAGACTCGGGCTGCCAACCTCAGCGTAGACTCAGACTCCCAGCCTCAGCGTGGACTTGGGCTCCCAACCTCAGCGCAGACTCAGACTCCCAGCCTCAGCGCAGACTCAGACTCCCAGCCTCAGCGCAGAGTCAGACTCCCAGCCTCAGCGCAGACTCAGACTCCCAGCCTCAGCGTAGACACGGGCTCGGGCTCCCAGCCTCAGCGCAGACCCGGAGTGGCAATCTCTCGGCTCGGAGTGGTGTCCTCTTGGCCCGGCATGGTGGTCTCTCAACGGTCTGTTGTGGTTATCTCTCACCGGCCTGGCGTGGTGGTCTTTTGGTGGCCCATAGCATGGCAGCCTCTCGGCCTGATGTGTGGTCTCTCATCAGCCCGGTCTGGCGGTCTCTCGGCCCAGCGTGGCCTCAGCATGGACCTCCGGCCTCCAGATAATTTCAGAGCGGTCTTCCAGCCTCGAGAGCCCTGATGTGAAGCCCAGCACGGTCCGGAGGTTCGGTGCTGGAGTGGGCTGGATGGGAAGGATTGTCTTTCTGATCATTTCATTTCTTTATTTTTCTAATGCATTCCTATGATCTGTAATACTGGGCTTCTTATTTCTTCACTTTTCTATTTTTTTGTTCCCTAAGAATTAGTACTTAAGAATCTGTACCTAGGTGCCTTTGTCCTAAGATGGCGCCACAAGTGGCGACATGTAAACTTTTCACTGCACTCATCTGAGTCATGACATGAAAGCTAATTCTATTCTTGACACCAGTCTATTCTCTGCAGTCAGCAAGCCAGTTTTGCGCACCCTGTTTAGTTGGACAAGCTCCGCAGCCAGGCCACGCCGGACGCATCAGTCAGGGCCTAATTCCGTGAGCAGTGTTAGCACCATTTAAAGCTGACTTTGTGAAGGAGGGCTGTTAACTCTTAAAAGGAGGTGGAATTTAGCTGCAGTTGGTGTTGGGAGCTCAGGATCAAGAGAATGGAACATTAGATGGCAGCACAGTTACATGGCATTTGAAGATAATAAAATGTGAGGCTGGATAAACACAGCAGGCCAAGCAGCATCTCAGGAGCACAAAAGCTGACGTTTCGGGCCTAGACCCTTCATCAGAGAGGGGGATGGGGAGAGGGAACTGGAATAAATAGGGAGAGAGGGGGACGCGGATCGAAGATGGAGAGTAAAGAAGATAGGTGGAGAGAGTATAGGTGGGGAGGTAGGGAGGGGATAGGTCAGTCCAGGGAAGATGGACAGGTCAAGGAGGTGGGATGAGATTAGTAGGTAGCTGGGGGTGCGGCTTGGGGTGGGAGGAAGGGATGGGTGAGAGGAAGAACCGGTTAGGGAGGCAGAGACAGGTTGGACTGGTTTTGGGATGCAGTGGGTGGGGGGGAAGAGCTGGGCTGGTTGTGTGGTGCAGTGGGAGGAGGGGACGAACTAGGCTGGTTTAGGGATGCAGTAGGGGAAGGGGAGATTTTGAAACTGGTGAAGTCCACATTGATACCATATGGCTGCAGGGTTCCCAGGCGGAATATGAGTTGCTGTTCCTGCAACCTTCGGGTGGCATCATTGTGGCAGTGCAGGAGGCACCTCCAGGCTTACATGGCTTTTGAATTCTGCAGTGGAGGAGATGGAATGAAAGACATATATTGCTTGGTCATGTTCAAGGGGGCAGTCCACGGCGTCCTGGGGAAAGGGAGGCACCTGAAGTCTGGGGGTGGTTTTCATTTTACAAGATTTTCAGAGGAATGGTGAGAGCTATAGGGAGCAATTTCAGATGATACAGTAGGACCTCACAGTGAAAAGGAGGGAGTGGGATTCTCCAGATTGGGAGGTTCAGATAGGTCCCAGTAACTCTGGTCTTTATTCGGGCTGATGTAGAAATAGGCACATGGGAATTTCCGAAGTTATGGGCTCTGGGGTAAAGTGATAGTCATGTAAAAAGGGCTCAACAGAAATGGGTGGGGGGGAGAGGTCAGGGAGTGGAGGATTGCTGGCGGCTGAAAGATCATGGGGATCACGGAAACAGCAGTAATCGGAGTCATTACGCTATGTGCTTCAGTCGCCTCCTTAACACATCAGATAAGCGAATATAACTAGAACAAAACATAAAGAGGCACCTGATGATTATATTGAGAGCATGACCAAGCACTGCATTGTTGAAGTCAAGAGGCCAAAAGTAACTGAGGCCTATTTCCAGGATGAATGAGCTGGGTTTGGACTTTGTCTAATAGTTTGTTGATTCGATTTGTACACAGCAAGCGACTCTTGCTTGGTGCCAAGGACATGTGGATACTTTTGTAGTCCTTGGCCTGTTGTGTTGCTGAACAATTGTTTCGTCACCCATCCGATTGTATGTTTAATACCTTTGGCTAACCACACTTTCAAAGATCTGTACATTATCGATCCCGCACTGGGAAAAAAAGCAGCATTGAGACACAGCACCAGTCTAACAAGGTTATGTACTTCTTGAGGCTTCCATCAGGATATTATAACAAGTGTTGTGCAGTGGCCTACCTCATGATAGCCAGCTGGTTGAGAAGAGATGTCCCTTTGCAGATTTCCATTGATGATGTTCCTTCAATCTTCTAGAACATGTACAAACTAGTAAGTTAGCCTGAAATATTTGAGCATCCTCTGGGACAGCACTGGAACTGTAAGAGGCAGTGGTTTGAGCAGCTTCTATGAGCAGACTAGTACACTATGAGGTGGAGTGTAGATTTGTACTGCCATTATGTAGCTCCCAGCCCTGAACGACTATGTTTTCCCTTGAAATGTTGATACATGGAAAGAATCTTTGTCTCCTGAGACATGTATAATCATCAGGTGAGTCTGAAATCTCTGCCACTAGATGAGGTGTA
Source organism: Stegostoma tigrinum (assembly GCF_030684315.1). Lineage (NCBI taxonomy): Eukaryota > Metazoa > Chordata > Chondrichthyes > Orectolobiformes > Stegostomatidae > Stegostoma > Stegostoma tigrinum. The sequence continues at coordinate 66,035,107 of NC_081368.1, forward strand.
AGTCTGGAATGATGCGCACTGGTCAACGCCTAGCGCATCCCTACACATTGCATTTAATCTCAGTGGAGACCACATTAACTTGGCTCAGTCATTAAAGTCACATGATGTCCGAGGCTATCTACGGCCAAGGAGAGGGTGTGAGATTGTAAACGGATGATCAATGCCAACTTCTTTCAGAAGGGGCTGTTTATCTCTAACAGGGGTGTGATTTAACCAGGCCCCACAGCAAAAATTATACCACAGTGGCCATTTAAACAAAACAGGTGAAATTACAGGTATAAATTATTTACAGCATGCAGGGGCACTCAGAGTGTTTGCACAGATACACAGCATAGAGGGAGCACTGTTTCACAATTCCCCAGAAAAGAAGACCAAAAAATGCAGTTACGTCTTTAATAAGGCTTATTGAAGAGCAGAATTGTGTGTACCAAGCCAGAAATCTCACCCAGCAGAACACTTGAACTGAACAGGGGAGCATTGCTTCCTGTACTTATTTTAAGCCTTCAACATGACAAAACATTGCAAAATGTTCCACAGGAGCATTATCAAGTAACCATTTGGCCCTTAGTTACATAAGAATGTATTAGGCTGATGACTAAAAGCTTGGCCAAAAGGGTGAGTTTTAACAAGTGCCTGAAAGGAGGGAAGGGAGGTCAAGAGGCAGAGAAGTGTAGGAAGTGAACTCATTTAGCTAGGCAATGGAAAACGTGATCACCAATGGTGGAGTTATTCAAAACAGGACTGCTTGCGATACTAGAATTTGAGGAGTACAGAGTCATTGAGTCATACAGCATGGAAACAGACTCTTTGGTTCAACCAGCCCACGCAAACCATAATCCCAAACTAAACTAGTCCCATCTGCCTGCACTTGGCCCATATCCCTCCAAACCCTTCCTATTCAGGTAATTATCCAAATGTCTTTTAAATGTTGTAACAGTACCCACATCCACTACTCCCTCTGGAAGTTCATTCCACACATCAACCACTCTTTGTGTCAGAAAGCTTCCCCACATGTCTTTTTTAAATCTTTTTCCTTTCACCTTAAAAATATGCCTCCTAGTCTTGAAATTCCCGCACCCTGGAGAAAAAACACGTACCATTCATGAGAGAGAAGAGAGAAACATAGTCCAAATCATTACCGCTGCTTTTGACCTTAATCCATAACAGTTTTTTGTCTTTAATCACTCCCATCTTGTACTTTATCCTAGAGTTTCCTTTTTGTTCTTCCTTACACTCACCCTTTTCTAAGGCATAAAACTCATCACATCTCCATTTTCCTCGAGTTCTGCAGAAAAGGTGTTTCCAAACGAGGAACTCAATTTCTCTCTGCACCGATACTGCCAGTCTGAATGAATATTTCCAGAACTTCCTGCTTTTATTTCAACTTTGCAGCATCCTGAGTGTCTTATTTTTTGCAGCATTCTTTAAATGCCTGCTTCTTGTAGGGAAATGAATGCGGCATCAATTTGATTTGGAGATAGCAAGAACTGCAGATGATGCAGTCAGGGAAAACACAGTGAGGAGCTGGAGGTATACAGCAGGCCAGGTAGCATCACAGGAGCAGGAAAGTTGACGTTTCAAGTTAGGACCCTTCTTCAGAAATGGAAAGGAGGAGGGGAGCTCAAAAGTAAAGAGAGGAGGGATGGGGCTGGGGAAGGTATGTGGAATGGTGACAGGTGCCTACCTGCACTCAACTGAGTAATCCCCACCACTGCCTACCTGCACTCACCATACTCCCCGCGAGCCCCACCACCACCTACATCTTTCCCTGCAACCACAGGAAGTGGTGGGTTTGACCTGCCCCTACACCTCCCCGCTTACTTCAATCCAAGGAACCAAAAAAACCTTCCACATCAGGCAGAGGTTCACCTGCACATCAGCCAATGAGGTCTACTGCATCCACAGTTCCCGTTGTGGTCTCCTCTAATTCAGTGAGACCAAGCGGAGGCTTGGACACCACATTGTAGAGCACCTGCGCTCTGTTCATGACAAACGAGAACAACCTTTCAGTCACAAACCACTTCAACTCTCCCTCCCACTTCCTGGATGACATGTCCATCCTGGGCCTCCTCCAATGTTACAATGATGCCAGTCACAAACTGGAGGAGCAGCACCTCATATTCTGCCTTGGGAACCTACGACCCAATGGTCTCAATGTGGATTTTACTAGTTTTGAAATCTCCCCACCCCTCAGCCTCATCCCCTCCGTCTCAACCCCAACTCCATGGCTTGACACAACCTGTCCATCTTCTGTCCCACCTATCCGCTCCTCCCACCTAACTGACCAACCCCCACCACTGCCTGCCTGCACTCACCTATGGCCATTCCACCTACCTTCCCCAGCCCCACCCCTCCTCTATTTATTTCGGAGCTCCCTTCCCCCACCCACATCAAATTGATGTAGTTACTATTTGGTCATTTAGATGTGTAGCTACTTGGCACCTAATGTAGTTTATTAAGTTCTGGGATATTTGAGAGAGAGAGAGAGAAATTGGTATGAATGCAGCAGTGGGGCTGTCCATGTGCAGGATAGAGAGGTAATCCAGAAATGTCAAGATTGGGGTTGAAAATTCAGTGATAATTATCATTAATAAAGACTGAATACCATTAATACACACATTATAATAGAATGATTGCCTGATTCATTAAAAGACTGCAAAGAAGCCAAGCTCCACATTTCCCCAGTTGGAAAAGAAAGGGTAAAAATGGTGACCACTGATCTGCATTTTAAATGAAATTGAAAATCTGGCCTAAAAATAGCACTCACGCGGCAAGCTTTGTAATTAGTTACCATGGTGCACTCAGCAACTCATTTATCCAACTGTGTTAAAAGTGAACTTTTCAGCGATTTTATCGGACGCATTTGTCATGCTGACAGCACTTCAATCTGAGGGGCATCAGGCTGCAACTTAATGAGAACTCAGTTTACCTGCAGGGCTAAAGGTTTCCATCTCACATTTTTCAGCAGTGCAGGGGCAGAAGTGAGTGTGTTCTGTGGTCGTTTTTTCAAAGTCAGTATCACCCCACTGGGATCCTCCCTGAGTGCGTTGACGAGGTTCTTCAGCTGCCAGCCCACCTGGAACCGAGAGCCCAGAGACAGAAAGATGCAAACAAGATATTTATCTTTCACATGCATCGTACTGAACACAAGCATTGCTGGAAAAATAGTCAGTTTTTCTCAAGTCAGTCCTCAGGACAACTCGTGAGAGCTACGATTCAAGGGGAAAACTGACATTAGCATTGCATGAGAGGACAGTGCTGACTGGTTGGCAACTGGACTCTGATTGGTACAGCTGTTGGCTTGGGGAATGCTGCAAAAAATGATGAATGACAGTTAACCACAGTAAGGTTTCTTGTGCCTTTTAGAAGCAATTAATTTTCTGAACCAACAAATTAAACCTGAATGGAATTGAAGAAGCATGTAACCAAATGAAGCAACCACTTGAATATGTTTTACATTGGACTAACTGTAAATATGCAGAGAGGGTGAAGTGTCTGTCCCTATTATGTGAAACATGATGATTACAGTTCAAGAAGACCATTTGGTTTGTTTTAAATGAAAGAAATCCTGGGATGCATCCATTGATGTAACTAAATGGTCCTCAACTCTGCTGGGAGATGTTTTCCTGTTAGTCTATTGAGAATTATGTCCCCGTAGTTAGAGAGATCAGTCAGAATTATACAGAAAGTGATCTGCAGCTTGAAGTAACTCAGTGGGGTGGAAAGAGATTGTAGCCTGTGAACAGCGACACTATCCAACATAACACATTCTGAGCAACATCAGATTGTGTAAGGTAGTGTTACAAAGTTCATTCATGCTTCTGTGTGAAGAGCCACCTGAAGGAGACCTGGGAGTTGCCTGTTCTGCCCCTTAGGGTTGAGAGATAAAAGTTAGGCGGTTCAACAGGAGAAAACAGAGTGGTGTTTCAGCCACAGTGACACAGATTAAGGAGGGGTGGCGGGAAAGACGCATGGACTGCAGTTGCTGTTACAATTTTCTCTTATGCCATCTAATCACATAATAGTTATGTGCGGATATGCACGTTCCCTTTGCAAATTTGGGAAAAAATGAGTTCAAACAAGTTGAAATGGTATTTTCAGGATAAGTTGTTACTGGAAATTCGATTCACTATAGATATTTATAATAAAATTTTTGTGCATTTGCCTTACCTACACCATTGCCTATCGTTAATCTATATCACTAAAACACACGTGAACATACGGATAATGAAGGAATTTCTTTTCTTCCTTATGCTAGATGTTGAAGAAACAGGTTGTTTTCCTTGAAATATGCAAACTTCAGGCAAAAAATTCCCGAAGGCAACTATCAAGTGCCAGCAAGTAATCCAACCAAAGGAACAAGAATCAATTGAATGTCAGAAACAAGCCAGTGACATTCTAGAACGACCTGTACATGGTCATTTTTGACTGATAAAATCACAGTTAAAAAGTCATTTTCACGACGAAAGTTTCCCTGCACATTTGACTGAATGCTTCTAAACCTACCTGATCATATCAGTCAAAACATGATGATCAGATGATCAATACATAAAAAAATTTAAAAAGAAAATCACATCCTTTGCCAAAAACATTTCATCCATCTTTTAACTGCTGTGATAGCTTTCCCTTCTCCTATGAATATAAAACCAGTACTGGCCATCCCAGCCCAGTATGTTCTACCCCTGGAGCTTGAGCCTGCTCACGTTGGATGGTCACTTGTGGCCTAATGCAAAGCATGAACAGATAGGTTCAGCAGACCAATTGAATGAGCTGAGGACTTTATCCATCTCGAGTGCAAGTCCCAAACACTTCACACCCACTTCTTCGCATTGTTATAATTGTTCCAATAATTCTACTCTTCCCCTTCGTTACTCCCTCCACTGCTCACTTGCCAACCCACCCAAGCTTCACAAGGCCAAGACTGTTTCACTTTCCAGGCATCAATCTCCACATACTTTTTTCGGCCACATTTGGTCACAGCTCGAAAGACAAACATTTCAGCCTACCTTTCAACAGGCACAAGAGATCCTCAGAAACAAGAGGTGGGAATTTATGTCCCATACCAAGTGCGCTACCTTCCCTCTCTCCAACTACGCTCATGAAATTTGCTAGAAATTTGCTAGAGTTACTCAGGAGGGTGTAAACGGGCCTGGCAGTAGACGGTGGGATCCAAAGCAACAGGGAGACAAAAATAAAAGTTGCGGCAAGTACAAACATTAATGAGAGCAAGTTAAATACTAAAGACAGTGTTGGTAATCCCAGTACTAGACGAGACAATCAACAGCATGACAGAGTGTGGAGTTTGCTCATTCTCCCCACATCTGTGTGGGTTTCCTCTGGGTGCTCCAGCTTCCTCCCACAGTCCAAAGATGAGCAGGTTAAGCGGAATGGCCATGCTAAATTGCCCATAGCATTCAGGGATGTGTAGATTAGGGGGATGGGTGTAGATGGGATGCTCCGAGTGTTGGTCTGGACTTGTTGGGCTGAAGGGTCTGTTTCCACACTGTAGGGATTCAATGAAAGCAAGGGAAGTCTGGGCTAAAATGCATTTATTTTAATGCAGGAGGCCTGAAAGGTAAGGCAGATGAACTCAGGGCATGGGAAGGAACATGGCTGAAGGAGGGACAGGGCCAAATGTCCGGGGTACAGATGCCGTAGGAAGAAAAGAAGGGGAGACAAGAGTGGGGGGAGTTGCATTTTTGATTAGGGAGAACATCACAGCAGTACTGAGAGAAGAAATTCTTCAGGGTTCACTCACTGAGTAAATAGAGAGAGAATCGGACCTTTTACAGATCGACAAGGTCATCTACATGCAGATCCACAAGAGACAGGTGAGATTCTAAATGAACATTTCTCATCAGTATTTACTGTCAAGAAACATATAGATGCTACGTAACTTGGGGAAATAAATAGTGATGTCTTGAAGATGACGTGCTTTATGTCTTAAAATACATTAAGCTAGATAAATCTCCTGATGAAGTGTATCCCAAAACTTTGAGGGAGGCTAGGAAGGAAATAGTGGGGCTCCTAATGGAAACACTTGTATCATCGACATCCACGAGTGAAGTGCCTGAAGATTGGAGGGTGGTTCATGTTGTACCATTATTTAATGGAGACAGCAGGGAAATGCCAGGGAACCACGGACTGGTGAACCTTAACATCCAATGTGAGTAAGTTGTTAGACGGAATTCTGACAGATAGGATTTACAGGCATTTGAAGAGGTAAGGACTCATTTGAGATAGTCAGTAGGTTTTATGTGTGGGAAATCATGCATCATGAATTTGATTGAGCTTTTTGAAGGAGTGACCAAGAAAGTAGATGTGGGCAGTGCAGAAGACATGGAATTTAGCAAGGCTTTAGACAAAGTTCCACATGGTTAAGTTGTCGAGCAAGGTCCAATTCAAGGTCCGATTTCAATTTCAATTCCAATTTCAAGGTCAAATTTCCCGGGGTCCAGGGTAGGCTAGTCAATTAGACATAAAATTGGCTTGATAGTAGAAGACAGAGGGTATGGTAGACAATTGTTTTTCAGACTGGAGGCCTAAGAGAGTGATATGCCACAGGGATCAGTGCTGGGTCCACTGTTATTTGTCATTTATATAAATGATTTCGATGAGAAGTTAGAAGGTATGGTTAGTAAGTTTGCGAAGGACATGAAGTTTGGCGATATAGTGGACAGTGAAGAGGGTCATCTGGGAATGCAGCAAGAACTTGATCAACTGGGTCAGTAAGCTGAAGAATGGCAGATGGTGTTAAAATTAGACAAATGCAAAATGTTGCATTTTGTAAAGCAAACCAGGGTAGAACTCACGCAGCCAATAGCGGGGACCTGAGGAGTATTATAGAACAAAGAGATCGAGGGTTCTAGGTACATAGCTCCTTGGAAGTGAAGTGACAGGCTGACAGGGTGGCAAAGAAGGCTTTCAGCATGCTGGCTTTTCTTGGTCACAGCACTGAGTAATATGAGTTGGAACACCTTGTTGCAGCTGTACAAGACATTGGTGAAGCCATTTTTGGAGTATTGTGTCTGGTTGCCCTACTACAGAAAGATATTATTAAACTTGAAAGAGGGCAAAGAAGATTTATTAGGGTGCTAACTGGACTGGAAGATTTGTGTTATAAGAAGAGGTTGATGAGGCTCGGATTCTTTTTCCTGGCACGTAGGAAACTGAGGGGCCATCTTACAGAGGTCTATAAGATCATAACAGGCATAGATAAGATAGACAGTCAACAACTTTTCCCCACGGTGCGGGAATCTAAAACTAGAGGACAGAGGTTTAAGGTGAGGGAGGAAGAGAAACAGAAGAGTCCAGAGGGGCAAATGTTTTCACACGGAGTGTCTGGAATGGGCTGCCAGAGGTAGTACAAACGCGAGTACAAAATTCTGTCATTTAAGCAACATTTCGACAGGTACATGGATGGGATAGATGTGCAGGGATATGGACTAAATGCAGGCAAATTGAACTGGTTCAAATCGTGAAGATTGGGCGGTATGGGCAAGTTGGGCCGAAAGGTCTGTTTTCATGCTGCAGACCTTTCTACAACTGTGATGATATCGTGTCATCAATTGGAGGTCATTCCCAACTGACAGAAGGTGAGCTAACATAGGGGAATCGGGTTTTTTTGCCATTTTGAAGTTATTCTGTAACAAGTAATTAAGATTTTTAACAATCCGGTTGTCGGTAATATTTCATTGTTGGCTGCATTTTTTGGGTGTTAGGTACAATAAAGTTTGGGCGTCTTTAACATTGACAATGACAAAGTGGCACATTAGAGGAATAGTCTCACCTCCGGGCCAATGGCTGATTGTATCAGTGGATTCTGCTGAGATAGGTGGCAGCATCTGCATGCTTACATTTAAAATCTTTATTTCACCTTAAAACATCAACTAAAGACAGATTCGAGGGGCTAGAGCCTCTTACAATTCTACCCGTGACTTATTTCCTGTTCGAAGCATTAGTCCTTTATCACATGACGTCCTGGATTACTGTGCAGATTGGTCACATAATGATTTCATTTTGCTGATTAGTGGTTGTCCAGCTGGATGGAGACCAATCACACTTGAATGGTTAAGCTCAGGCAGCTGGGATAGGAGCAAGTGGGCCCCTCAGCTTCCATTCTGCTCCTCCCATCCCATAAAATTCAAACCACAAATCCACTCATAAAATGTGAGAAACTGGCAGGAAGGAGAACTAAAGGTACTTCACTCTAGTCAACTCCATGGTGCAAACTCCACACAGACACTTGCCTGAGGCCGGAATCAAACCCAGGTCCCTAGCACTGTGAGGCAGCAGTGCTAACCACTGAGCCCCTGTGCCATTTTGTCAGACGTCATGTCACAAATATAAAACCCAGTCTGGTGCATGACCAGCGGACTTGGAATTCCCAGGGAAAAGTAAGTGTCCTCCCTTGTCCGGCTATTTCGCTGTCAGGTACAGGGGACAATCATCATCATGACTGAGGTCAGCTGGCACAGTAGAGCGTGCAGGAAATGAAACTGGGGCCCACTTGCTCCATGTGATTCAGAATCACGCTGGGACAACAGACCCCATGCCCCTAACCCTGACCTCTCCCATACAAGCTCTTTCTGCTCGCTTACTGCAAGAAAACCCTGAAATTTAACACACGCATCTATCAACGTAAATGAGAAATACTTCTGTAGACTGGTAGGGAATCCCACTGATCTTTGAGGCATGCCAGACTTGTAAATGGAGAGATTCACTGCACCAGAAATCCATTCAGTATTGGCTCCTGGCAGAGGAAGCTTTCTGAGTCGGACAATTATCCTTTAAATAGCTGCCCTGCATCACTGAAGTAAGCGACGTCTGATAGATAGCCATCAGCAACTTGGGGAGTCTGGGAGTGAGAAAATCTCTTTGGAACGCAGGGTTATGCCCGATCATAAGCACTCTCACAATTAAAAAAAAGCACGATTTCACTCATCCGTTCTTCTAATTTTGGAAAATGCTTCTGTGTTTAATCTCTGTGCAGGGTTTCTCAACACATCAAAGTTCATCAATTGTGTAAAGGTCCACAGCAGCCAAGGATTCACATCCCATTTCACAGAGAAAGGTATGGCATGGCAACGTAGTCCACTGTTCAGAAAGGATCACTGATTTACAGCCTGTCAATTCACCACAGGCCGTGGAATCCTCCATGTGTAAAATCACAAAACAATCTCCCTCTGCTTTGTCAGTGTGTCACAGGTTCTTTACTGAGATAGTGGAATGCAAATGTGTTGAAGAGCTGTTCGTGCCCACTGTCTGTTCTCTCCAAAGCAAAGTTAGATCATAGATCACGGAATCCCTACAGTGTGGAAACAGGCCCTTCGGCCCAACAAGTCCACACCATCGGTCTCAGCACCCCAGCCAGACCCATCCCCCATAACCCACAAAATCGACACATCGCTGAACACGATGGGTAATTTAGCACGGCCAATCCGCCTAACCTGTACATCTTTGGACTGTGGGAGGAAACCCACGCAGACACAGAGAGAATGTGCAAACTCCACACAGTCGCCCGAGGGTGGAATCGAACCTGGGTCCCTGGTGCTAAGAGGCAGTAGTGCAAACCACTGAGCCACCATGCCGCCCCTAAAGTTAATGCATGAACATTTATTTCCGCTCAGGCTTCGCATCAACAAAGATGAACACTCATGGAATATGCATTCCCTGACTGGTGCTGTTAATCCAGTCTAATCAGGGATCCCTGGCTGACAGATAAAAACAGGAATTTCAGAGGTTCTGTTCCCTCTGAGAGCTGGCTCTGAAGGAGCTGGATCAGTGTCAAGCACGATGTACATGTAAATGAGGGGTGGCCTGGTGCCGGGACATGAGCCCCTGTGGAGTTATTTCAGTTGTAAAGCTCAAAATACTGAACTGTCACATCAATGTGATTACATAGCGTGAGGTCTTCTATCCTCCAAGCCATAGATTTAGTGGTAGGATATTGGGAGAATCCCTGTGGAAATGATGCCCTATGATATTTATCAGTACAGGATAGGAAGCGAATGGAGAGGGCTGATCAGGGTTTGCACTGCAACAAGGACATTGCAGGGCTCTGGTAGTTACAAGAGGTCCCCTTGCCTAGAGGAACAAGGGGTGGTTGGACTTGAGACTCTGTAGAACTGGAGCAAGAGTCCTGGAGGTTGGCAGCACAGCAATGGCAATTGGACACTATTTTACTTTGGCAGCACTGGCAAGATGCTTGGATCGCAGACTCATGACAGAAAGTGGAACTTATGTTCAGATTGAAGAGCTCAGAACAGTTGCTTGCCTCAACGGTAAATGTCTGCTTAGTGTCATCAGTGATGGGGTGTAATGGTGGAGCTCGCAGGGGCTGAAATGGAGTCAGGGTCCACTCCAATTGTCGTAGCATTCCTTTGTAACTATGAGATTTCTCCAAAGTTAAGAACATAGAACACAGAACAGTACAGCACAGTACAGCCCCTTCAGTCCAACAATGTTGTGCCGAACTTTTACCTTAATCCTAAGGTCTATCTAACCTCCACCCTTATCTTATACTATCATCAGTTTGGGTTATACCTAATACTTGGATATGCATTTCTGCATGCATTTCATTTAGTCTGTCCCTCACTGTTTGCATCTTTTTCACAAGGCTGATTTAAATGGGTTGGCATGTTCCCCGCATTGCCACCCCAGCTAAAAAGTTGTGGGGAACCAGTCCAGATGAAGAATAGCTTCCCAGAGACCATTTAACAGCTGGAAGTGTGTTTTCAGCCTCTCAGCCTTCAGTTGGACAAATTCAGACTACCAGTACAGACAGTGCTGGTATTTCATTTGTGTTCAGAGCTGAATTGTACTGAAAGTGTTTAGGGATGCTGATGGCCACCAATCTGGCAGGAACCAAGAAAGTGTTGCGGGGAGAGGAATAGGAGCCCTTCCCATTCATTGACTCATCCTTTTAAATTTTGTAATTGTACCAGCCTCCACCACTTCCTCCAGCAGCTCATTCCATACAAGCACCACCCTCTGCGTGAAAAAGTTGCTCCTTCGGTTCCTTTTGAATCGTTCCTCTCTCGCCTTAAACCTATACCATCTAGTTTTTGACTCCCCTACCCTGAGAAAAGGACTCTGTCTTTTCACCCTATCTGTGCCCCACGCGTTCTTATAAACCTCTACAAGGTCACTCCTCAGCCTCTGATGCTCCATGGAAAATACCTGGAGTTTTCTGGATTTTGCTCTTAACAACAGGCTTCACCCCGAGTATCTCAAAGAGACAGTTTAATTTCACGCACCAGTCACTTTGAAAAAAAAATTGGCAATAGCATCTCAAATGTGGACTTTGCCTGCAAAGTCAAATCCGCTGAGAATTAGACTGATTTTACACAAATAAGCCCCTCTTAATATATAACATATAAAGAAGCTAAGATCCTATCCACTTGGGAATGCAGTCAAACTCAGGCAGAAAGGTGAAAAACTATAATGTACACAGTGTCACAGGACTGAACAATGTAAGTGCACCCAAAATATTAAACAAAACCATCATGAATTAACATTCAGTCATCAATGTGAAAAGACAGGAATTAAAATGAGCCAAGAAATTGAGAGCTGTGCTGCAGCAGTTTACAAAACCTTTCATCTGAAAGACAGCAGAATATTATTAGCGTGTCGTAGAAAGCATGTAGTAGTGTTGGATAGTAATTCTATGAATACTTATTAAACTAGACTGAGTACCTTGGTCTACAACAACTATCTTACCCATCAGAATCTCAACATTCATTTCAAACAGTAAGAGGGTTTTACTTAACACCAGATTTTAAGCTGACCTTAAGCGTAAGAAAATATTTTCCATTTAGACAATAACAGGGGAATTTTAATTCATGTAGCCTATAATTGAAAACAGAAATTACTAAAGTGGTGCAAAAGAAAACTAAAAAGATAGGTAGTATTGTGGAGCATTCAAATAACCTCAAAACGGACAACGGCCGAAGCTGATCAGCACAGAGGCCTGATGTTTTAGATGTTTCCTTATGATTTTGTCTACATCAAATTGCTTGGATGTGGAGGTGTCTGTGTTGGACTGGGCTGGACCAATTCAGAAGTCACATGACAGCAGATTACAGTCTGCTCCTTCGTTAGTTGAAGTGGTAATTAAAAGTGTCAAAAGATAAGTATAAATACTGTGATTGGAGCGTCGACAGGCTGAATAACAAGTCTTTGCATGTGATCAAAAGCATCAAACCATGTGAGTAAAGTGTCAACAGCTGAACGGATGACCTACAATCCACTTAATTAAGGCGAAATTGCGATCAAAAATAAGATGGTGCTAGAGACAAGCCAAATAGCTGCAATAATGTGATAGGTATAAGGATCACATGATGAGGGTCTAGCCAAAGTGACAAGTAATCTAAAAATGTTCAAGCTAATTAAGGTAGAGAGACAACAAGTTATCAAATTGACAGTGACAAAACCGAGCAGTAAGGAAGATTCAACATAGAACAGTATAGTGGGGTTACATGTCGTGCCACTTCATGTTATGAAGGAACAGCGCTCCGAAAACATGTGATTTCAAATAAACCTGTTGGACTGTAACCTGGTGTCGTGTGACTTCTGACTTTACTTAGCTGGTAAAGTCCACTGGTGAATTTTGAACTGAATGATTTGTCACAGCAGTGCACAGGATGTTAAAATGAGGTATGTAAGTGTAGGGGGGAGGATCATTTACAGATCAGTTTCAAGAGGAACATCAGGGTTTTTTTTTTCGCTTAAGGATATTGATAAACCTGTCAGGTTTTTAAAACAACCTCTCAGGTTTCATAGTTAAAACGCCAGTAGCTCGGCATCTAAGTGCCTTCAGGCCTGTTAGCCTAACAGAGACATCAACAGGTGATGGGTTTCAGATCTCAACAATGGAATGTTATTGAAGAGGAGCACACAGTGTTTTTAAAGACAATTTGGAGAACATTTTCTGTATTCATGAACCTAGGGAGCTGGATCTGATGGAAACAAGCTGCAATGATAAGGCTTGTTTGCCCCGTGAAACTCTCAGGTATCATTGAACAAATTTTGACCCAAATTCTTAATTCCATGAATCAAAGCAGTTAAATGATATAGCTGACTTCAAGGGAAAGCTTTCAGAAGTCAAGTTCAGGAAAAGCCACATTTTCTTAGTTCAGCGAATGTAACAAGTGTGAAGAGAAGTGTGAAGAAGGTTGAAGTTTGGAATTTAGAATGGATTGTGATTCAATAGTTACACATGAGGTTGTTAGCGTGCCGGCTGACCTTGACCTGTTCCCATTCAGACATTTCATCACCAAGATGGGTGACATCATCAGTGGAACTTCACCATAGGCTCCACTGATGATGTCACCCAGCATGGTAACGAAACGTCTGAACGAGAACAAACCAAGCTCAGCAAGCAGGTCAATACCCTCATCCACAAACAGTTAAATATCTACACTCTAACAGAGGGATAGGGATGAAGTGTGAACTCCAGGATCTGAGTTTGCAGCACAGAACTACTGCAGTAATGTGTTCCTTGAAAATAACTTGCAACACCTCTGCTATTTCTCAACATTTGTTTTTATGTATGCATTCATGGGATGTGGGCATCACTGGCTCAGCCAGCATTTACCACCCATCCCTAATTGCCCAAAGGGCAGCTAAGAGCCTAGCACTTTGTTGTGGGTCTGGAGTCACATGTAGGCCAGACCAGGTAAAGATGGCAGTTTTGCTTTCCTTAAAGGACATTAGTGACCAGATGGGTTTTCCTGACAATCAGCAATAGTTTCTTGACATCATTACATTCTTATTTCTATTATTGAACTAAAATTCAATATGCAATCCCTAGTAGTGGTATTTGCCACTGGGAATACCTGACAATGGAATAACCTCATTAATCAAACAGAACCAGTACATGCAAAGTGCTCAGTAGAAATAAAGAAAGGCCTGTCTATACACCAAATATTACAGACTACTCATACAAACTGTACACTAGTTGAAGGAATCGGTGCCAACACAGGTGTTAAATTGTTATACATATCCTTGAAACTAAGGTAGTTGTAATTCTTTATTTTAGCATTATAGTCTCCAACAAGAGTAAAACAAGCTAGCACTCATTATGTTGTAATGGAAATTTGCTAAGAGAAATTGCAGTTCTCAAAACTAGACAAATGATGTTATTGTGCTATACTGAGGTAAAATGAACATACTTTCGGGTCTAACGTGAGGCTTTTATGACTAAAGAGGTCCCCGGACACGTTATGACATGCTACTTGAGTTTCAACTTGGGTCACAGAAATCAAACCAGTTCCCTGCGTCTTCATGGCAAAAGATGTTCCATTTATTGCTCAACAGCAGATCTCTAGACCTCGTTTCTGTGGCTGTGTTGCTTGGCTAATGCAATCTGTTTCAGGGACACAGACTGGATATGTGGATAATGGGCTCCCCTTATTCAATGAAAGCAGGCATCAGACCAAATCACCTCTGTTTCAGACAGCATAATGGACTAGGTGTGTTCCAGGTACCTCTATGCTAAACCGTTCAAAGCTGAAATGATCTGTTGTTTCCATGTGAAACTTATACATATTTTTATGATCAATGTCCAACATTGATCCCCTCTCTCACGATTGCACACAATACAGCTTGGGATAATTTCCTAGCTTCACTGTTTAAAAAACATCTGATCCTAAGTGAGTCCTTCTGAGCTTGGCTTAAGATTGTTAGAATTGGGCACAAAAGCCATGCACTGGTCAACCAGACTGCAAACGAAATGGAGCAAGTTACGAAATTTATCTGTAGACAATACTTCAGTGAGAAAACTGATCAATCTACGGAACAAGTTTACTCGACAGACTGTGGAAACTGTCAAATTCGATTTGTTCAAATGGAAATTAGATAGCTTTCTTCCAGAAAATAACATTTTGAGAGATGAGCTGAATTTTCACTTAACTGCAATATAACTGTCCAGTTGTTTTAAAAGTGCTTGGCATTGTTTACACAACTATTTTTAAGAGTTTTTTTAGTTATTTGGAATGTTACAGGCTATTCAACAACTTACAATTTTTATATCACGGCCTTTGAGTTCTGTTCTTAAAGTAGATAATGAGGTGGTAGGAGGGCTGAGGGGCTTTGCAAGGTATGGGGGTCGAGTAAAGGAGATGGGTAAAGTGGTCAGTAGTTTCAGGCACATATACATAGAAGTCTTTTAACCTGCCCATTTTGGAAACAGCTTCCTTCCACCCTTAGGCTTGGAAGATCCCATTTGTCAGAAGTCTCGAAACACAGGTAAGATTGCAACCGTGCCATCATTCCTGTCAACTGACTCCTGCCTCTGATATGGAAATCCAAGTATATGAATAATTTGAGACAGAACATGTGGTAATTGAGGCATCCTTGGGGGGAATAAAGTGATTTTGGACCAAAGTTTCCAAAATTCTGGGTGGGTTTTCTCTTGCAACATTTCTGGATCTGCTGGGGGATAATTGTTGGAGAACGATTGCTGTGAGTAGTCAACAATTGCATTATGATTGTATAACGTGTCTATCAGGACAGTAGAAGGCAAATTAGATGAAACTTTGACATTTTATTTCTGGCAATTCTTATGTAACGAGGTCCATCCTGAGGGCTCTTAAGGTATACCTGATGCAGTGCAAAATCTCAGTCTTAAATCTGGTATTGTGATGGAAGAGAGTTGACAAAATTATAAAAGGGACAGTAACCACTGTTCTCCTCATAACTTAGCTCAGGAAAATTCAAGAGAAAAGAAACTTCAACCACCAATGAAAGCACTTCCATTTTGAAGTTTAAACGACTTACCACAGTTTGATGGTTGACTTGAATCACTTCATCGCCTGCGTGAATCTTCTTGCACTGGTCTGCAGGGGACTGTGTGCAGAGAAAGGAATTGTTTCAGAGATTTGAGTATATAATTTAAAATAAAACACATCGCGGGTGCACTACTTGTTAAGATTTGAGCAATAACCGTGAAGTTCTGAAGCACAAAGAAACAGGTATCAAAATGTTATGAACGGATATGCTTAACACATGAGGGGAACTCAATCAAAGGACAGCCTTATTACATATGCACTTCGAAGTTGGCTTCTGAAAAGAAACCTAATTGTTCACATTTTCCATCAGAACTTCAGGTCTGTGTCACAGTTAGCAAATTAAGTCCTAAAACTCCAAACCCCGCAACTGTTCAAGCCCTAAGGTACACAATGCCTAATTGCCAAACCAAGAATATTAAACGGATAATATGTAGGTTAGTGCTTCCAGTGTGGAGGACTATGGATCGCAGAATTGACCCTGCCGTCCTGCATTTATCTTCAATTTACGTTTCACTTTTCAGAAGCTTATGCATCAGGAATAATCTCTCAACATCATGCCTGCAAGTAACTACATGACGAAATATCATTGTGTTAATGTGAAGCAAGTGACAGCATAACGACAGTAAAAACAACAGAAATGTTGGGAATACTCAGCCGTGGAGGGAGAAGCAGAATTAATGGCCTGGATTTTCGCCTTGTTGTGATGACTCAGGAACCCTTGATAAATGGCAGCCTGGTCTCACCAAGGGATTCCCGATCCCATTTCGGTGAGTTTCCAATTTTCAGGGTGTGAGCCAGTTGGGATCATCAACCTGTACTCCTGGCCTGGCAGGCTCCATTGAGGAGATAATCCTTACCCTCTGCAGTTCTCCTGCAGCCGGCTGCACTTTTTAATGAGGTGTAGTGCATGTCAACTCAGAGGTGTTGTGAATCATAGTCAGTATTTGGGAATCTTTTGCATGAGAGGTCAAGGGGGTGAGGGTGGCTGAGAGCAGCAGCCTGCCATGGGAGATATGAGGATCCATAGGAAGCGGGCAGGGGCACAGGCTTGAATGGGGCAAATGAGGAGTCATGGAGGCTAGGATGCATGTGATGTTTGTGGAGTTGGTGGGGTGAGTGAGAGGGATGAGGACACCATTTCTGTCACGGTGACAATGTCCCCTAGTGCAGAGGGAACATGTTCCGTGGCCATTCTCTCCCAAGGCAGGGTCAGTGACTGCCTCCGTAGATTCTCCCGTGCCGCCTGCAGCCTCCATCCTCAATGACCACATTGAAAATCCCACTGTCCACGATGGAAATCCAGACCAAAGGGATTCCAGTAAAGACCTTTTCCTCAGCTCTGAAGAATGTAATGTTGAAAGGAAAGAAGCATGTGCCCTTTTTTATTTGTTCATTGAATGTAAGTGTCTCTGTCAGGGGAAGCATTTATTACCTACTTCTAAATGCCCTTGAGGAGCTGGGGGGTGAGACTGTCTTGTCTGCTTCTAGGAAGGGAGTCCCTGGATTTTGTTTCTGTGTCATCGAAGGAACAGTGATATAAATACAAGTCTGGATGGCTTGTGCCTTGGAGGGAAACATTCTCCCATGTGTCTGCTGGTCTTGCCCTTCTCCATGGTAGAGATGCATCCCAAGCAGCATGGGCACGTTGCTGCAATGTTTTCATGCAGGTGGTACACAGGGGGAAGCAATGGCCCAGTGGTATTATCGCTGGCCTGTTAATCCAGAGACCCAGGTAAAGTTCTGGGGAACTGTGTTCGATTCCTGCCACGGGCAGATGGTGGAATTTGAATTCAATAAGAGTTAATGATGACCACGAATCCATTGCTGATTGTCGGAAAAAAAATCTGATTCACTAATGCCCTTTAGGAAAGGAGCCTGCCATCCTTACCTGGTCTGGCCTACATGTGACTCCGGAGCCACAGTGACGTGGCTGACTTATAATTGCCATCTGGGCAATCAAGGATGGGCAATGAATGCTGACTAGCCCTCATCCTGTGAATGAATAAAAAAAACACTGCTGCCACTGTGTGTCAATGGTAGAGGAAGTGATGTTTAAGGAGGTGAATTGGCTGCTTTGCACTGGATGGTGTTGAGTTTCATTGATGTAATCGGAACTACACTTTTCTAGCATGTAAACTAATTGTATCTTGTAGGTGCTTAGGCAGTCAGGAGATTAGTTGGTCATCTGGTTGGTTGTTCTAGTCACAATGTATATGGTTGGTCCAGTTCAATGCTAACCCCCAGTATGTTAGAATCACAGAATCCCTACAGTTTGGAAGCAGGCCATTTGGTCCATACTGACCCTCTGAAGAGCATCTCAACCAGATCCAGCCCCCACCTCCTGTCTCTTTAACCCTGCATATCCAACTAGGCTAATCCAGCTAGCCTGCACATGTCTGGGCACTATGGGCAACTTAGCACAGACACCCCATCGAACCTGCACATCTTTGGACTGTGAAAGGAAACCAGAGCACTCAGGTGAAACACACAGAGGGAGAGGAGAATGGGGAAACTCAACGCAGAAAATTGCCTGAATAGAATCAAACCAGAGTCCCTGGTGCTGTGAGGCAACAGTACTCAGCACTGAGCCACTGTGCTGCCCAGTGACTGTTGATGATACAGTGATGGTACATACCACTGATTGTCAAGGGGAGATAGTTCCATTCTCTCATATGGGGGATAGGTGGATATAAGCTTGGTAAATTCTTTTCTTTTCACAGCCATACATGTAAATGATGTAATCATAGCAGGCAGGAGGAGAACACTGAGCCCATCCTGTTGGCGTCAGCTCCTGAAGGAGCGATCCAATCAGTCCCACGACCCTGCTCTTTCCCATTGGTTGCAATGCTTTCTGTTACCAGTAGAATTCCAATTTCCTGGCAGAATTGAGTTTGATTTCATCATTCTTTTCGATGGTGTATACCAGATTGTAGTTTCCTCTCCTAAGAATAAACCCCCTTGACTGGAGGATGCTGAGATTGGAGGGTTTGAGCTTCAGGGAGATGTTGGATAGGCTGAGGATTCTTTCCCTGGAGTGCGGAAGGCTGATGAGGTGACCTTATTGAGGCTCATAAAATCATGAGGGGCATGGATCGGGTAAATAGACAAGGTCTCTTCCCCAGGATGGGGGAGTCCAAAACTGGAGGGCATAGGCTTAAGGTGACATGGACAGTAAGGATTTAGAGGGATAAGGGCCAAATGCTGGCTAATGGGGCTAGATCAGTTTAGGATATCTAGTCGACATGGATGAGTTAGACCAAACAGTCTGATTTCATGCTATACAACTCTACAACTCCTCTCTGCTTCGTTTATGAACCATCTTAAATTTTGTGTCCTGTCGTTACTGAGCCACCTGCCAGTACATACATACATACATACAACAAGACAGCACAGAACAGGCCCTTCGGCCCTCATTGTTGCGCCGACATCCTTCCTCTCGCAAGGAGACCAAAATCGATGGCAGTCTTCCAAAAGCAGCCGAATCAATGTCCTATATGGCTGCTAAGTGATCTCCCAACTCCAATTCTCAATGCACTGACCGATAAAGGCGAGCACACCAAATGTCTCCTTCATATCCTTTCTACCGGTGGCTGTACTTTGATGGAACTACGAAACTGCACTCCAGCGTCTCTTTATTAAGCAACACTCCCCACAACCTTCAGTGTAAACGTGCTGCCCTGATTTGCCTTTCCAAAATATAGCACCTCACATTTATCTAACCTCAACTCCATCTGCCACTCCTCAGTTTATTGGCCCTTGTCAATGTCCCATTGTATTCTGAGGCGACCTTCTTGGTTGGCTACTACACCTTCAATCATTGGGAAACTTACTAACCACACCTTCTGTTTTCATATCCAAATCATTGCATCACTTCAACTCCCCCTCCCACTCCCTGAACGACATGTCCATCCTG
Source organism: Stegostoma tigrinum (assembly GCF_030684315.1). Taxonomy (NCBI): domain Eukaryota; kingdom Metazoa; phylum Chordata; class Chondrichthyes; order Orectolobiformes; family Stegostomatidae; genus Stegostoma; species Stegostoma tigrinum. Next base: position 66,054,811 of record NC_081368.1, read on the forward strand.
GGCCTCTTCCAGTGTCACAACCACACCACCCAGAAACTGGAGGAGCAGCACCTCATATTCCGCCTCGGGAGCTTCCAACTCAATGGCCTCAATATAGAAATCATTTCTCTGTAAAAATCCCATCGGAACACCTTCCTTCAGCCTTCTGTGTTTGAAAGAGAACAATTCCAGTTCCACACAACTGTCCAATGCTTATTTCCCACAATAAATGATCACATCCATTCCCATCCTTCACACAGTGAATTTGTGCTTTTTGCTGAGACTGCTGCCAGTGTAACCTTCCCCAAAGCCAACCCCCTTCCCCCTTCCAACAACCAATCGTTAGATCATAACCACATTAATACTTGAAGACAGTTGAGGCCAGACTTTCTGATCCACTCCAGCCTGGATGTGCAAGACCTCACTCAAATTCATCTGCTCACCATGTTAGCGAGAAGGCAAAATCCCAAACCACTCTTCCAGCTTGGAATTAGTCAGGAAGAAAGCAATACTTTCCATGATGTTTATTTCCCGCCCCCCCCAGTCTCCCAGAATGGAGTCAGCAGAATCTGGAAATTCCCAGTATTCAAGACCCAGCAAACATTCCAGACACAAGTCACTGACATGAGCTGAAATAATCACATCATTGAGTGGAAGAAACCGCTTGCATGCTTTTTAAACATTCAACAATTAATGTTTTAGAAGTGTGTATTGATTTTTTAAAAAGAACTGAGTAATTAATGTCCTATTGCATTAGAAGTTTTATGGCTAACTGAGTATACTTAACTGTGATAACAAGAAAATGGAATTATACTGTTCTCATTAGCCCAACTAGTGAAGTGCTCATTAGTAAAGTCTAAATCGTAGGAGTGATTAAGCAGGGTCACTACCTGTGAGCCAGAAGATTCAGGTCTGAATTGCTCCAGATGTGTGCATTGACATTTAATATAAGTTAGAAGTGTCATATACCAGAGGTAGCGTATGGCAGGGCGAGATTTTCCAGTTCCTTGAAGTTTGCACGATACGAAAGGCAAATAAATGGGTGGGTTAGCACCAGAGAGATACCCATCTCCTAGTGCGGTATGCTTCTGTCCCGGGATCTGACCAGCCGAATAGTCCACTGGGTCACCAATTAAGTGGGCCCTTAATATGAGGAGGTTGAGTGGGCACAGCTTTCGGCCCGTCATGCCTGTGCTAATTAGGGAAGGCTGACCCACTCTAATGCCACCCTCTTGCACAAGGCCAGTAGCCCTGCAGGCTAATATTCGTCAAGAAGATATCCAATTACTTTTTAAACAATCTCCGTTTGTGCCTCTAATACCCATCTCCTTCCCGCCACATCAGGGATTAAAACCTGGGCTGGAGTACCCATGGCCAACCTTCCTGTCCCACCACTAATTAAGGCTGTTGGATATTCAATTAATAACCATTCTGGAGCTTTAACCCTCCGTTGGCCTGAAAAGCTTTGCTCCCAGTCGGCAAGAATAACAGCAGCCTTCGCAGGTGAGAAAAATGGGGCATCAACCAAGGAGCAACGGGTGAACCTGGATGCTGGGCAGGAGTTGGAGAGTGAAAAACACCACCCTTACCCTTGCCCTCAATCACCTTCTACCTGTCATCTCCGCACCAACCATGTGATTCCACTACTTCCCTGTCTTCTTGTTGGTCATGGTGTAACCAACAGTCTGGGTCTGGCATAGGTCACAGAGGCTGCTGGTCCCTCATTGGCAAGCACCCTCGGTTAGTGCGGTATGCTTCTGTCCCGGGATCTGACCAGCCGAATAGCCAACTCTGGCTGAGAAAATGTTGCCGCAGCTCCTCTCCAATCCTTCTGATTACCTTAAATTTATACCTCCCCATGTCGTTTGACCAGTGTTAAGGTGAATAGGTTGGCCTTTAGCGTTTTATACAGTACAATTCAACCATGCAGCCATCTCTGTTCTAAGGGGACAACCCTAGCCTTTCCAATTTTTCCACATTGTCAAATGTTTCCAGAACTGACCACATTCCCACAATTCTCCAGAGACTCCCTCTGCAGTGCAATCATATCCCTCCTGTAGAGTGGACAGTATTCCATCTGTCATCTAACTAGAGTTGTTTACAGTTCCGGAATAACCTGCCTACTCTTATATATTATGCATTGACAAATTAAGGAAAGCATTCTATATGCCATCTTCTTGATCTGCCCTTCTATTTTTAGTGATCTGTGGAGATACACTCCACCCCACACCCTACTCGGTACCCTCCCATTTCTCATGTCTTTCTTTACCCTGCGCTACATTCCAAACACCTCACTTTTCTGGATTGATTTCCATTTTGCACTTCTCTACCCAACTGCCCAGATCAGGTATATCTTCTCATCGTCCAAAACTTCTCCTCACTGTCCACCACCCAACCAAATGTTGCACTTTCTGCAAACCTCCTCATTGTGCCCCCTACATTTGAGTCTAAGTCATTAATATAAACAAAAAGAAGCAAGGGACCAGGGACTGATCCTTGGGGAATCCTTCTAGTGACACTCTTCTCTTTGCAAACACACATATCAACCAACAGCCTGTACTTTCTGCTAATAATTCAATTTTGCTTCCAATTTGCCACTCTCCCCTTGATCACAAGCTTACGGACTACTGCTCCCTCATCAGGTAAGTCATTTTACCTGCCGAAAGAGCAGCATTCCCAAAGCTTGTGATTTCAAATAAGCCCGTTGAAATATAACCTGGTGTTGTACAATTTCTTGATTTGTACATCCCAGTCCAACAATGGCATCTCCACATCATGTCTTGTTTAATCAGGTTGCCACGTGGAAAGCTTCACTATCTCCATCTAGACACATCTGGCACTGCCAGCGTCAACTTCTTATGACCTCAAGAAATTCAAAGTAAAATGCCTAGAAAACACGTAGACAAGCTATTGCTAAAGTTTTCAAGCACTATTTAAAACTAGGTTGCCTTTCACGCTTCTAAAACAGATCGAGAGATTTCTGGGGCACTTTGTCAAGGCTCCACCAACACTTTATCAACATTTAGTCAAGAAATTCTCTTGACGATGTCACCTAAAAATAGTGAATGAGCTGCCATTGTATCTTAAGGGACACTACAAGGGAGCTAGTGTGAAATAAGGATTGTATGGCTGTTGGTATCTTGCTCAGAGTCCCATTTGACAAGAGGAATGAGGAAAACATGAGGCTATGTAGAAGAACCCTGTTGCTACAGGAGAAAAGGGCAGGAGGGTGAGGACAGCAGGAACTTAACTGCAGTGCCACATATCCCATGATCTCTACACCTCTAACTCAGCCACCTTGAAGTACATTGACCAGTGTTCTGCACATCACTAAGCAAAGTGAGTGCATGCAGCATGCGTGAATATAGCTTGCGGAAAGTTTCTTCTAATCAGCCTTTGAGTGTTAAACCAGCAGTTGGCTGCTCAGTAAGCCTGGACAAGGTAAAATTATGGAGATCAGTCATTAAGATCAAGATTACATGTAAAAACCATGCTGTCAAAAAGTGTTGTCTCATGAGCACACCAAACATTTAGTGTCTGCTTTTACGCTTTTCCCAATAAGTCTGGGAAAACAGGAAACACAACGTTTACGTTTTCCCCCAGGCCAATCAATCGAAATAACGATACACCATTGAGTCGTATTTTCCTGTTTATAAATATAAAACTCTCCTGATAAACAGAAATAATTAGCTCCAAGAGGCTTGCAGACATTGAATGAGCAATTTGCAGCTCAGAAAGGTACATGAAGATTGTGGACACAACTCTGAAATGGGCTCTTTCACCAACTGAACAGGCACATCTGAAATAAGTTGATTGATGAGGACAAGGTCAAGCAAATGTTTTCCTTGTGTTTGGTCTTCACAAAATGTCACTGGCAAATATATCCAGGACTCGGACAGCTTTGTTATTCATGGTGCTATTGATCCAGAGTATACCCGTGCGCCCTATCATCACCATTCATTCCAAATGGTAGAGTAGTGAATCGTCAGCTGAGGGAGGACGGTAAGTTATCATCAGCTGGAGATTTACTCACCCACATTTGACACAATTCCATGAGGGATCCAAGATAAATGTTCAGGGCTCCAAAGTTTGCTCCATTATGACTATATGTTATTGTGCTGCACAATGCAACATTAATAAATGTTGGCTGGTCGGTAATGGTGTTGAATAACTGTTTCAGTTGTCACTTGGCTAGTCTGTGGGGCAGCTCTCCCAAGTTTGGCAAAAGCCCAACGGTCTCAGAAAGGAGGACAATATAAGGTGGACTAGGCTGGGTGTTACTTTGTCTATGAAGATTGATGCTGGCTGGCTCCTCTTATCATCACTTTTTTTTGTTGAGTTTTAGTATGACTTAGCTATTTCCAGATTGACCCTACTGCTGTGGCTCTGAAGTCACATTTAGGCCAGAGTAGGCAAAGATGGCAGATCTCCTTCTTTACAGGACCTGAGTGAACAAGTTGGGTTTTCATAAACATCTCATAGCTTCATATTGACTAATACTGACACGCTAATGCCATTGACTCCAAATTTCTTTCCATCAACTAAATTCAAATTCACCAATTGCCATGGTATGCTTTGAACCTTTGTCTCCAAACTATTAGTCCTAGCCCTTGGATTTTTAGTACACCAACATTATTGTCATGTTACTGTGATTCGTCCCACAGTTTCCTTCCCCCCACCGCAAGACTGAGCAAGTCCTTTTCAAAATGACATCTAATTCCTTTTTGAATGCTATTCTTAAATCCATTTCTCATGCGCTTGCTGATGCTGCATTTCATATCATAACATCTTATTGCCTAACAACATGAATCTTCATGTTTGCTCTGATTTCTTTGACACTATTTTGTTTATCTGGTTACCAACCTTCTTGACAGTGGAAAGACTTCTCTACATCAAAACTCCTCAGAATATTGGAATTGTCTATTAAATCTTTCCTTAACCTTGAACACAAGTGGTAATTCCAACCTTAGTTTCACATGCCCAAATCTAGTTAATGATACTATTAGCGGCTCATTAAGTCACCCGGATCTGTTTTATTGGCTCGTATAAAAATAAGATCCACATTCAGTTATTTCGAGTGAAGCAGAATTTCCCCTGCATTTATTATCCTCTGAATGTGAATACCAATGCTCAATCATCCAGCAGCTGTTTCAGGGAGGCTGTAGAGTTGTAGATTGTACTTGGAGATGTACCTTTGACATACATGACAACCAGAGCATCATAAAGCAAATGCAATGCATTCTATCTATATTTAACATGGATTTTGTTTCAAATCTGTCGACATTGAGAGGAGCAAGGGAGAATCCCTCAGTTACGTTGTATCGAAACTTGGAAATTGGAACAAGAGTAGGCCATTTGGCCCTTTCAGCTTGCTGCCATTCAATATGACCATGGTTGATCATCCTACTCAATACCGTTGAATCCCTTTTGTCTGAAGAATTATATCTATACCCTTCTTGAAAACATGTAATGTTTTGGCCTCAACTGTTTCACGTATCAGAGGATTCCATGGGCTCACCAGTTTCTGGATGAATACATTTCTCCTCATCTCAGTTGCAAATAGCTGACCCCATTTCCTGAGACTGTGACCCCTATTTCTGGACTTCCTGCTCATTTGAAACATCCTCCTTGTGTTTATCCAGTCTAGTCCTATTAGAATTTTACAGATTTCCATAAAATTCCTTCCTCATTCCCGTAGACTACACTACCCCACACTCCACTCCAGTGAATGTAGTCTGAATGATGTCGTCTGTTTTTCAAACATCAGCCCTCCCATCTCAGGAATCAGTCTGGTAAACATTTTTTGCACATTCCTATTCTGGCCCCCACCCACAACTGTTTCTCCGATACATCAATGATATCATCGGTGCTGCTTCCCTCTCTCGTGTAGAATTGGAAAACTTCATCAATTTCGCCTACAATTTCCACCCTGCCCACACTCTCACCTGGTCTATCTCTGACTCCTCCCTTCCCTTCCTCAACATTTCTGTTTCCATTTCTGGGAAAAGGCTGGCTACTAATATCCATTCTAAACCCAGTGACTCCGACAGTACACCTCACTTCCTGTAAAGACTCCATCCCATTTTCTCAGTTCTCCATCTCCGTCGCATATGTTCAGATGAGGCCAACTGCGACAAGTGAGCCTCCAAAATGTCCACATTCTTCCTCAACCGAGGATTCCCCAGCTCCGTTGTCAACAGGGCCCTTATTCGGGTCTGACCCATCTCACGCACTTCTGCCCTCACCCCTTCTCTTCTCTCCCGCAACAGCGATAGGGTTCCCCTTTTCCTTACCTACAATCCCACCAGCATCCACATCCAGAAGATCATTGGACACTACTTCCGCCACCTCAGGCAAGATGCCACCACCAGACAGATATTCTCCTCCCCTCGTTGTCCGCCTTCCGCAGGGAACGTTCCCTCCAGGACACCCTGGTTCATACTTCCTTCACCCCTAACACCTCCCAACAGCCATACGGCACCTTCCCATTTACCTCCTCTCTCCCCACTATCAAGGGCCTAAACATACCTTCTAGGTGAAGCAACACGTCACCTGTACTTCCAAGAATCTAGTCTACTGTATTCACTGCTTACAATGTGGTCTCCTCTACATTGGGGAAACAAAGACTAGACTTGGCGACTGCTTCGCAGAACATCTACGTGCTGCTCGCAGAAAAGACCCTGAACTACCTGTTGTCTGCCATCTTAATGCACTACCTTGCTCCCTGGCCAACATCTCTTTCTCTGGCTTGCTACAGTGTTCCAATGAAGTCCAGCGCAAGCTGGAGGAACAACACCTCATTTTCTGCTTGGGGACCCTGCAGCCCTCCAGACTCAATATTGAGTTCAATAATTTTAGAGCCCAAACTCTCCCATGTCTCAGCGCCCCACCCCACTCACCAGGCCTTGTTACCACATAGCCTGCCATTACACACCCCCTGTTGTTTGTCACTAACAGTCCCCATTAACAATTATTCACCCTCCCAGCCTGATCATTAGCAACTCCTTTGTCTGTCCAACTGTCTTTCTCTCTCCTTGCGCTCTATCCTATTGTTTACTCCCTACCCCACCCACCACCCTATTTTCTGCATGTAAACTGAAATTTTCCCAGCCACCATCGCTTCTGAGGAAGGGGCACCGGACCCGAAACGTTAACTCTGTTTTCTCCTCCACAGATGTTGCCAGACCTGCTGAGCTTTTCCAGCAACTTTGTTTTTGTTCCTGATTTACAGCATCTGCAGTTCTTTTCGTTTTTAAACATTTTTTGCACTGCCTTCGTAGCCATAACATCCTTCCTCAGGAAAGGAGACCAAAACTGTACACAGTATTCCAGGTGATACCTCACCAAAGCCCTGTGTAACTGCAGCAAGACATTCCTGCTCCTGTTCCAAGAATCATACAGTGTGGAAACAGGCCCTTCAGCTCAACAAGTTCACACGAATGCAAAGGCTTTCCACCCAGACCTATCCCCATAATCCACATATCCCTGAACACTATGGGCAAGTTAGCATGGCCAATCCACTCTAACCCGCACATTTTTGGGCTGTGGCAGGAAGCCCGGAGCACCCGGAAGAAACGCGCACAGAGAGAATGTGCAAACTCTACGTGGACAGTCGCCCAAGGCTAGAATTGAACGCAGATCCCTGGTGCTGTAAGACGGCAGTACTAACCACGGAATCACCGTGCTGCCCTAAACTCTCTCTCTCTGCACCTGCATGCTTACCTTCAGCAATTAGTGTAGAAGGACACCCAGTTCTCACTGAATCTTATCCCTCTCCTATTCAATCACCATTCAGATAATAAGATGCCTTCTGAGTTTTGCTACGAAAGTGGATAGCCTTTTGTCCACATTACATTTCATCTGCCGTGCATTTGCCTGTTCACTCAACTTTTCCAAATCGCACTGAAGCATCTCTGCATCCACCTCACAGTTTAATCTTCCACCCAGCTTTGTATCATCTGCAAGCTTGGAGATATTACATTTTGTTCCCACATCTAAATCATTAATATTGATTGTGAATAGCTGGGAGCCGGGCAATGCTCCCTATGGTACCCCACTGGTCACTGGCTCCCACCTGGAAATGGGCCCATTTATTCTAACTTTTTGTTTCCTGCCTGCCAGTCAATTCTGTTTCCATGCAGGTACGCTACCCCTAATGATATGCACTTTAATTCAAAACTTTCGTCTCTTGTGTGAAACCCAATCGAATGCTTTCTAAAAAGTCCAAGTAAATCATAATCACTGGCCTGCCCAATTAACTCTACAAGTTGCAAGTTACACGTTTAGGCAGAGCTGAGGAGCAAATAAAGACTTTGAGAAAGTAACAATATCAAACAGCCGGAAATTTAATTAATTAAAAGAGAAACAGAAAGAGTTAACAAAGGGAAAATGTATCGGCTGATTGTTAAAGGGGATGTCATGAAAATAGTTTTTTCTGTATGAGATTATGGAATTCCCATCATAAATTGTTGCTGGAGCAAAAACTGCAAAATATTTTTAAGGGACTTAGACAGTTGCTTGAAATAGAGGAGTATTGAATTCTTCGAGGAGTAAGCCATGGAGTGCGAGTAAATTAGGCTGAGGAAAGAACAACCAGTGAATCTTGCTTCTGCATTTGAACATTCCATGATGCAATATTAATTGTTTTTGGTTGAGTATCAGATCAGCACTGGCAGTATGAATCAGTAGTCAGATTGACAACATAACTACACAGTGGCCTGTGGCAAGAGATGTGAACCAACCTTCAGGGAATAGTGCCACGCCAACTGCAGGTGGAATTACAGTCTGATGAAAAGCCAAGTTTTACAGATTCCAAACTTAGTTTTAATATCTCCCAGATTTGTAGCAAAACAACGTTGTGCAATCCATTCAGCAAACCTGCTGCAAGGAAGAGATACTCAGTGAATTGAAACAAGTTGCTTGATGATTTGCCCATTCTGCAGTTTGTCTCATTAAAATGGCAGATTGCCCTCAGCAGCCCCTTGACGTTCATGAAATTACAACGTTTGGATATTGATTGCCAATTAAACTGTATGGAGAGAGTTAGGGTGAGGAACCAACAGTACATGTAGTTTTATGTTGATGCATTGACACTCAACTACTCCAACACAAAAAAGGAGTTAGAAAATTTGGAATTGTGGACTTGCATTGCTATAATTAATAAAACTGTGGTCAGAGATTTTAATTTTCTTTTAATTATCTTCTTCTTTCTGTCTCCTTTTTTTGTGTTTTCAATCCAACCACACATAGCATCTCTGTTTCTCTTCTGGCACTCGTTCACTCTATTCTTGACATTTGTTCAATTTCTTTTGTTCCTTTTTAGAGTAAATGGTTTGTTAATCCAGTCATTCACTACGTCCAGTTACTCCAATGCCCCCAGTAAGTATTAGTAGCTCTCACATCTAGCAACATTGTGGGCAAACTATTCCAGTCACAGGGTAAGGGATAAAGGCTAACTGGTGGAATTAGCTGCAAGATGCCCTATTCCATTAAATCCTGGGCCGTTAGATATCTAATACAGCGAAAATGAAGTGTCATTTGGCAGTTAGTGAGCAAAGCTGTCAAGTGCACATTGAATTCTGCCCACCATGAACTGATTTGCTGGCCTCTTATCACGGGGGAGAAAACTGATACAAGAGAAAGTAAATGAGTGAAAAGATATTTTTGAGAATTTAAAGGAACAGAGATGGAGAGTATAAAAAAATCAGGGATCACAGTAAGAACTTCAAAAGGATGCTGGTTCAGGAGCAAATCCTGTGGTTGTAGATTGTACAACAGTTATCACACAAATAAGTCTGATTCCCATTTATAATTTGGTTATTATTGTTTTGTAACAATGTTGACCATATTACATCTTGACCAACCTCTTTCAAAAGAATTTTAGATTTGATTGATTTTAATATCATCTATAAAAAGCAAGTGGTTTAATTTAAGAATTTTATTTAATGTGATTGGGTGAGTCATGTGATAGAAATAAAGAAGCTAAGACATTAAGTTTATGATCTTTGCTCAAAGAAGTATTGGGAAAGTTCATCACTAATGCGTACTTTAGCTACATATTTCACCCTGATTTAAAGTGGGAATGGTATTTTAAGGTAATACTGTAATTTAGAGGCATTTAAATGCATAAAATGAAGAGCAAGAGGCTCCAACAAAATCTCTCCGTATGGAAAACACAATGCAGCCCAATTACATTTTAGGTAAGTTCACGCCTGTGTTAAAATAACAGAGAGAGGAGAGAGAAAACTTTCAGAAGAATGCCTCATCAATTTGCAGAAGAGTGTGCAATTTTAATGTTCACACATATGTTCACTCTTTACAACGTGTAATTTCACTCTCATAACTTGTTTCCTGAGTATAAGTTCAGTAGTCCTTGAATTGTCATGTCCAGTTTAGGGTCTGATAACCAAACTCCTTCCTCACCACTAAATGTCTTTCAATCCGAGTACTGAATGGAATTTTACTTCTTTCCCTTTGAAAGGCATTATCCTTCAATGGCATTCTTTCAAAAATCTATTTCTTCACGAAACGCAAAGCTTCCTAATTTCTTTCCACTTGAGTTTAATTCATTTTGTATTCATCCAGTCAGTGTGAGGGCTTGGAATGTGATCATGCCCTACTGAATCCACTTCCACTGCTGTGAACCTACACTTGTAGGGTTATTAAGGCCATAGATTAAAATCTGGGTCTGTCTGAATAAACATGCAAATTACATAGCTGGGAGCATTTAAGCAAAACATCAGAGAGGATGCTCAATTGCTGCTTGCCAGAGATACAGAGAGGCAGTGTCTGTCTTTCTTCCTTCTTCTTTTCTGACAGCTGGCCAAGAACGTCCAGCCGATTGATCCATTTTTATGTGCAATGTATGGCAGTGGTTTGCCACCTCCTTCTGAAGAACATCTGACCAGGAGACTCTCTCACTCTTACCGCCTGCCATCTAATGTGCTGGAAACATATACAGGCTAACAAGTCACTTGTTTGGCCATATTACGAAAACACCTTCCATAGCCAACAATTCCTGGCTCCTATCTGAAACATCTAGCCCAGGACTACCACCGCTTGAACAAACAGGTGATGAATTGCCTACTGCCACACTGGTCTGAAAGACCCAAGCTAGTCTGATCTCTGAAGCTAAGTAGACTCAGGCATGGTTAGCACTGGGGTGGGACAGTGGTTCACAGTACGAGGAACCTCAGTTTGATTCCATCCCTGGGAGGCTGTGGAGTTTGCACATTCTCCCTGTGATCATTCGTGTTTTCTCCTGAGTGTTCTAGTTTCCTCTGCAGGGTTAGTGGATTGGCCATACTATAGTGTACTGGGATGTGCAGGCTAGGTGGATTACCAATGGGAAATGCGGGCTTATAGGATAGGGGGTTGGGTCTCAGTGGGATGCTGTTGGGAGGGTCGATGTGGAATTGATGGGCCAAATGGCCTGTTTCCACATTGCAGGCATTCAATCTCAATTGATTTATGTTATTTTAAATTAATGTGACATTCAGTGCTCATCTAAACCTGGTTCAGAAGAGGTATTAGAGATTAGATTGGCCTGATACTTAACGCTTGAAATGGAATTCTCCATTAGCATAACTGGGGGGATGGGGAGGTGGGGGAGGAGGTTTATTTGGTGTACAATGATCAAATGCAAACATTTAGCCTTTGTACGCAGCTTTGTATTTTAGTTACATTTGTGCAGAGGAAACCTCTCCTGCTTTCCCAAATGCCAGACCACCTCCAACCATAAAACAACTAAACCGAAAGCAGGACATCTGTAGAAGTCAACAGATCCACTTGTAAAAGGTTTAGGCGTGCAACTAATCACCAACATTTATCTGCATCTCCAGTCACTTTGCAAATCAGTCCAGTGCCAATCTTAGCAACAAAGACCAGGAAGGCTCGAGAGTGTAAGCTCGTCTGGGGTTAGAGAGTTATCTTATCTCAGATGGCCAGCCGTCGAGCTGTTGTAGTCTCATTCTGGCTCGGGCCAAACAAATCGACCAGGGTCCCGAGTGCTAGCGAACACAAATGAAATTTAAATTGGGATAGCATCGGACCTTTACTGTGATGTCCTGAGGTCAAATTCAAGCTGCTGTTCAAAGTCATGGTTCACATGTGAGAAGTGTCCATCCAGTTCCAGTACCTCAGGATATTGATGTAACAAACGCCACATAGGGACCAACACATTCAACAGAAGTGAGAAAACAAGAGTTAATTTTGTTTCTTTTCCTGCTTCTGCAGCCTATTTTCTTCTGTAAATTCAAATGTTAAATGTACTGATAAAATGCTGAAGATATTGTTTTGTGAAGCACAGCTGATCAGATAGCATCCATGGAGAGACAGCAAGCTAATGATTCAAGTCAAGATGACTCTTCATCACAGCTGAACTGGTGTAGATAGGACAGCATTTGTGATGTAGCTTGTGGGGCAAGGGTAGTGAGTGTAGAGTGCTGATGGAGGAAAGATGTTGATAGTTCAGATTAATTGATCAGAATATGAGAATGGCAGAACAATGGTGTGACTCCTGCCAGGCTTGAAAGGACACTGAAATGGGGAGAATCGAAGAGAGGACATGATAACAGGTGAAAACAAAGAGCAAAAATGAGAACTGGTTTACAATTTGAAGCTGTTGAAATCAATATTAAATCCAGAAGGATGAAAAGTGCCTAATCTGAAGATGAGATGTTGCTCTCCCAATTTGCACTGCGATTCATTGGAGCACTGCGGAATGCCGAAGACAGACATGTGGGAATGAGGGCAGGAGACCGTGTTAAAAGACAGGCCATGGCAAGATCGGGGTCTTGCCTGCACAGGGGCCAGAGGTGCTCTGCAAAGCAGTCACCCAATCTGTGTTTGGTTTCTCCAATGCAGCGTGGGGCACATTGGGTATAGCGAACACAATACATAGGATTAGAAGAGGTACATGTGCAATGCTGCTTGACCTTGAAAGAGTGTTTAGACCCTTGGATGGTGAGGAGGGAGGAGGTGAAGGGGCAGGTATTACAGCTTCTGTAGGTACATGGGAAGTTTTCTAGGCTGGGGGAGGTAGCGTGTGGTGTTGGTGGTTGTGGAATGGACTCGAGTGTCCCGGAGGGAATGATCCCTGCAAAATGTAGACAGTGGGAGTGAGGGGAAGGTGTATTTGGTGGCAGTGTCCTGTTGGAGCTGTCTGAAATGGTGGTGAATGATTCTTTGACTGTGGAGGCTGGTGGGATGAAAATTCAGGAGAAGGACGACCCGATCATGCTGTTGTGAGTGATGGGAAGGGCAGAGACACGGATGATAATTCAGATGCTGTTGAGTGCCCTGTCAATCACAGTAGGCGGGAAACTGCAGTTACAGAAGATGCAAGCCGTGTCAGCAGTGCTGTTTTGGAAGGTGGCAATGTCCAAACAGATGCGACGTAAGCGAAGGAATTAGGAGAATGGGATGGAGTCTCTGCAGGATGTGGGGTGTGAATGGCTGTGGTGAAGGTAGCTACGAGAAGTCAATGGCTTTGTAGTGGATGGCAGTGAACAGTTTATTCCCCAAAATGGAGACAGAAAGGTCAAGGAAAGGAGCAGAAGTGTTGGAAATAGATGATGCAAAAGTTATGGGGGTGGAAATTGGAGGCAAAATGAACAATTTTTTCAAGGTCTTGACTGGAGCAAAGTGGCAGTGAGGTTATTGTCAATGTCCCAACTAAAAAGTGATGAGAGGGGGCCCATGTAGGACTGGAACAAGGATTGTTCCACATACCCCATAAAGAGGCAGGTGTAACTAGAATGCATGCAGGTGCCCATAGCCACTCCTTTGACTTGTCAGAAGTGAGATTAATTAAAGGAGAAAACGTTCAATGAGAGAACAAGTTCAGCCAGGTGGAGGAGAGTGGTGGTGGATGAGGATTGTTCAGGCTTCTGGTCGAGGAAGAAGCCGAGAGCTTTCAGACCATCCTGGTGGGTAACGGTGCAGGTATAAAGGGACTGGACATCCATGGTGAATAGGAGGCAGCTAGGGCCAGGGAATTGGAAACTGTCAATATGGTGGAGGGCATCAGAGGAATTGCTGATGTCAGTAGGCAGGGTCTGGACAAGTGGAGAGAGGATGGAGTCAAGGTAGGATGGAATGAGCTCAGTGGGGCAGGAACAGGCTGATGTGATGACCCTCCTAGGGCAGTCTAGTTTGTGGATTTTGGGAAGGAGGTAGAAACGGGCTGTATGGGGTTGGGAGACAACGAGGTTGGAGGCAGTGAGGGGAAGATCTCCGGAGGCAATGAGTTCAGTGACAGTCTGGCAACAATGGATTGATGTTCGGATGTGGGGTCATGGTTTAGGGGATTGTAGGAGGATGTGTCCGAGAGTCAGCATCGAACCTCCACAAGATAAAGATCAGTGTGCCAGACTACCACAGCACCACCTTTGTCGGCCAGTTGTGCTGGTGCCCAAAGACTGTAGCAGAGCATGAACCCCTACAAACTGTATTGGCTCCCTTGTCAATGCATCAAGATTTGGTTCTATCAAGATACACGTGGAAGCTCTGTGCAATGGTATCTCCAACCTAAAAGACATTCTGTACAGGTAACATCTTTTTTGAGCATATCTTCCAAGCCTTTCACTGACTAGTCGATAGGGGCAGGAGGAGGATTGTATTGTCAGGATTTCTCATTGTGATTTGGAACAGGTGTGGGATGATTATGTTAAAGGAGACAGATTTTGATTTGATTAGATTTGATTCATTACTGTCGTATGTACCAAGGCACAGTGAAAAGTGTTGTTTTACATGCTTTACAGGCAGATCGTATGATACAAGTGCATCAGAGTAACAGAACAGACTGCAGGATACAATGTTACAGCTGCCAAGAAGGTGCAGAGAGATATCAAGGTTAACATTAAAAAGTCTGATAGCAGCAGGGAAGGAGCTGTTCTTGAATCTTTTTGTACGTGTATTCAAATTTAATTCTTCTGCCTGCGGGGAGAGGGGATAACCGCGGTGCCAGGGGTCTTTGATTATGTTGGTTGCTTTCTTGATGCAGTGGGAAGCAGAGATGGATCACAGGCTGGTTTGCATGATGGACTGGGTTAAGTTCACAATTCTCTGAAGTTTCTTTCAAGAAGCCTTTTGGTAGCTGTAACTCTGACTGAGCAGCCTTACTTACAATCCAACTGTTCATGTCGTACTAAGGAGCAACACAGAAAAGATGCCCTAATAATAGTCCATCCCCCATGTTACCTCTCCCGACTGCATAGCTGCATCCAGAAGGATTACCTTCTGCAGTAGAACACACAGAAGACATAAGTAGAAAGCTCTGGGGCCTGAAAAATCAGAACTTTCATCTTTGTATATTGTGGGAGAATGCCTGAAGCAATGTGCTGCACTTATCATGTGAGAACCCCAGCAATATGACATTATCGTCACTGCTCACAGGCATCTATATTTCATCTAGAAGGGGAAATAAAAACCAGATGCAGAGTTCACGGAGTTGAGTTCGTTGTCAAAAATGAATTTGCCATCCAGCTTCATCAGTTCCCACTAGGAAGCAATGATTGTCTCATATGTTTCAAACTGCTCAGGAGCCAAGATAACACTGTGCTCAGAGCAAATGCCCCAACTCCACATGCTAATGGCAAAACCATGGGTCTTTTCTCTGCCAAAAGTGACCATACTCTCTGAGGGGTTCTGATGGAGCACAAGCTTCTACTTTTTGGAGACCTCCATGCCAGTGTTATAGGAGATTCCAATTTTTGGGACATAACAAAGGGCAGGGAAGGTACTGTCCACCTTATCAAAAAGAAATATAAGACATAGGCTCATTGTCTCCAATGTGCTGTTGCTCAAGCTGAAAATTTTGCATCAACAAAAATTTTGTCATCATGCAATCACTAAGTTGCAAAACCACCAGAGCAGTGGCAGGCAGAGATGACTACCAGATTGACACTGACTTATTTGTTCAATCGTGTCTATCAAAATGGCTCCCAAATGACAAATGCAATAGTAGAGATGACCCTGAGACATCAAAGCTCTAAAGGATCCGACCAAAAGAGATCATTTCTGGCAGTGATTACAATAATAATAAAATATAATAATAATATATATACAATGCCTTATATGCATACTTCATTCAGAAACAAAAAATGGTTGTTCACAACATGAGAGATGTCCAAGTCCAATGTCAGCAAAGGGACACTTGGGTTTTCTGTCAGGACAGAGCAAGACTGTATGAGTTGTACCTGGTGGAATGATTCAGATTCAAAACAGAAGAAATGGGTTCCCAACACACAAAGGCAGAGGCATAAAAGAGCAATGGCAACACGAAGACTCAGTGACATGAACTATATCTTTGCCTTCTGTGACTGCCACAAAACCAAATCATAGCCCAAGTTCTCAAAGACCCATCTCATCTGAGGCACAAGGATGGGGAAGATTTGATCAAGAAAAGTGAAGCTGGAAGGAGCATTCTGAAGACTTTTCCCATCTAGAAACCACTGTCGCTGAGAGCTCACACCACCCAGTTAGAGATTAGTTTGAAACTCCACCAACAGCCATGGAGGTGATGAAAGCCATCAAATTAATGAAGAACATCAAAACAGCAGGAGGTGATGAGATCTCCCAGTGAAATCTTGTAAGCACTGAGAAAAGGAACTAACATTGCAGCTGCATATCCTCATCTGACAGATCTCCAATGATGAGGGAGTCCTAAATGGTTGAAAGAATACCATAACTGAACGAATTTTAGGGAAAAATGACATGCAACTGTGGACATTGCAGGGGCAACCTCCCTGCTCTCCACTGCAGGCAAGATTCTTGCAAGAACCCTTCTGAACTGACTCATAACATTGGTGAATGGCTACCCCCTAAGTCTCAGCATGGGTTTACACCATCAACAGCATGGCTGACATGATCTTTGCAGCTTAGCAAGAGAAAGAAAGATGTCACGAGCAACATTAACCTCCCCACACACGGCATTTTCTGAATTGGCAATAAGTCTTCAGCTCTGAAAAGCGTGAGGCACTCAAGAGTATTTTGCTGAATTATTCATGCCCTCCAAAATTCATCACCACACTTCACCTGCGTCATGCTGCTAATGCGAGTGGTGATTCCGAGTGATGGATTCATAACAAGTCCCTTTTGAGGTGAAGACAAGAAGCAAACAATGCTGTCACTGCTTCATCTTTTTTACTGATCTTCCTAGCTGTTGTGTTCCATCTGACTGAAGACACGATTCCTACAGGAGTGCAACCTATTTATCAAATGGACTCTACTTCCTCTCAAACAAAAGTTAAGACCAGAGGAGTTCAATATGTTGGTGCCAATGCAGTTAGTTCCGTGTGAGAAACTTATCTTCAGAAGCTCATTCACATATTAATTTGCTGAGGAATATGAAAAAGAGGGACTCATAGTGACTTCTTAGGAAAGCAAAGTACCAAACCATTAATGATAAACACACAGACCCCAACACAATGAATTATGATTCATGACCAAGCATTCCTCTAGTACCTTCAACTGAAGCTGATATTGACAAAAGAATTCCATGTTAGCCTGAAATCAGTTGGTGCAACATTTGGCCAACTGGGCAAGTGAATGTTTGAAGATTCTGGCACTAAAATTGAAACCAGACTCGTGATATACCATGCAACTGTCATCCCAACCTTACGGTGTAGGGCTGAAACATGGACAATGTACAGAATTGAGCCGAAGACCTTGGTGCTGTGATGGAGCAGTGCTAACCACTGAGCCACCATGCCACCCTAGTTGGAACACCATCATCTGAAAATTCCCCTCCAATCTACATCCGACTTCCTCTCCATCCACACCAGGAACTATAACACCGTTCCTTCAATGTTGCGGGGCCAAAATCTTTTTCTATTCTCATAAAAGAAATGGAAACTCCACAATCAGACATAATGATGAGTTTGAGTATGATTGCTACATCTGGAACCTGTGATTTATTAACTCTCGTGAAGTAGCTGCTTTTCACCCAAGTATGTTGTAAATATGTTTCTAAAAAATTGAAGAACTGCGGATTGTGGAATCAGAAACAAAAACAAGACTTGCTGAGTTTTTCCAGCGATTTCTGTTCACATACTAAATACATTCTCCTAAATCCCAATGAGAACAGGCTCAAAATATCCAAGCTGTCCCCATAAGGAAATTCCTCCATACTCGAGATCAGCTTAGTGACAATTCTCTGAACTGCCTCCAATGCTAGGCTGTCTTTCCTCAGATAGGTGAACCCTATCTGTTTACGGTATTTTCAGTGTGGTCTATCTAACAATTGTCTGTATAGTTTGAGCAAGGCATCATTATTTTTAGACTTCATTGTCTTTGAAATAGAAGCCAACATTCCATTCGTCTTCCAATCACCTTCTCAATGTGATGCTATCTTTGTGTTGTTCATGCACAAAGACCCTAAAATCGATCATGCTACAGCCTTTTACAGTTTCTCTTTATTTAAACATTATTCATATTCTCTATTCTTCCCGCTGAAATGCACAATTCCACATTTTCTTACCTTATATTCCATCTGCCAAGTTTTTGCTCCACACATTTTAACTTATCTATATTCCTCTGCAGACTGTTTGTGTCATTCTCACCACTTGCCTTTCCATCTATTTTTATTCATCGTCAAACTTGATGATACGAAATACTCACCCAAACCATTATTATATATTGTAAATAACTGTAGGCCCGGAACTAATCTCTGTGGCACACCATTCATTACAGGTTGCCTTCCTGAAAATGATCCCTTTCCCATCTCTCTGTCTTCTGCTGGTTAGCCAATCCTTTATTGGTGCTAATGTACTAATTGCAATACCATTGGCTCTAATTTTGTAAAGTACCCTTATCTCCTGTACCTTATTGAAAGCCTTTTCAAAATCCAAATATATTACATCTACTGGTTCCTCTTTATCTGTCCTGCTTGCTACCTCTCAAAAAACTCTGATGCATTTATTAGGCATAATTTCCCCTTCATGAAGCCATGCTGACGTGACTTGATTATATAATGTATTTCTAAATGCTCTGCTATTACATTCTTTACAATAGGCTCCAAAATCTTACAAATGACAGATTTAAGTTAAATAGCTTATAGACAACTTCTTTTGCCTTCTCATATTTGTGAATAAGGATATTACAGGGTCAGTTTTCTAAGCCTTTCAGATTTTTCCAAAACCCAGAAGATTCTTTGAAGATGACAACCAGTGCTTCCATAATCTGTGTAATGATTTCCTTTAACACCTAGAATGTAACCAGTAGGCCAAAGAGACTTAGCAGAATTTAGCAACATTAATTGCCCTATCAATTTTCTCTGGTGATAATTATTGTATTTATTTTCTCCTTCACTTTTGGCCTTGAATTATTCTGAATGTTTAGAAATCTATTTACATCTTCTACTGTGAAGGCTGATGCAAATTATTTTTTCCTCTGGTATTTCCTGCTGCCCCATTATTAATTCACCAGTCTCATTCTTTTGGGAACCTATCTTCATATTAGGCTCTCTCTTCTCATTTATATATTTCAATAAGCTCTTATTGTCTCTTATTGTACTACTTGCTACTTTACACTCAAACATTTATTTGTTCCCTCTCTTTGTTTGGTTTGTCTTTGTTAGCTTTTAAATATTTCCCATTCCTCTGATTTACCACAAAGCACATTGTTGCTTCTGTCCTTCAATTTGACACTGTCCTTGTTTTTGGTTCAAAATCTCCACAAAATCATGTCACCTTAATGCCTGTAAGGTCATACTCATTAATCTCTGTGTCATTACTTCATCCATTTTCTTCAATATTCTACGTGTGTTTATGAAAAAAAAGCCATTAACTTTGTCTTTTCAAACTGTTTTTCCCTCTTTTGGCCCTATTTGCTGCTTTTTAAACATATCTATAACATACTTCCTGGTCCACTCTATTATTAACCAAGTACCTGCCTTTCAGTGCTGCCATGTGTTTCTGTTTTTTTTTAAGCTTATTTATCTGCTCTCAGAAATTGACACCCACCTTCCCCTTCTGCTAACTAAAAATATTTTGAGAAACACTGCTTTAAGTAACTACAGTATGAAGCAAAACCAATGCAACCCCTTTGCATAAATGGCAAGCTGTGGCCTCAAACAGGTTTTTTATCTTAGGGTCAGCCTATCAATGAGACAACAGCTTTAAGCTTGCACAAAATGTGAAAGACACACTGAGAAATATAATTGTAGCTGGATTGAGTTACTTGAATGTCACTGACTGTGCGAGTGTTCGGTAGCCTACTGAATGTGACTTGTAAATGGTAGATCTAGACAAACACAAGTACACTTTATTAAAAATGAACATTTGAGCTCTTATATGTTCAATTGCACTGTAAACCATTCAAATTTCTTTCAAACACATGTTTCAAGTTTACCACCTTGTAGCCCTGAAGGTGCAACACATCATTAAAGAAAACAGGGCTATGTTAATAGAAAGTCCGTAATTAGATAGAAAATAAAACTTAAATTAATACAAGTTTAACTTTTTAAACTTTCAGTGTGAAGGATACTGCTGAAATCCTGTAAAATACAGCAACTGCTGTTCCATGTCATACAGAAGTCGATTAACAGATAAATGGGGCAAGATAAACTTAATTAGGATGTCTGTCAGTTTTATTAAAACTTTCTGATGATGAGTTCTGTGCTGGGAGCATTGTTACTTTATACTTCCGTTCTGATCTTTCTTATCTCATGAGGTTGATGAAAAAGGGAGAAACAGAAGGCTGGAAAAGATTTTGATGGAAAGGATCACAATTATCATAATATAAACGACAGTCTTTGAGCGCAGGGAAATCAGTGGGGGACCAAAAGAAGAAAAAGCAATAAAGTGAGCTGACAGTAAATAAACATTAAAGGTATTTTGCACTTTTGAAGCCAAGTCTGAGTTCAAGGCCTTGTTTCACATATTGTTGGCAATTGATTTTTGTGAAAGTTCATTTCCACTTGGGTCTGTAACAATGACAAAACTAATCAGTAAATAAATAAAACTGGGCAATCTTTACTGCATTAAATGGAAACGAGCAAGTCTTCATATGTTGTCGACAATCTTTAACCAATGATAATTGGAATAACCACTGCAAACTGCTCAGAATAATTCCACTCTCTTATCTCTTTGTCCATTAATTCCATGACATTTACCTTTGCCAAAAAAAATGGTACACATGGTGCAAACAGCTTCAAGGCAGAGATAGAAGAGATCATTGTAGACAGTGTGTAGGAACCATCTGGACAGAGGTAGATAGATGGTCTTCACATAGTTTTAAAGCGAAGTCATTATCTCACCAAACTGTTTGACGTTTCTCAGAATGCTATTAAGTTGACAGACGGTGGTAGATAAGAAGTATATTTGCAAGGTAATTTAGAGAAAGTACCACACTATGCTGAAGATCTCGTGGAATGACAGGTATTTCTTGGTCAGGATATAAAATTGTTCACATTCTCATTAATAAGCAGTTATTAATGGCATTGATTCTGCACGGCGGTCTGGCCAAAACTACACAGTAGTGAATATTAATAGAAAGGCTTGCTCCTCAGAAACCTTGGAGGTAAACGTATGGTGAAGAATGAGGGAGCAATGGTAAATTCTAAATGCAATATTATGATTGATATCGCAGATCAATGGCCAGCATAGATTTAAGATAAGGCACAGAAAGTTTACAGAAACCTTTTCATATGGTGGGTATCTGGAATTCATTGCCTGTAAGACTGGTAGAAGGAGGAATTCTCACTACATTTAAGAAATATTTAGATATGTGCACTCGCAATAACAAAACACATAAAGCTACAGGTCAAGTGCTGAAAAATGGGATTACAATAGTTAGGTGGTTGTTTTTGAGTGGTGCAGGCTCGAAGGACTGTACGGCATTTTTCTGCTCTGTGCCTATGACTCTCTGACCTTATGAGTCTAGCAGGAGTGCTAGAAATGCTCTAGTATGCTGAGTTCAAATTTGGGAGCAATTGTATTAATACAGGATTCTTGAATGAAGGAACGTCACTGGTTTAAAGTTTAACAAATAAATAGAATGCCTAAAAAGATTAATTCGATAACTTCTAAAAATTGCAAACAGTAATTTGGACCATCTGCAGATTAACTGGATGCAGCCATTTAGAATTGATCGTTTGTTGGGTAAAACAAGCCACTTAATGGTGCATCATTCGTTAACAGAATGTTCACACAACACATCTAAAATTTTGGTCTCATACTGAGTTAGCATTATGTTCTGTAAAATTGAACACGACTGGTTCAGTGAAACGGAGTTGTCTCCCTCAAAGAGTTTCATTCCGCTTGAAACAAAAACAGAAATTGCTGGAAAAGCTCAGCAGGTCTGGCAGCATCTGTGGAGAGGAATGGGAGCTGACATTTCAGGTCGAGTGACCCTTCCTCAGAACTCACTTCTGAGGAGTTCTGAGGAATGGTTACCCAACCCGAAATGTTAACTCTGATTTCTCTACAGATGCTGCCAGGCCTGGTGAGATTTTCCTGCATTTTCTGTTTTCGTTTCTGATTAACAACATCTGCAGTTCTTGTCGTTTGCATTCCACTTGAACCAGGTGATAGATTAGGTTCTGACAGCATGTTCTGCACTTAAGTTATGCTTTTGTAGAGAAGTGAAGTTAGTTTGCATCCGTAAGAGGCTATTCTGCTGCAATATTATGACATCACAATAGTCTCAACTGAGCCTAGCTGCAAAGATATTCAATGTGAACAAATCAGGATAGATAAGGGGATCTAAAGGATGCCTGGTTTGGGAGCTTCCCTCTCAACCTGCTGGAGCTACAGTAAGAACATTATGAAAGGGTCCAGGTTGTCCTGAATATAGGAAAGGGAGGAACTCAAACACTGATGACAGCCAGTGACTTGACAGAGGTGAGTTCAAGTGCTGGGCGTTCGTTTACTAATGTAGAAATATTCCGGTTACCCTTAAGAAGACAGCATTGTTACTTTACTTGGGCCCCTTCCACAAATCCAAAACTATTCTGATGCAAACCCATTTTCAACAATGAATAAAACAATGAACTAATCCACTGCACTATCCAGTGCCGTTTGCCAATGCATCTTAAAAGAATCAATACTGTTTATTTTATTTGCCAGTCATAACGTTTATTCATTACTAGCAACATTGTAGGTACTTACTGGACGAAAAACCCGAAAGAATTGCGGATGCTGGAAATCAGAAACAAAAGCAAAAACGCAAAATTGCTGGTTCATTTCCTCCCTCGTCACAATCTAAGGTCCTAAACATACCTTCCAGGTGAAGCAGCATTTTACCTGCACTTCACTCAATCTCTCTGATGAAGGGTCTAGACCCGAAACGTCAGCTTTTGTGCTCCTGAGTTGCTGCTTGGCCTGCTGTGTTCATCCAGCTTCACACTTTGTTATCTTCACTGAATCTAGTCTGCTGTATTTGCTACTTACAACATGGTCTCCTCTACATTGGGGAAACAAAGTGTCGAATAAGAGACTGCTTCACAGGACACCCATGTTCTGGCCACAAAAAAAGACCCAATGTTTCCAGTTGCCTGCCACTTCAACATATCACCTTGATCCCTGGCCAACATGTCTATCTCAGGTATAACACAGTGTGGAGCTGGATGAACACAGCAGGCCAGGCAGCATCAGAGGAGCAGGAGTTTCGAATCAGGACCCATAGGCTTGCTGCAGTGCTCCAGCAAAGCTCAGCGCAAGCTGGAAGAACAGCACCTCATTTTCTGTTTGAGAACTCTGCGGCCTTTTGGACTTGCTATCAAGTTCTACAATTTTAGGGCTTGGGGTCATGTCCTTGCCCTAAACCCCACACACCAGGCTGAGTCATTACATGGGCTGCTACCACACACAACCCACTGTCAGCTACTGATAGCTTCCATTATCAGTTTTCATTCTCTTAGGCTGGCTTTTATCCACTCCTTCGTCTTTCCAGCTGTTTTTCTGTTTCTTTGGGCTCTATCTCTACCTATTGTTTACTCTTCCCCCAACCCCAATCTTCTGTCTTAAATATCAACTCTTTCTGGTGACCATCAGTTCTGAAGAAGAGTTGTTGGACATGAAACATTAACTCTGATTTCTCTCCACAGATGCTGCCAGACCTGCTGAGTTTCTTCGGCAATTTCTGCTTTTGCTTTAGTTGTAGATACTGCACTCATTTTCACTCAGAGCTTGACCATTAGATAGGTAGCAAAATTACAGTGTATGCACAATGAAAAATTCATCATGCATTGTACCACAGCCCTTCTTTCTCCCTTTACTTTTGGGTCTGCAGCCATCAATCCTGAGCTAAACGTGTGTCCAAGGAGTGTCTTCCCAAATCTTTATCAAAACCATACACGTTAACTGTAGAAAATGTGGGAGAGCAATCCAATCTTCCATTTACTTCTTTCGTCCGAAATTTGAAACAACTGCATTCTGCTCAGCATTGGACAATCACTTGAGATGTTGCAAGCCTGAAAATAGGTCTCAGACCGAAGCGCTCATCCTTACGACCTCTACACATTGGCACAGAGAGAGAAAACTTGCTCCCCTCTTCTTTCGCCAAAGTCTCAAGGCACAGTGGACAGGAAACCTGAGAGAAGGTTTGTTCTCTCCTTTCAGATCGTAACAAGGGGTCAACCGAGCAAACCCTGCTGGCTTGGGCCAATGTAGCAATGCTATATCCCACTGGAAAGAAAGGGATGCTCAGCAGTGCAGAAAGGAGGTCACTGACCCGCATGTTCCTCAAGAGTAAATAGAACCATCTTCTCTCTGTTACCCTCACACTCACAGGGCCATCCGTCACTCC
Organism: Stegostoma tigrinum; assembly: GCF_030684315.1. Lineage (NCBI taxonomy): Eukaryota > Metazoa > Chordata > Chondrichthyes > Orectolobiformes > Stegostomatidae > Stegostoma > Stegostoma tigrinum. The sequence goes on from NC_081368.1 coordinate 66,079,540, forward strand.
AACTCTGTCACTGCACATGCACCTCATGAAGGCTGATGGACCACATCACATGGATCACAAGAACGTGCATCCAACTCATCCTCAACTGTTTCTACCTCCTCCTGTTCTCTGTGCTTCACTGGCAGAGTCTCACCAGCACTCTTCCATGCTCACTAATGCCTCTTGCTTCCACTTTGATCATGCTTAATCCCTCCCTTTGTCTCATTGGAGGAAAAGCAGGCCCATTCCTGGTCTAAGAGAGCCAAGCCAAAGTGGGTGTAGTGGGTGGCGTGGCTCAGGTTCTTCATCCCATTGGAAGGGTGGCACAGTGGCTCAGTGGTTAGCACTGCTGCCTCACAGTGCCAGGAAGCCAAGTTCAACTCCACCGTCAAGAAACTGCCTGTGTGGAGTTTAGTCATTCTCTCTGTATATAGGTTTCCTCTCGGTGCTCTGATTTCCTCCCACAGTCTAAAGTTATGAAGGTTAGATGGATTGGCCATGGTAACATCCCCATAGTTTCCAGGGATATGCAGGCTAGGTAGATTAGCCATGGGAAATGTAGGGATAGGGTCAGGGTGCGATACTGTTCGAAGGGTTAGCATGGGCTCAATGGGGCAAATGGCCTGCTTCCATATAGTAGGAGTTCTATGATTCCATGATCTGTCGAGAACATGTCGGAACTGAGTGACCAGAGCCAGGGAGACAGTAATGCCAACAAAACCAGAAATCTCCATGTGTTCTGCTCCTCACTCATCAGGACCAGCACCATCTCTCTTTCTACACAAACATTCATCCTCTCCCAATTACACCCCCTCTTCTCTAATACAAGTATTGATGGAACCTAGGAATCCTCCACAAGGAAAGAGCCTCAATATGAAGCCGTCAGCTCTTCTGAGAAGGGCTATCAAGGGGATTCACAGGTAAGGCTTTCTGCTGTATCTCCACCAGGTCAGAGACTTTCACCTTGGATGGCCCTCTTTCCAGATTAGACTCAGAAGCACCATCCGGTAAGTACACCGCAGGCACATCTCCGCAGTTGATCTAAGAGGGAATGATCAAAGTCTCTGATATTCATGGGACTGTCAGAGATCGGACATCTACTCAGTCTCTGGATGAGCACATGGCCCTGTTCTTGGCCATGAGAGAGATGCTCAGCCTGCAGAGGGAGGCATGAGAACATCAAGCAGCTATGCCAGAGACTCTCAGCCAGCTGGAGTGAAAGACTAGAGGAGCTTTCCACTGTCCTCGCTACTGTGTTGGCTCTGGCATGCAACTTCTGTTTGCAAGCTCTGTAGATTCTAACAGGCAAAATATTTGACAGAGTAACGTGGTTACACTGTTTTCTACTTAATTGCATCCATGTGGATACAGTTATGTATGTTTACTTTGTTATAAAACAGAGGTTGACACTCTTTCCAGATCTAAAGCCGAAACACCCAAAGAGGAGCACTTTGTCCTTTAATCAATTTTAAAAAATGTGAAAAGTGGTGTAACCTGCCCTTCAGCAACTTCTAGCAGTTAAATCAAGCAAATCCCTGACACTCATTTTACAATCAACAAGCAACAATTTATTTATCCAACTTTTAATAGTGAACAAATTAACTAAGCTATCAACAAACTTGAATAAATCCCTTCTAACTACTAACTACTTGCAAATAAAGTAAGTTTCGAATGGTATGTTGTTCTAGTAAATACGAGTCCCATTATATATATTAAAAAAAATTTTAGTCTCTCAAAATTACAACGAGGTCGCATATTTTCTGGAATGTTCTGTGCATTCTCCAATGATTCTTCTGTTAGGAATGCCTTCTCTGTGATTCTTCTGTCAGGAATATTAACTAGTTGCGCCATTAGTACTGTTGTTATTTAGTTGGTGCTTTCTCTAAGACATACAGGAGGCCGTTATAGCCAGCGATTCTCTCTAGGGAGCTGATGGCTGCTAGCTCTGGAGATGGCAGCTAGCTCTGGGGTTTCGTCCAGCTGCCCCCTTCTTTTTATACCCTGGATGACATATCGATATTTCAAAACCATCAGCTTTAAACTTAAAGAGATAGTAGGAATTGCTGATGCTGGAGAATCTGAGATAACACGGTGTGAAGCTGGATGAACACAGCAGGCCAAGCAGCATCAGAGGAGCAAGAAAGCTTGACATTTTGGGTTGGGACCCTTCTTCAGAAAATCAGAAAATTTCTGAAGAGGGGTCCCGACCCAAAACATCAAATTGATCCAGGCCAATAAAAATACTTCTGTATCTTAACCTGAGTCTTCCACACTCCCAGATGACCTCCTACAGGTAATATGGGAGCTGCCCACAATACTTGCTGTCTGCATGCTACCAGCAACACAATCTGGTTAACTTCCATCCATTTTTCATCTGCACTAACCTGCCAAGGTCTCCATTTGCACCTTAAGATTTTGTCCTTAAGATAATGGCATTCTGGAATATATTCCGATTCCTCGTCCAAGTAGACTTTGTGATATCAATCATTTATCATCCCATTCTTTAATTGGTTTTGTAATTCCAATAGTCTTTCAGAACTAAACACATCTGCCTGATCCTCTACCTGCTTAGGTTTTTCCTTTTACCATCCCATCAAACAGAGTGCCCGGTAACTGGGCCTCAACTCCTTCATCTTTCTCTTTGGTTTCCCCTTCTTGCTTTGACTTATGACTGTGGGATCTTGTCACCACACAGTCCAGGAAAATTCCAGGGTATTTTTCTTTTAACTCCTCAGTTCCCTGATTTTCTTTTGGCTTTTCCACTACAATGGGCATCACTCCTACTTGTGATCCAGCTATATTGTTTCCAAAATTAAACTGTACTCCTGGAATAGCCAATTTTTCCATCACTCTTACTATCACTTCCCCAGTCTTGATTGGACTTTATTTCCACAGATTACCACTCTGTTGGGCAATATTTCATAAGGAGTACAAATATTTTCATCTCTTATTATTTGAGACAGACTAGCTCCCATATCTCTCAATATGTTAACTTCTTTACTTACTCCCCTTGTTCTACCTGAGTAAATCGTACCCATACTGATGAATTTTTTGAAAAGATTGGGCACTATCTTACTGTCCAGCCAATGATTACGTTGTGCACTGTCCTGCAGCTCTTCAACTTCTCTTGGGATTCCCTTCATGGCTTTAAATAATTCCATTGTTTTAGTCTCTTTCACCACATCCTTTTACCAGTGCCTTCCTTAAACCATCATACTGTGACTTTACATGTCCCGTTCGATTACTGTGGAAAGACCTGAGGCCTTTCACCTCTTTTCCATTCTCTAGGGTTTCTTTGTTTGCATGTGGTAATACCATTTGTTTTTCATTAGAGGATCTCCCTCTTTCCAAATTTCTATCTCTCATGGAATGAAATTGCTGTCGGAAGCTAGATTTCGATTTATGCACTAAAGTGCATTCATCCACAATCTCTGAAGCACTTCTCACTGTTTTAATTTTCTGTTCCTCAACAATGAGTTCTTATCAATCCTGGAAGTGAGTTTTTAAACTCCTTCAGCAGATTAATCTCTAAAAGCCTCATATGTCTTTTCTATCTTGAATGCTCTCGTCCAGCTATCGAAGTCGCTCTGTTTAATTCTTTCAAACTGAATATAAGTCTGACCTGGTTCCTTTCTAGTACTTCCGAACTGTTATCTATATGCTTCTGGCACCAACTCACAAGCACTCAAAATAGTCTGTTTCACTTCTTCATAGTCTCCTGACACCTCCTCTGACAACGCTGCAAACACCTCACTAGCCCTGCCTATCAACTTGGTCTGAATTAATACTGCCCATGTAGTCCCTGGCCAGTTCATCTGTTTAGCAAATTTCTCAAAGGAAATGAGAAAGGCTTCTACATTTTTTTTCAGTGACTTTGGTAACATTTGGACACATTTATACGTATCTCTACAAGGTATTTGGTTACGATGGGTTTGTTCATCATCGCTATCCTCCTCACTCAGCCTACATTCTACCTTCATCGCCATCCTTTTAAGTTGACTCTCCTGTCTAATTGCCAACTTCTGACATTTAAACTCTCTCTCTTTCTCCCTTCCCTATCTTTTCTTCTTCTTCAGCTGGGAATCTCCTTTCTCTTTCTTTATTTTCTAACTCCAATTGTCTAATTTGCAACTTAAATTTTTCTACCTCCACTGCATTTAACTGTTTCTCTGATATACCTAACTGCTTTTTTAACTCCGTTACAGTCTCAACTTTCTTATTGTCCCTAACTAAACCCAATTTTAGCCTGTCTTCTAAACTATAATTGTCTCCTTTTCCTGTCTTTCTAAACTTTCTTGGCAAATTTGGGAAGCATCTTTGAACCCCTGAACCTCTTCAGCAATGCTAAGAGTCATTTCCCCACTTTTGATTTAACCAAGAGCAAGCAACTGAAATTAAACAGCATTTTCACTTCTCGCTTAAGTTTTATTTGAAGAACTAGGATATTAGTCCCCAAGTCTGTTTAAATCTGCTGGAGCCTTTTGCACCCTAAATCTGTTCAAATCTATTCAGATCTGTCCAGATCCATTCAAGTCTGTCCCAATCCAGGACTGAAAACCAAAACACCCAAAAAGGAGTGCCTCACTCTATAATCTGTAAAAGGAGTGTGCTAAGTGGTGTTACCTACCTTTCAGCAAATTCTAGTGGTAAAATAAAAGAAATCGCTGGCCTCACCTTAAAATGAACAAGTAACAATTTATTTATCTAACTCTAACAGTAAACAAATTAACTAAACTATTAATAAACTAAATAAATCCCTTCTTATGACAAACTATTCCTGAATAAAGCAAGATTATAAGAGTATTCTATTCAAATAATTAAAGTACCACTTATATATTAAAAAGAATTTAGTCTCTCAAAATTACAGCCAGGTTACACGTTTCCCAGAATGCTCTGTGCCTTCTCCGTAGATTCTTCTGTCAGGAATATTAACTAGTCATGCTCTTGGTGCTGTTATCATTTAGATGGCGACTTTCTCTAAGACATAGAGGAGGCTGTGATAGCCAATGATTCTCTCTTGAGAGCTGAAGGCTGCTAGCTCTGGCAACAGGATTAGTCCTTTGTTATAGAACATAGAAAAGTACAGCACAGTACAGGCCCTTCGGCCCACGATGTTGTGCCGTGGAATAATCCTAATCCAAAAATAAAATAACCTAACCTACATTCCCCTCAATTCACTGCTGTCCATGTGCATGGCCAGCAGTCGCTTAAACGTCACTAATGACTCTGCTTCCATGGCTACCACTGGCAAACTATTCCATGAGCTCACAACTCTCTGGGTGAAGAACCTCCCTCTGACGTCTCCTCTATACCTTCCTCCTAACACCTTAAAACTATGACCTCTTGTGGCAGTCAATCCTGCCCTGGGGAAAAGTCTCTGGCTATCGACTCTATCTATGCCTCTCATTATCTTGTACACCTCGATCAGGTCACATCTCTTCCTCCTTCTCTCCAGAGAGAAAAGTCCGAGCTCAGTCAACCTCTCCTTGTAAGACAAGCCCTCCAGTCCAGGCAGCATCCTGGTAAACCTCCTTTGCACCCTCTCCAAAGCCTCCACATCTTTCCTATAATAGGGTGACCAGAACTGGACACAATATTCCAAGCGTGGTCTCATCAGGGTTTTGTAGAGCTGCAGCAAAGCCTTGCGACTCTTAAACTCGATCCCCCTGTTAATAAAAGCCAAAACACCATATGCTTTCTTGGGTGGCAACTTTAAGGGAGCTATGTACTTGAACACCAAGATCCCACTGTTCCTCCACGCTGCCGAGAATCCTGCCTTTAATCCTATATTCAGCACTTAAATCCAACCGTCCAAAATGCATCACTTCACATTTATCCAGGTTGAACTCCATCTGCCATTTCTCAGCCCAGCTCTGCCTCCTGTCAGCCAACCAATTCTGAATCCAGACGGCCAAATCACCCTGTATCCCATACCTCCTGACTTTATGAATGAGCCTGCCGTGGGGAACCTTGTCAAATGCCTTATCAAAACCATCAGATTAGGTTCTCGAAAATGGTGCCAGGAATGGAAAGCTAAACATATGAGGAACGTTTGAGGCCTCTGGGACTATACATATTGGAGTTAAGAAGGATGAGGCGGGATCTAATTGAACCTTTCAGAATACTGAATGGCCTTTACAGAGTGGATGTTGGGAAGATGCTTCCATTTGTAGCAGAGTCTCGGACCTGAGGGGGCATCCTTCGAATATAGGGAAGACCTTTTAGAACAGAGATAAGGAGAAATTTCTATGGAATTCACTGCCACAGAAGGCTGTGGAGCCCAGGTTATTGAGTACATTTAAGACTCAGATAGATAACATAGAACATAGAACAGAGAACAGTACAGCACAGAACAGGCCCTTCAGCCCACAATGTTGTGCCGACCATTGATCCTCATGTATGCACCCTCAAATTTCTGTGACCATATACATGTCCAGCAGTCTCTTAAATGACCCCAATGGCCTTGCTTCCACAACTGCTGCTGGCAACGCATTCCATGCTCTCACAACTCTCTGCGTAAAGAACCTGCCTCTGACATCCCCTCTGTACTTTCCACCGACCAGCTTAAAACTATGACCCCTCGTGCTAGCCATTTCTGCCCTGGGAAATAGTCTCTGGCTATCAACTCTATCTATGCCTCTCATTATCTTGTATACCTCAATTAGGTCCCCTCTCCTCCTCCTTTTCTCCAATGAAAAGAGACCGAGCTCAGTCAACCTCTCTTCATAAGATAAGCCCTCCAGTCCAGGCAGCATCCTGGTAAACCTCCTCTGAACCCTCTCCAAAGCATCCACATCTTTCCTATAATAGGGCGCCCAGAACTGGACGCAGTATTCCAAGTGCGGTCTAACCAAAGTTTTATACAGCTGCAACAAGATCTCATGACTCTTAAACTCAATCCCCCTGTTAATGAAAGCCAAAACACCATATGCTTTCTTAACAACCCTGTCCACTTGGGTGGCCATTTTAAGGGATCTATGTATCTGCACACCAAGATCCCTCTGTTCCTCCACGCTGCCAAGAATCCTATCCTTAATCCTGTACTCAGCTTTCAAATTTGACCTTCCAAAATGCATCACCTCGCATTTATCCAGGTTGAACTCCATCTGCCACCTCTCAGCCCATCTCTGCATCCTGTCAATGTCCCGCTGCAGCCTACAACAGCCCTCTACACTGTCAACGACACCTCCGACCTTTATGTCGTCTGCAAACTTGCTGACCCATCCTTCAATTCCCTCGACCAAGTCATTAATAAAAATTACAAACAGTAGAGGCCCAAGGACAGAGCCCTGTGGAACTCCACTCACCACTGACTTCCAGGCAGAATATTTTCCTTCTACTACCACTTGCTGTCTTCTGTTGGCCAGCCAATTCTGTATCCAAGCAGCTAAGTTCCCCTGTATCCCATTCCTCCTGACCTTCTGAATGAGCCTACCATGGGGAACCTTATCAAATGCCTTACTGAAGTCCATATACACCACATCCACAGCTCGACCCTCATCAACTTTTCTAGTCACATCCTCAAAAAACTCGATAAGGTTTGTAAGGCATGACCTACCCCTCACAAAGCCGTGTTGACTGTATTTGATCAAGCCATGCTCTTCCAGATGGTCATAAATCTTATCCCTCAGAATCCTTTCTAACACCTTGCAGACGACAGACGTGAGACTTACTGGTCTATAATTGCCGGGGATTTCCCTATTTCCTTTCTTGAAGAGAGGAATTACATTTGCCTCTCTCCAGTCCTCAGGTACGACTCCAGTGGAGAGCGAGGATGCAAAGATCTTCGCAAGTGGCGAAGCAATTTCATTTCTCGCTTCCCAAAGCAGCCGAGGACAAATCTGATCCGGGCCTGGCGACTTGTCAATCTTAATGTTTGACAAAATTTTCAGCACATCAGCTTCGTCTATCTCTATCCATTCCAGCATGCACACCTGCTCTTCAAAGGTTTCATTCACTACAAAGTTGGTTTCTTTCGTAAAGACAGAAGCAAAAAACTCATTTAGGGCTTCCCCTACCTCCTCAGGCTCCACACACAAGTTCCCTATGCTATCCCTGATCGGCCCTACTCTTTCTTTGACCATTCTCTTATTCCTCACGTAAGTGTAAAATGCCTTTGTGTTTTCCCGGATTCCTTCTGCCAAGCCTTTCTCGTGCCCCCTCCTGGCTCTCCTCAGACCATTTTTGAGCTCCTTCCTTGCCTGCATGTAATCCTCTCTAGCTGAACTTGACCCTAGCTTCCTCCACCTTATGTAAGCTACCTTCTTCCTTTTCACTAGAAGCTCCACCGCTCTCGTCATCCAAGGTTCCTTAATCTTACCCCTTCTTGCCTGTCTCAGAGGGACATATTTACTCATCACTCCCAACAACTGTTCCTTAAACCGTCTCCACATGTCTATAGTTCCCTTACCATGGAACAACTGCTCCCAGTCCATGCTTCCTAACTCATGTCTTGTCAAGCTCTTGATGATCAAGGGGATCAAGTGTTACGGGGAGAAAGTGGTAGAATAAGGTTGAGGACCTCATCAGCCATGATTGAATGGCGGAGCAGTCTCGATGGCCAAATGGCCTAATTTCTGCTCCTCTGTCTAATGGCCTTATTTAAATTTAATAGGTTGTTGGTATCTAAGTGCCTGGTTCAAACAGATTGGCTGAATTCAAAAGCTTGTTGTCTTAATAGAAACTGCTGCTCTAGATATGGCCTGTTGATACAAATGCTTTTGGGTACTCTCTGTATACTTGCAAACTTTAAAGCTGCTGCTTAGTTATCCATTTTAAATCTCTAAGCACAGGAAAAAAAACACCAGATCCATTAAATGGGCTACGCAATCCTTTCCCCATAAGCATTTTACAAACACCAAATTCTAACTTCCTGCCTCCCAATCCACAAGTACTGCACTCAACTTTACAACAACCTGTAATGATAAAATAGCTTAATGAAATCAAAGTTGAATGATGTAACAACACAAAACGCAATTTACCATCACCCCCTCACCAGCCCAAAAGCTCAAAGTGAGGAGCGTAAGGTTTTGGCACAAAGAACAAAAAAGCCTGAAAATCGTCTCAAAACCATTATCACAATTACAGTCATGTTAATTTCTCCTCAGAAAAGCAGATTAAGCGGTTACACTTACTTTGCATTCAAATGAAAGGATTAATTATCTAGTTACTACATGGAAGGTAAAAATCGAATAACTGTCAAAATAAAATCGTCAGTTGGAACTAGTTTGACTTGTAAGGTTGTGTATTAAGTTCAAACTGCAGACAGCAAAAACACCTATCACTTCAGTACATCTCAGTTATGTCTTTGCAAATCATATGTAAGGCTGAATTTACAACTATCGTGAAGTAACCTTTTCACGTATCATTACAACGTATCAAAAAGTGCTTCTTTCGAACACACATTTTCTCCATTATTTCACACTGACACGCCAAACTATCCACATCACATGTTTGGCATCATCTCTGTACATCTGACAGCTTGGTTCAAATCTCACAATTATAACTCAAAGTCAAATCACACTTCAAGGTAAGGCAATGTAAATCACATTAAAGGAAATGATTATGAAAGCAACCTATTTAAATTGAAAGGTCATCTGAACATAACTTATCAGTGATTAGCAATTTTCTCAATAAAAACAGAAGCATCATGAATCAGAGATAGTAGGAGTTGCAGATGCTGGAGAATCTGAGATAACAAAGTGTACAGCTGGATGAACACAGTAAGCCAGGCAGTATCAGAGGAGCAGGAAAGCTGACGTTTTGTGCTCCTAAGATGCTGCTTGGCCTGCTGTGTTCATCCAGCTCCACAATTTGTTATCTCGGATTCTCCAGCATCTGCAGTTCCCATTATCTCTGATACAGTTTCGGGTCTGGACCCTTCTTCAGAAATGATGAATCAAATTTCCTATCATTGACTTTAAAATATATTGGGCAAATGTTCACATGGTGTAGGATAGAGAAGTTGGGACTGTTTCTGGTCCTGCACCCATATCTGGTGAGATACGGGTTGAACTCAAGATTTTCACATGGATCAGCCCTCATTTAGCATTTCCTTGCCCAATTAAGGGCTTTGGAAGTGTAGAGTCAATCTTTGGCTGTCGAGATTTCAGAGGTGGCTGAGCAGTGCCAGGTAACTATCTGGGTGGGCACTTCAACAAAAAGATCAAACACTTTACAACAACTTGAAATAAGAAAAAGGTAGAGAAAGTAGTGGAAGTGTGGGAGATGGGGATGGAGAAGACAGAGACTCCTCCACAGTGTAGTCTTTGGTTTTAATCCACAGTTGCACTCTAGTCAGCATCCTTTGCTGGCATGGTAAATGCATTGCATGCTGTAATTTTAATTTGACACCACCCTGACCTCCTTAGTTAGCCACGGATGGTGCAGACTTTTCATGAAGTCGTTCTTTCTCAGTGGAATGTATTGTTGTTGAGAATTATAAAATATCTCCTTAAACATCCGCCACAGCTTCTCGACCACTCGCCTTTTAACCCAATTTCCCAGTCCATTTTTGCCATTTGTCCTTGTACCCTTGCAACTTTAAGTTGAAATATTTAACTAATGGGTTAAAAAGAATGGAACTGGTTGATGTAAACAATTGGATTTCTAAAAAGCATTCAATGAGGTGCCGCAAAGAATGACAAACATGCAAGATAAGGGTTCATAGTGTTGGGGACCAATATACTGTGTGGATAGAGCAGTGGCAAGCAGCAGAGAGTTGGGACAAAGAAGACATTTTGAGGTGGAATACTGTGAATAGCGAAATCCTGCAAGGACCAGTTTGATAAAGTGATCATGGTGGGAAAACCACAGATACAGCACTGTACCAGATTTTGGTTCATGTGTTTAAAGAAAAATATACTTGGGCTGGAGGCAGTACAACGAAGTTTCAAACGGCTGGTTCCCAGAACAAAAGGATGAGGAAATTTGGCCTTCATATTCTGGTGTTTCGAGGAATGAAATGCGGTTTAATTAAGACATAAAAGACTCTGAAGGGACTTAAAAGATACTAAGAGTTTGTTTCTCCTGGCAGAGGATCTAAAACATAGAGGCACAGCCTCAGGATAAGGGCCCGATTTTCTTGCAACAAAATCAAGGAGTTGCTGAAAATGTTCACCAGGTCCGGCAGCAATTGTGAAGAAAAAAATCAGAATTAAAGTTTCAGGTCCAGTGACCCTTTCTTAGAACAGATGGTTGCTGGGAAAACATTGGTTTATATGCAGAAAATAGGGAGCAGGATGTGGTAGGGAGTAAATGATAGGATAGAGCCCAAAGAGAGAGAAGAGCAGTTGGATAGAGTTGATAACAATCTGTAGGAAGGCAAATAGTTATTACTGGGGATGGTTAGTAACTAATAATAGGTACTGTGTAATGGCAGGCTACTTGATAACAAGGCCTGGTGTGCAGCGTAGGGGTTGAGGACATGAGAGAGGTTGGGCCCTAAAATTATTGAACTCAATATTGAGACTGGGTGACTGCTTTGCAGAACATCTATGGTCTGCTTGCAAAGAAGACCCTGAGCTATCTGTTACTTGACACTTTAACGCACCACCTCGTTCCCTGACCAACATGTCTGTCTCTGGCTTGCTGCAGTGTTCCAGTGAAGCTCAAGATAAGCTGGAAGAACAACATTTCATTTTCCACTTGGGGACCCTGTCGTCCTCGGGGCTCAACATCGAGTTCAATAATTTCAGGGCCTAACCTCTGCCATGTGCTAGCCCCCTACCCCACACACCTGGCCTTGTTGTCACATAACCTGCCATTAAACACTACCTATTGTTAGTCACTAACAGTCTCCATTAATAACAATTCACCCTCCTAGCTAGATTGTTATCAACTCCTTTGTCTATCCAACAGCTCTTCTCTCTCTTTGGGTTTTATCCTTTTGTTTACTCCCTACCCCATCCCCCTCCTGATTTTCTGCATATAAACCGATGTTTTCCCACACACTATCAGTTCTGTGAAAGGGTCACCGGACCTGGAATGTTAACTCTGATCTTTTCTCCACAGATGCTGCCAGACCTGCTGAGCTTTCCCAGCAATGTCTGTTTTCATTCCTGATTTACAACATCTGCAGTTCTTTTGGTTTTCATCCCAATTTACTTGCTGTGTGTTGAAGAAGTATTTTTTTCACTTAGAGTATTGTTAATCTTTGAAAATCTGTAACCTTGAGGATTGTAGCTGCTCCAGCATGAGTTCATTTAGAGTTGAGATAGACAAAATATGGAAAGGAGGCAGACAATTGGTGTTACTGAATAGCAGCATAGACTCTAGGAGCCTTATAGTCAACTCCTGTTACTATTTCTTCTGAAGTATATTTTAGTTAAAGTTGCATTGAGAGGACTGTATTCTGCTCTGTGTTTCTGCTGTATTTTCAGCATTATTACTTAATACATGATATTCTATTTCAAGAAATATATTCTATTTAAACATGGTACTCAAATCCAAACACTAAGCTCTTTTGAGAGCAGTGTATGCCATTCAGAAACATATGCTTGAGTGAGGAATAGCACCTTGTATTTCAATCCAGATCCTTTTTGAAACACCATGTTTTATTCAAAGCTCTATGTTCAACTTGGAGCTCCACATTACAGTTACATCACTCGAGTCGAGCTCAAGCATCAATGCCTAGTTACAGCACTGTTACCTTGTTGGAGTACTGTACTGTTGTTGTAGCAATTGGAACGTTAACCAGTTAGATCTCACAGAATGAGTTTCCTGGCTGGGGCTGTTAATCTGGTCCAATCGGGGAGCCCTGACTGACAGATATAAACAGAGGTGTCAGGGATTCTGCTCACTCTAGTAGCCAGATCTGAGCTAGCTGGGTCAGTGTCATGTAATACACTTTGTAAACAAAGGGCTACTCATGACTTTGTGGAGCAATTTCAGTTGTGACTGTTGTATTGTGTTTTGAGCTCCACATTCTGTTGAGAGCTCCACAATCCAGTACATTGCAAGTTACTTCAAGTTCCATATTTTACATTGTTTTCATCAAGAGTAAAACACTTATTTGAGAACTATAGTTTTATTGCTATTCTTATGTTTTTTTTAAGAAAAGTAGAATAGGGCTAAGAATCTTTAAGCTTTAGCTGAGCGTTGGTTGTAGGAAAGACAAGAGAATCATTACTCAAAGATGCAATCAAATAACATTAAGGATCTGAAAATAAAATAACATGAATTTCAATAGCATGATCATGTTTGACTAAACTACTTGAATTCTTTGAAAAAGCAACAGGAAGGATAGATTAGGGTAATGCAGTCAATGTATTCAGATTTTCAGAAAGTCTAGACTGAGACAAAGACACGTGGAATCAAGACATAAGTGGCAGCACACAGAGCGAGGTTGAGAGAAGAATTTCAGGCTAACAAAAAGGAAGTCATGTTATGACAGAAATTGATGCTAAAAAATCGTAATTATTCGCAATTACATTCTGAATGTAGAAATGGAATTTGCACTTTCCAAGCATGTGGATTAAAGCAAATGGAAAATATAATTCATACAAAGGAAGATCGTTCCAAAATACAAGGCATGAATAAATTATTTTATTTTGTTCATTCTTGGGATGTTGGCAAGCCTGGCATTAATTTCCTATCCCTAACTGTTCTTGTGAAGATGGTAGTGTATCATTTCCTCCAACAACAGCAGTCTATCTGGTGTTGGGACACCCACTATCAGGATGCGAGTTCCAGGATTTTGACTTGGCCACAATGAACAACTGGCGACATAATCCCAGTCATGTGATTTGGAGGAGAATTTGCAGATAGTTCTTGGGTGTGACTGTTCTTAGTCTTCCAAGTTCTGTTGCAGGGATGTTAACAAGACAGTGTTTACAGCTATTAGAAAGTCAGAATAGGTTAGGGCTTTTTTTTCTCAAAAATAGATGATCTGACAAAGCTCATTCAAATGATGAATAGGATTGATAGGCATTTACATAAAATTATCTGTTTTACTTTTCAGTACTGGATTCCAGTTCGAAGTATTGTTTGCCTTTTGCATCTTCTATTCTCTAGAAAACAAAGCTTTTAAAACACCACGAGGGCAGAAGTGAATTTCAGAATGCTGTTTCCCTCCAGCTTGTCAAAACCAAGCTTATAAAATCTAATGGCCATAGTTATAGACTATTAGTTCACACTAAATAAAATCCTAAAAAGAATAATAGGGCAAATGCCACAGGACGAATGTGTGCATCAGAAAACGGTCAGCGACTTGTGGGAAACCAGCTAAAGACCCTAATTATTGGGCATGGTTGGGTCTTGGTCTGCAAAACTACAATGTATCTCTGGCTGCAGAATCAAAAGTAGCACTGTTGCCTGGAGCTTCCATAATTGATGATGTTTCTGAACCTAGTTAGATGCAATGGCTCCTGAGGAATATTGGAATCTCCAGATTATGCGCTTTAGCCAAACTTTCGTTACTTCTAAAAATTACTGCTAAATATTAAAATCTTTTGAGACTCAAGAATTTATAGAATAGAGAACCATGACTAATTGATCTGGTGTCTTCCAGCCTCCAATGCAGAAAGGGCAAGCTAGATGAATAAAAGAGAGTGGAAAGGAAGAGAAGGGTGCACTGATAATGTTGAAGATGGTCAGGAGGAATCCATGTAGAACAAAGGCATCGGCATAAACCAGTTTAGCAGTAGGTTTTGTGATAATGGGAACTGCAGATGCTGGAGAATCCAAGATAATAAAATGTGAGGCTGGATGAACACAGCAGGCCCAGCAGCATCCCAGGAGCACAAAAGCTGACGTTTCGGGGTATGAAGGGTCTAGGCCCGAAACGTCAGCTTTTGTGCTCTTGGGATGCTGCTGGGCCTGCTGTGTTCATCCAGCCTCACATTTTATTATCTAGCAGTAGGTTCTGTTCTTGCGTTGTTGATTTGGTGTTACATTGCATTCCATTATCTGCCCCACTTTCCATTTTATTCTGTTTCAAGTTCTGCACTGTAATTACAGCATAATATTCTGTTTTGAGCTTTACAATCAGTTTAAACTAGATTTCGGTTCACACATTCTATTTTGTTCCTGATTCCACATTCTAATTACAAACTGCAGATTCTATTTCACAGAATATAATATACTTAGACCACTTCATCTTATTTAAAGGTCATCTTTTCTATTAGGAACTCTGCATTCTGGGCACACTGCTTTCTCTCTGGAACATTACATCATATACATCTGACTTTTTTTAATCAACCTGGTTAGCGTTGTTATGGCACACCTCTGGAGCAGACTGGGACTTGAACCCTGGCCTCCTGGCTCAGAGGTAGTGACACTACCACTGTGCCACAAGAGTCCCTCAACACAATACAACTGGAGCTTGATACAGCGCTGCATTTCGAAGGAGTTGTGAGAGAAGTCAATAATACAATATTAGAGAGGGTGCCTGAACACAGAGACCTGGGAAATGAATAAGAAATTCATGGGGCACGACGTGACAAGTTTCTGACAAAAATACGCAAGCTTCATAAATATTAGCACAGGTAACAAACGTAAATAAACACTGCTAAACTGTTATAAAACAATGGGTTATGCTTCAGCTGAAATGCCAAGCCAGATATTTTGGAGTTGCTGCCACAAACAAAATGGCTGGTTGGGGCTCAAAGGATCATGTCGGAGGCCACAGAAAAGTGGATTCTGATTATATCACCATCACGTGGATGAGAAGCCATGCGTGGTTGTAACCACAAAGTGTAAAATATCAGAAGAGAAAAGCATACTAAGAAGGAAAAGATTTGCCAGACGGACTTTCTCAAAGGTGTACAAAACACCAGCGCCATGTCAATTGTACCTTAAGTTATTAAAAGGAAGTTCAGGAGGAAATTGATGACGGTCTGAGGGTCATTTTCCAATCCTCACTCCAGAGCGGCGAGGTACCAGAGGACGAAACTTCTGAGAATGTTGCACCACTATTCTGCAAGGGTGTGAGGGACAGGCTAATTCATTATAGGCTGATTAGTCTGACTTTAGTGGTGGACAAATAACTCAAATTGACACTGAGACATCGGACTAATAAGTGACAGTCAGCATGGTTTCGCTTAGGGATGTTGTGTCTCACTAACGTACATAGAATGCAGAATGTAGAACATTACCGCACAGGAACAGCGCCTTGAGCACACCCCCGCTTCCAACCCCGCCATATCTGTGCTGAATGGTCCCATTCTAAACTAATCCATTCTGCCTGCACATGGTCCATATCCCACTTTTCCCTGCCTGTTGATGTGTTTGTCTAAATGCCTTTTAAACATTGATATCATCTCTGCTTCTACCACCTCCCTGGTGAAGCATCTACCACCCTTTCTGTAATAAAAACTTTCCTTGCACATCCCTTTAAACTGAGGAAGGTCACCAGACCTGAAATGTTAACTCTGTTTTCTCCTTCACAGATGCTGCCAGAACTGGTGAGCTTTTCCAGCAACTTTGTTTTTGTCCCTTTAAACTTTCTCCTTCTCACCTCAGACCTTTGGTCCTTAGTATTTAATATTTCCACTCTGAGAATCAGACTCCCAACCATCCACTCCATCCATGCCTCTCATGATTTTATATACTTCTATCAGGTTGCCGCTCAGCCTCCAATGTGCTTGTGAAAACAATCCGAGTTTGTCCGACTTCTCCTTACAGATAATACACCCCAATCTAGACAACATCCTGGTAAACCTCTTTTGTCCCCTCTCCAAAGCCTCCACATCCTTCCTATAGTGTGGTGGCAGAGCTGCACACAATACTCCAACGTGGCCTAGCTGCAACAGGACTAGCCTCTTATATTCAATGCCCCGATTGATGAGTGTAAGCATGCCATATGCCTTCTTTACTGACTTATCCACTTGTGTCACCACTTTGCTGCCAATTTTCATGTCACCTGCAAATTTAGTAATCAGACCACCTACACTTTCATCCAAATTATTTAAAAATATATCACAACCAACAAGACGTCCCAGCACTGATCCTGATAGAATACCACTGATCATAAACCACCAGTCTGAAAAACACCATGCCTCAACTACCTCTATCTTCTCTGACCAAGCCAATTTTGTAACCAACTTGCCAATCCACCTCAAATCCCACGTGACTTAATCTTCTCGACCAGCCTACTAGGAGGGACCTTCTCAAAGTCTTAATAAAGTCATGAACACAACATCCACTGCCCTACACCAACCATCTTCATCACTTCCTCAAAAAACTCAATCAAATTTGTGAGATGAAACTTTCCCCACATAAAGCCATGCAAATTATCCCAAATAAATCTGTTCCTTTCCAAATGTGAGTAAATTTTGTCCATAAGAATCTTTTCCAATAATCTCCCCACTACTGATGTAAGGCTCATCGGCCTATAATTTCCTGGATTATTCCTGATTCCTTCCTTGAGTGACGGAACAACATTGGTGATTATCCAGCCTTCTGAGACTTTGCCTGCAGCTAAAGAGGATACAAAGATCTCTCTCAAGGCTCCGGCATTCTCTTTCTTGGCCTCCCTTAGTATCCTTGGATAGATCCAATCAGGCCCTGGGGACTTATCTACCTTAATGTTTCATGGATTCAGTCACCGAGTCAGTGCCCACCAGCTTCTCACATTCATGGTGACCACTAATCAGGTTCCCTTGGTCTTTAACAACAGCAACTTTGCGACCATCATCTGGCAAGAACATTGTTTGCTCTGCAGGAATGCAGAGAACTCCCTGAACCGTGGGTGGATTCCCCTCCAAATGTAACTGTCAATTCCATTGGTAACACCGAAGTGAACTTTAATGAAGAGAGAGAGATTTTGTCCACCAAGCCCCTCAGAAGCTTTCTGTTGCGATCGTCACACCTCTGGCCATTTTGGGTGGTTCGACTGCAATCTCCCCCCAGAAGGAGTGCCCGCAGAATTTCTGCTGGCAAACCTGCCCTGTAAATATGATGCCCCCTTCTGCATGTGCGGCTCAGGCAACGCAACATCAGAGACTGACCACCCCACCATGTGATCCCAAAGCAAGCTCACGTCGCACCTGGTCATGAGTTTTCAGCCACGCAATTGGGTTCAGGCATCTTTCCCATGCCAGATTCCCAATTTCTTCTTAGTTCACCAGCAGATTCTTGAATGCCAGGGCGAAAAGAGAGTTACTGTGGGCAGCATTACAGGACAAGAGGGATGAAGAAACACTAGGCAGAAAGTAGAAGAGTTTCACAATTCATTTGGCCCTTCAAGGCAATCACGATTCACTACAATCTTGGCTGATCGCCCAATCTTCTCCTCTATCCATCTTTCGTCCGCCTCCCCCTCTCTCCCTATTTATTTCAGAATCCTCTCCCCATCCCCTTTTTCTGATGGAGGGTCTAGGCCCGAAACGTCAGCTTTTGTGCTCCTAAGATGCTGCTTGGCCTGCTGTGTTCATCCAGTCCCACACTTTGTTATCTTGGATTCTCCAGCATCCACAGTTCCCATTATCTCTGATCGCCCAATTCAGCCTTGTTCCCTCTTTGCCCCATATCTTTTGATTATTTTAGCCTCGAGTGCTATGTCCAACAAGGTCTTGAAATCATATAGTGTTTTGGTTTTTCTGTGGTCACAGCCAGGGAAGAGGGTCTTCAGTGTTGTTGGGGCATCGGACTAGCTGAGATTATTCTCTTCAGAGCAGATTTCCCAAAGGCCCTATACGTTATGAAGGCTTTAATCCAACAGGAAATATATTTATTGGCCAGAGGTTCAAAATCTGATGATACAGATTTAAACATAATTGATAATGGCCTGGTCAACACTGAAAAATTGCAGTGCTGAAAACTGATTTAGTCATAACTTTCAAAATGATGTTTATTTGAAAAAGAAGGATTTTCAGGGCTTTAGAGAAAGAATAATTAGGTAATTCTCACACAGAACTGGCACTGATATAATGGACTGACTAGCGTCCATCTGTGTTGTAATAATCTGAAACACTATCTTGAGCACTATATTTTATTGAGTAAAAACATTCAATGTTGAACACTGCATTCTGTTATGGCTGTTTGGGGGAGCTCATTGAGTACAGGTTGACTGCTGTTTGCAGCCACACAAGTGATTAATTGTCTCGAAAGTACTCAGGCAAACATGAGAAAATGAAAGGCGACATATGAAAGTCAAAATTTCTTTTTTCCCTAGTGCTTTCTTAATCGCCTCACAATTGCCTTTCATGAAGGATCACTCCTGTCTTGTCAGAACAACAGTGCACAGTCAACAAACAGTGTCTCTCTCTCTCTGGCCTTTCACATCCAAATTCTGTCTTTAGGTATGGTGTAAAATTGAGCCCATCTCAATCTCTTGCAATCATTAGCATGAATGTCGAAGATTCTGATATTTCAGTTTTCAACACAGAAATTGGTCATACATCTAAACACTGTTTATCATATTATATCCAATATTTGTCGAACTAAATGCACTTCAGAATAAGTCACTCCATGTTAAGTTTTAGGTATTGATTATGTGGGATTTGCTGCAGAGAAATAACTTTATTTTCCATTCTTACTCGAATGGCCGGAAGTGGGAAACGTTTGTGGAAGGGAATCCATGGTCTACCTTGATTAAAAAGCCTATTGGATGAAACATCAATCTCACAACTGATTGGCTTTCTGGTCTTTTGTTCCAGCTTACTGCCAGAATTATGAAGTCAGATCCTGAAGTCCTGTCCACCTGGAACTACTGGCCAATCAGAGACTGGCACCTCCAGGAGGCCCCTGGCAGAGTCTATGGGTCCTCTTTGTTGGACCATCTAGAGCAAGACAAGCAGATATTCTTCGTTGCCAGTTCCTGGAGTCGTGCGTTGCAGGGAGATGGGGTCAAGAGACAAAGACAGCTGGGTCAGAGGGCTGACTTTCAGAGGCTACCCCTCCTACTTTTGGTCAAATCCCTTGATCTTGCATAAATTAGTATGGATCCAGGGACACTTCCCCAAACTGACAAACTGTCTGCACTGGTTCACCGGTCGATTAGATTCATCTGACTTGGAGTGAAGTAAATGTTGTCTAGGTGAGTCAAAGACCCTAAGTGGTGGTTAATTGGCCAGTTAATTCCTTAAATTTAGCAGCAGATCGGGAATATTAACTCTGCACAGACCTATTTGAGGTGAGCATCATCCTCGTGCCATTCGTCCCGATTATCTGCCCTTACCATCACCTTCCCCTCCAATACAGCTTGGGACGGAAAACTTCTGTTCATCGCTTTCTTCCCCTCATCAATGAAAAATAAGCAGTGCTGTATTCCGAGTAACATCATGCAGTATATTGCTGCTTAAAGTTTGCTTTTAATAATGTTGGCGTGTTTCTTATGATAAGTTTCCTTCAGAATTGTACTAAATATAATTGATCTTCTGATATTGACATCAGAATTTTATGGCTTAAGGGATCAAGAGAGAAACTTTTCACAATTCACCCCTTAGTGGCCTCTGCTTGATTTTTAATGATTCTGTCAACTATTATCACAAAGCAATTCCAGCCCACTTCAAAAACAAATGATGCAGGGGCATTCAGCGGACTTTTTCATTTTTACATATGAACCTAAATGACAATGGAATCTGAAACAAACAATACCAGAAATTCCCCGTGCACATTCAGCTTATTAGAGGGCCTTCACAAGAGAAAGCAAGCGAGAATCTGCACAGGCAGCTAAGGATGGAGACTGTAAACCTTTGACACAATCCAGCAGACAAAAAAGAAAGGAAAAAAGAAAGGGAATAAAGTAGGGAGGAAAAATAAGCTGAATTCAGGAACTGGATTTTGGACAAAGGACAATCAGATTCAGGACAATGCTGCTGGAATTCATGACAAAATTGATCACATTTTAAAAAAGAGAGACTTCCATTTTTATAATGCACTTTTCACAAACACTGGATGTCACAAAGGGGTTTTGCAGCTAATTAAGCAGCTTTGAAGTATGTTTGCTTTTGTAATGTAGGTAACAAAGCAGCTAATTTGCACACGGCAAATTGCTTTTGAGATCTTTTCTTTGAGAGATGAATATTAGCAGGAACATGGGGATGAATCCCCTAATTTGCTCTGAAGTAAGTGCAATGCAATCTTTTACATTCACACAAGCAGGCAGACAGAGATTCAATTTAGCATCTTATCCAAGAAGTAGCACCTCCAACAGTGCAGCACTTCCCCAGCACTGCACTGGAAAGTCAGCTGAGAAAGAATTGCTCAATTCCAAGGTTGGGACTCAGACACAGAACACTGTGACTGAAAGTGTCACCATTTGAGCTACAGGCTGAAACAACAAGAGAGAAATTGGCTCAGGTGTTATTTATTTCCAACTAATAGAGAAAATAAGTAATTCTGGTAATTGAGATGGGAGGACACTTTCATCCTTTAAGCAGTCGAGAATGTGTGAATGTATTTCTATCTGTGAATTCTTGGTTGGGTGGAATTAATTGTGTCATGAGAAGTTGAGTCCTGAAGACAATATTGCAGGATGAAGTGATGAGGCAGTGCAACAATCATCCAATTTTAGGAAAACATGAGAAGAGAACAGTGTCATTAATTGCAGAACTTGGAGCAATATGTGAAACTGGTCGGGAAATGTTGCATTTATTTAAATTCAAAGCGTATCCCAGCAGGAGTAATTGCTTATGGAAATAAGGAAGCTTTATGGAAGGATTAATTTTTCATGTCTAGTCATTATTGATAAGTCTACCAACAGTATTGATTCCCTAAGTGAATGTGCAAGAGGCATGTTGTTGCTTTTGGGAGTGTACATTCTATTATTGTTCTGGTTAAAAAAAATTGGAGCAATCAAATGAAATTCCCTTCAGTATTAATTTTAAATTATAGGCATTAGCCCATTCAAAGTGAAATATTTAATGTCTGCATTTAGAAAACTGGGTCCACAACATATACAATGAAATGTTCATTAATCTCATTAATGATAATGTTACTAAACATTTACTTAATCTCATTTCTAAGGGAGACCTCATTTTTATTTTTGCATTTCTCAAGAGTCAGAGGAGAAACACAGACTTATAAATACTTTTCACAATTTCAGCAGAACCAAAATACTTTGCAGCCAGTGAAACACGTTTGAAGCGTAGTCACTATAGTAATGAATGTAGCTAGACAGCAATTTCACACACGGCAAGCTCCCACAAGCAGCAGTGTGTATACGACCAGAGCAATTGATTTAGTAACATTGATGAAGGGCAAGTATAAGCAGGACACCAGGAGAACTTTCTTTTAAAGCGCATTAAGATGCTTATAGTTTAACACGCTCTTCCTTGGTATCTTGCAACAGTCTCCATTTCTTCTGCTTCAATGGATCCCTCTTTTACTTAAATGCACAGTTTATTTAATTAAAAAGAATAATTCTGCGTTTTGATAACCAGAATGTCAACCTAAGTACAGTTCCAACAGCAGTGTCTGTTCTTGTTCTACAGCAGTACAGGATAATTGCTAAATGACAAGCACAGCTTCATTTTATTTACTGCTTAAGATGCATCAAGATAACAATTTGATGGCATTAAAGGCATATAAACCTGAGCTATACTCAATTGTTTTGACATCTTCCAACATCCCAGAGTGAGTACGTGAATATCAACCAGATGAAATGGATGGGATTGTCACAGTGAAGAATTAACAAGCGGCATATTATTAGGTTCCACAGAAATGTTGCCATTTTACACAGTTTTCGGATGAATGCAATAATGGAGAATTAACAGCATCTTGATTTAGAAGTTACGAGCTCCATCCACCTGCTCTCTGCCATTTCTTATGTTACAACCGACTGTGTCTCTGTGTTCATGTAAAACTGAACTGAGCGTTTAAAAGGAAAAGTTGCTCAATATTGTGCTGTACATGCAGTTTAATCTTCCTTTGCCCCTTTGGAGACATAATATCATTATGGGAGTTCAGATGGTTTAGCAGGTCAGCAGTCTGTCTTTTGACTTCTAGAAATTACAGACCCAGCTGTCTACATTAAAGCCCCCTCTCTGACTGGCTGTAAACAACTTTATCAGTTGCAAGTTTGTTTCCACAGGTTGTGGAAGGCGAGTCTAATGCATACAAGTGGCATATTATGCAGTAATGCCAATTATATTGGGTGCATGAAAACATATATGCAGAGCAGGGGAGATTTGTTGAAGGTAAATTGTATTTGACTAACTTGATGGGTTTTTTTGTTGATATAATAAGAAAGGCATTGCAGTGGATTCTGTACATATGGACTTTCTAATGGTGCTAGAAGAAAGGTTGGAGAAAATTTGTATGGAGTTAAATAATAGCTGAGATATGTTGGACGAAATAGCATGTTTCTATACTGTTAGATTCGACAACATTTTCTTTAAGTTACATATAGCTTCTTTGTATGCAGAAGCTGATAATGGCTTTAACATAAATTAGTGTTTTCAACGATCTGAAGTTCAACTGAAGATGAACTCACATTGAGCATTTTCCTGATTAGTGTTTTTTTCCTGAATTACCTCCTTTCACAGCAGATCAGCAAGCCATGCAAAATTTTATACTCAGTCTTCCAGAAACAGATTTATGATGCACTTCCCACCACCTGCATTAGGACAGCCTCTCCCTGGTTAGTGTGTATAACACTAAGCATTTCAACATGCACTGGACTGCAAGAGCACAGACTTCAAACCATCACCTACTATGATATACTGCACATTTCAAAAGCAGATTTCGCACATGATTTTGAAACAGCCCTACACTGCTTCTCCCCATCTCTTGCACCGTCTGTATCCCTTACTGCCTTGAAAATTGATATCAAAATAGGACAAGGGATTTACATCTGATGAGAGGTCTGTAACTGACATGAACATTACTAAATGAAGACAGTCTCTTTCAACAAACCAGCAATTTTTTTTTCTTGGGAATTTATCATTTCATCATGCAGTTGCCAACTCTCCTTTCATCATACCTTGCAGTGGTATCAAGGACTGAGCACTTGGAAGCTCACCTCCACATACTATCATACGCCGATAACATCGTTGAGGGGAATGCAAATGTGAACTGCTTTGACACTTTAAACACCAATGAATTAATTTCAAACATCAGCTAGAGCCTGCAGGAAGGTATTAAACTAATTAAAAGTGGAAATTATGATAAATCTGCATGCAATATAAGTTATTGAGAATTCCCCACTTTGCTTGCAGCAAAGGTCACAAGATTAACCTTGAATTCTTTGGAACCTGTGCTCATCTCCAACTGGGCAAAGCGACTAATTGAAGATTCAACAAAATAGGATGACTCATTCAATGTTTCCTATTAGGAAATTATTACTTATTCACGTCAAAAATGGCACCTCAGGAGCATTTAACAATTCTGCACAAATCACTCAACGGCAGCCCTTTTTAAAATGTGCTCATAACTTGCTAAACTTACCAAGTTGTAAGTCATTGCATGCTGAATGTCTTAACAGATGCTGCTAATGTGCGAGCTGCAATTTTCACCTATACACAAACCAGCTCCATTTGTAAAGCTGAGATCATTCAAACATCTCTAAGTGGTTCAATGATGTCATAGTGTGAACTTGTGGAAGGCTATATGGTCCGATTCATCTCCTGCAAACTAAAACAACCTGCACACTCTCCAATATGGCATTGAATGTGGTGAATCCAATATTCTTACCTTCCATTCCGAGCTGATCATTCAAAACAACGATGGCTCTTTATAGAAAGAGGCTCTTGTTGCCAACTCTACCCGTCTTACCTCATCTTCAAACATTTTCACGCAATGGTCCAGGTTTACTTTAATCAACTGAGTTTTTAAGATTGTGTTTATTTGTGTCAGTTTTCTCTCAGTCTTTTCTTCTCTTCTTTATTCAGAGCTCACTGGTTTGATGTCAGCGCTCTGTCTCCCAGCTATTGTCTGCACCACCTCCATGACTTCCCTTTAATCTAATATTGATGGTAAGATGGCCACTTAACGGCCCACTCTACAGTTTGCAACATTGAAACATTGTCAATGCCTAATTTTACACTTGTTTTATATTTTTGGCAAAAATTTTTGAAAGAGCTGGATTTTACTCTCATATTTCAGCAACCTTCTGAGGACAAGCGTGTTACAACATAAGGAAACGGAAAGGTCTCCAGATGCTGGAAGCTACAGTCAAAAAATGTTGGAGCTGGAAAAGCACAGCAGACCAGACAGCATCCGAGGAGCAGGGAAGTCATCATTTCGAGTTGGAAAACTTCTTCACAATTTGACTTGGTGAGAAGCAGGAATCGTTTCCCTTTTCCAGTTGCCTCCACTTGATTAATTAGTTTCCAAAGTCCAGCAACAGGAATGAGCGATGGGTCGTTGCTGCAGGGGTTGAGAAAGTGCCCTCATTCTGAAAGCTTAATGGAGGTTGCAGCCTTGAGGAGGGGGTGTGGGTAGCGGGAGGAAATATCCACGGTCCTCAAGCTGACGCACTCTGCTGTGAATTCTGAATTCAGAACTGGGTGCAGACGGAAACGTCTGCAACGGCATGCACAGCTTGTTAAAATGAAGAAGGCAGCCTCAAAACAAAACAACAGCGCATCATTTGTAACTAAATCGCCAATTGTATAAATGGATCTGACAGTTGCCCAGCAGAGATTTATTGCTGCCTGCTGTGGGAGATCATGCCTAGAGAGACTGGCAAACAACTGCAGAATGTTATACAAATTGTTCAGAGATTTAAGCAAACATCATTCCAAAGCAAACAGGTATCACCTTCTCAGAGCATCAGAACTGACTCCACTTTCATCCACCAATGGCTGTTCACTCAAATTAATATGATCAAATATTGGGATTTCTTCAATGCTTGAGTGGTTGAGGTTAAAACTTACATTTTCTGTAGTTCCTGTGATGACATGTAGGCCATCGTAGGTTGACTTGATGTACATACCCTACAATAAGAGCAGACAGACAGGTCAATGAGATGTTGCATCATGGTAGATCATTGCAACTTTCCCATCCTTAAACAGCAGGCAATTCTCTGCTTTTGCAGAAACTGCTGGAAGATTCAGAAGAGAATGCACTCCCACCAGCAACAAAAACATACTTCAGAGGGATAATTACTTTTAATCAATATTATGGGGAACGTGAGACTTTGAATCTAAAAGCCCAGGGGTATAGATTTTTCTGGATTGCTAATCTTGTGACATACCACTCTAAAACCAGCCACTTCTACATCACATGACAAGCAATCACTCAACAAGTAAGAGGAAAAAAAGTCTTTAGCATCTCATAAAAACCACCTGCAAAGCATGCATTTCATTCAAGTAAGTTATCTTAAATGCAGGAATTTAAATTACAAAATTAAAATTACAGTGCTCATTAAACAATGCTGTTGGCACATGGTGCAATTTTGCATTCCAGAACAACAGCTTATTCTTTTTCATGCAAAGAAACTGACAGCAATAATAATTTAAAGTTAATCAATGTAGACTCATGGCCTATGGCCTTTGATGACATTTTCTTTTCAAATCTTGCATTCTGCAGTCCAAACATTGGTTGAGTACAATACTTTAGTGCATTATTTCCAGCGTACTGAAAAATTCAAAATATCTCTATAATTAAACATCCAACACAAGCCAAATGGAGTCATAGTGGTCTGCAGCACGAAAACAGCCCATGCTGCCCAGTTTCCACAATTTAATCTCGCCCCGTTTGCCTGTGTTTGGTCCAGATCCTTCCATACCTATCCCATCCATGTACCTGTCTAAATGTTTCTTAAATGACGGAAATTGTATTCTTTTCCAATACTACCTCTGGCTGCTAGCTGTTCCAGACACTGACGACCCGCTGCATGAAAAAAGTGTCCCTCTGGACCCTTTCATATCTCTCCCCTCTCACCTTAAACGTATGTCCTTATCATGGGACAAAGCTGTCCTCTTGCTACCTTATCTAGGCATTTCATGATTCTGTAGACCTCCAATGAGAAAAAAGTCCCAGCCTATCCAACCTTTCCTTATAACTCAAACCCTCCAGTCCAGGTAGCATCCCAGTAAATCTACAATAAACGTGTCAGATCTTGTTACAGTTAATTACAAGAATGCTACCAGCTTTGAAATAAGCCACAGATCTCCAGCACACCAAAAGAAGTAATGCTCAACACGTTTCTAGACATGAAGAAGTTTTTTTAATTCTATCACATGACCAGGGCATCACTGACAGCATTTATTATCCATCCCCAATTGCCCAGAGGGAAGTTCAGAGTCAACAACATTGCTGTGGGTCAGGATGGCAGCTGCCTTCCCTAAAGGGCATTAGTGACCCAAATGAGTTTTTCTGATAATCAACAATGGGTTCATGGTCATCATTAGATTCTTAATTCCGGATATCTTCTTGAATCCAAATTCCACCATCTGCTGTGGCGGGATTTGAACTCGGGTCCCCAGAATGTTATCTGGGTCTCTGGATTAGTAGTCCAGCAATAATACTGCAAAGACATTGCCTCCCCTTTCGGGCAAGTGTCTAGGACCCCGGGACATAATCTCAGAACTTTGGAGTGGGGTACCTACTTAAGGCAGAGATGAGGAAAAACTTTTTTCTTTCAGAGGATAGTGAATCTGTGAAATTCTCTACCACAGATGGCTGTGGAGGCTGGGTCATTAAGCATATTCAAGGCTGAGATAGGTAGGTATTTAATCAGTGACTGAATCAAGAGTTATGAGGAAGAGGCAAGAAAGTGGTTAGATCAGACACAACCCCATTGAATAGGGCTGCAGATTCGAAGGGCTAAATGGCCTCCTTCTGCTCTCACATAAAATGATACTATAGTCTTAAGCATACCTCAGCTCCGCCACATAACCATTCCACTTCAGCAGTCAGTATGTACAGTGCAGTTCCATCTGAAATACATTTTCTTTTCAACTGAAAATGTAAACCTGACACAGCACAAAAGAAAATCAAGCCCACAGCTTCCAAATCCCTCAGAAAAAACACGTGGGATAGCACAAAAAGGCAGTTAGAATTCTCAGATAACAAGGTGTAGAGCTCGATGAACACAGCAGGCCTAGCAGCATCAGGGGAGCAGGAATGCTGATGTTTTGGGCCTAGATCTTAGAATTCTAAACTTGCTTTGATTCCATTATTAAGAATATGACCATATCTATCAACAAAGCCAGTTGCTCACACTTCAGTTACTAATGAGGTTAGTTATGCCTTCTCCTCACTTGAGTGTTAAATTGTGTTTGCCTTTAAATCAGTTTGAGGGCACTGAATCAACTCATAAAAGGTGACCAGTACTCCTCAGCCAAACAGGAAGCAGCGCAGTAAATCTACATCAAAAACAAATCTGAATAACAGATGAATAACATCCACTTATTCATTGATGTCATGATCTACTGTCGCACTGCAGCTTTTCAAATGAATTTTTATAGATATCCAGGGATTTTGGAGGTTGCTGTAACCAAACTCTTCAGGCAGGGAACCTGCAGGATCACACAAGATGTTGTTTTTCAATCCTGCCCAACATGACTGTTTATTAATACTCAATAAATACAGCGACCTCAGTGTTTACACAGCAGGAGGATACAAAGAAAAAAATCAATTCTAAATTAGTTATAAATGAGCAACAAATGCTGACCTAGTCAGTGATGTCCACATCCCACAAGAAAATGGGAGATATTGTAATAAAACAAAAGAATTCTGGGTGGATGGAGTCAATGAGACAAGAGCGGTTGAGATGCAATCAAAGGTCAAGATAGAACTGAAATAAAAACTAGCGCAGCCCCAGAGATTATGTTCCTCACCTTGACAGTGCACTCGGAATAGCCTTGTAGGCACAATTTTGAATGGGACACGTGGATTCTCCAATTTGTGTTTTTTTGCCAGGTCTCCCACGCCGATGCCAGTCTGATTTACGAGTCTGTTTTCTAGTCAGGTGGAAACAGGACTAGATGTCTCAGCTGCTGGTGGGGTGCAAAGTTTAACCTAGCCTTGATGGCGGAGGGCCGGGGC
Organism: Stegostoma tigrinum; assembly: GCF_030684315.1. Lineage (NCBI taxonomy): Eukaryota > Metazoa > Chordata > Chondrichthyes > Orectolobiformes > Stegostomatidae > Stegostoma > Stegostoma tigrinum. The sequence continues at coordinate 66,108,397 of NC_081368.1, forward strand.
AAAGGTGTGGAAGCTGGGACTGTGTCTTTATTCAAGCTGAAATTAAGAGTGGCATGTGGTCTGTTCTGTAGTCTGCCTGACAGTGACCCTGGGTAATTCGATTTATAGATAATCAAGGTAAGTTGTCTTACTGGGATGAAGGTACAAGATACAAGTTGTGTGTTAAGCTGTCCATTTACTTCCAAAACTAAAAGGGAGTTGGATCATCACAAACAACTGATCAGCATCGCTGCATGGATACAAAGCTCAAGTCAATCATGCTGCCATGTTGTCAGGCTTCGAGATAGGATGGGTACTGAAGAAGCCATGTAACAGGAGGTTACATACTTTTCTAAAACATCACTGAATGAGACGGACAGTTTGCCAGGGTCCAAGAAAGATACAGCGCAGCTAAAAGCAAAATGTTTTAGTTCAGTACACCGGAACGCAGACTGCAGTTTGTGTCTAGATTGAAAAGACGAGAGTCAAAAGAAGCTAAAATGAAGTTGGATTCACCCAGCCTGTGCTAGAGGGAGGATATCAAGTGAATGACAGCTCTGGGGCTGAGAAAAGAAATGAATACGAGTAAATCTCCAGGAGCTCAGAATCATTTTGGACTGATGCTGCGAGAATTAAAGATACTGTACCATATACACGATTTTATTTTTGTTTGTGGCTAAAGTAAGAAGGGGTATTCCATTCTGTAATTTCAGGTACTGGTTATCCACAAAATAGTGTTTATTCAACAGTGCTTTTAGTCATTTGTGACAGTAAACCATCTTACAACTTTAAACACTGAGGTGTCACTTTATTAAGGTTTAACTTTTAAAAAGGAATTTGAACCTCCAGTTCTCAGTGTCCATGCAGATCATTATAATCTGATCATACTGAAGGCAGTTTTACATCTAGAATCTTAATTGTTGTTTTATCATTCTTCATTTCAAACATTGCGTTGAACTCCATTGCGTTGTGATTGCTGTTACAGCGATGCTCACATACTTTTGGTTAGTCAATTAAATCTAGCACAGTACTTATCGGCAAATCTAATAGGTAATGCCAATTTGTAGTTGATGATACGTTGCAGAAAACTAAGCCAGTCAAGAAGTTCATTACCTTGCTGATGTGCGAGTGTGCTGAACCCAATCCAACTGAAAAACCATCCTGCCTTTCCTCAATATGAGTCTAACCTCCATATTACAATACAAGCTACCACTTCACAGTGCCCATCAAAGGCGCCATAGACAATTTCAACTGAAGTCTTAAATCAATTACAATTTTTAATTATAATAAAGTGTGTCCTGCCTGCTTACACCCATTATTAAATATTCTTTGATTATTGAAATGATTGTACCCTTCATTATCAAGTTTATCTCTCCCTTTCCACTATGTCCATTATCTTTCCTCTAAATCTTGTAGTATGGTATACACAGTTCCCAGTTCCGACTGTCTTGTAGTCATGTCACATTAAATGGCTACCAGATCATATTAATTACGATTAATTCATGCCTGGATAAATTCGATCTGTTCCTGACCATTTCCCATTTTAGTGGAATGAATGGTTATTTGGGCCATACATTCTAACCTGTACTCCTGGATGATTTCCTACTTCCCTGCCCTAATTTAAATACTTTACATCCTTTAGTTTTCCCTTCAGACACAGTGCCTAAATCACAATTCCTGACCACTGCTTGTTTTCCAATTGTTAGCTATATTAATTCTTCATTTTCATTTCTCCCCACTCCCTCCACTTTCCTGCTAAAAGTCCTTGTGATTGGTCCATATATGCTTTCTGCTCAGGCCCTGATCCCCACCCAAATGACGTGTAGGCTATACCAATAACATGGTTCTTCAATAGCAATATGAGTGCCAGTGTCTCTACAAAATAGAACCTCTGTTTCTCAAAGTGCTTTCCTCTCAAGTTTGTTTCTCCTGATACCAATTTCTACTCAGCTCAGAAAACAATACATGATCTATAATTATTGCCAAGCTTCTGATAGTTTCCTACAGAGCCTTATTCTTATGTTGGTATATGTCAAAGAGTCATAGAGATGTACAGCACAGAAACAGACCCTTCCGTCCAACTTGTCCATGCCAATCAGATATCCTAAATTGATCTAGTTCCATTTGTCTGCATTTGGCTTATGTCCCTCCTATTCATGTGCCCATCCAGATGCCATTTAAATATTGTCATTGTACCATCCTCCTCTACCTCCTCTGGCAGCTCATCCAGATGCACATCACCCTCTGCATAAAAAAAAACTGCCTCTTATGTAGCTTTTAAATGTCTCCCCTCTAACCTTAAACCTATGCCTTTGTAGTTTTGGACTGCCCTGCCCTGTGTAAAAGACCTTGACTATTCACCCTGTCCATGCACCTCATGACTTTATAAACCTCTGTAAGATCACCCTTCAGCCTCCAACACTCCAGGGAAAATAGCCCCAGACAAATCAATGTTTTCCTATAGCACAAACCCTCCAGCCCTGGCAACATCCTTGTAAATCTCTTCTGAACCTTTTCAAATTTCACAACATCCTCCCTTTAGCAGGGTGATCAGAATTGAATATAGTATTTCAAAAGTAGCCTAACCAATGTCCTGTATAGGCCAAAACATGGCCACCCAAATCCTATACTGACCAACAAAGACAAGCATACCAAACTCCTTCTTCACTATTATGTCGATGTGTAGCTCCACATTCAAGGAACTACGAACTTGCACCCCGATGTCTCTTTGTTCGGCAACACCGCTCAGGGCCCTACCATTAAGCGTATAAGTTCTGTATTGATTTGCCTTCCCAAAATGCAGCAACCTTAAGGGAGCTCATAAAAAATGCCCGCTGTCAGCACCATTAATTATGTAAATTAAACTCTATCTGCCATTCCTTGGCCCATTTGCTCATCTGATCAAGGTCCCTTTGTACTCTCAGGTAACCATCTTTGTTGCACACTACACCACCAGATTTGGTGTCATCTGCAAACTTACTAACCATGACCCCTTTAATCACTTCCAAATCATTTATATAAACAACAAAAGGCAGTGTACCCAGTACCAGTCCTTGCAGTACACTGCTGGTCACAGGCCTCCAGTCCAAAAAGCAACTCTCCACCACCACCCTCTGTTAGTCACCACCTTCGAGTCAATGCTGTCTCTAAATGGCCAGTTCTCCCTGAATTCAATGGGATCGAACCTTGCTAACTAGTCCACCATGCAGAACCTTACTGAATGCCTTGCTGAAGAACAAATGGAAAACATCCACTGCTCTGCCTTCATCAATCCTCTTCCTCACTGCTTCAAAAAATTCATTCAATTTAGTGAGACATGATTTCCCATCCACAAAGCCATGTTGACGATCTCTAATCAGTCCTTGCCTTTCCAAATACATGTAAATCCTGTGCCTCTGAGTCCCCGCCAACAACCTGCCCACCACTGATGTCAAGCTCACGGGTCTATAGTTCTCTGGTTTTTCATTACCACCTCTCTTAAATAATGGCATTGCAATAGCCAAGCTCCAGTTTTACAGCACCTCACCTGCAGCTATCAATGATACAAATGCCTCAGCAAGGGGCCCAACAATCACTTCCCTAGCTTCCCACAATGTTTTAGGGTACACCTGATCAGGTCCCAGGGATATACCCACCTTTATGCATTTTAAAACATATAACATCTCCTCCTCTGTAATGTGCACACTTTTCAAGATATCACTATTTATTTCCCCAAGTTCTCTACCTTCCACAACCTTCTCCACAGTAAACACTGATACAAAGTGCTCATTTATTATCGTTCCCACATCTCCTGTGGTTCCACTCATTGGCAGCCTTACTGATCTTTAAGGGGCTCCATTCTCTCTGCAGCTATTCTTTTGTCCTAAATGTATTTGTAGACACCCTTTGAATTCTCTTTAACTCTATTTGGCAAATCTATCTCATGTCCCCTTTTTGACCACTTGGTTTTCCTCTTAGCTTTCCTCCCACTGCCCTCCTACTCCTCCAGGGATTCACACAGTTCCTGCTGTCTATACCCGGCATATGGTTCTTTCTTTTTCTTGGCCGAAGCCTCAATTTCTCTAGTCGTCCAGCATTCCCTACACCTACCAGCTTTGCCCTTCACCCTAGCAGGAACATACTACCTCTGGGCTCTTGTTATCTCATTTTTGGAGGCTTCCCATTTTCTGGATGTTTCTTTACTCGTGAATATCCGCCCCCAACCAACCTTTGAAAGTTCTTGCCTAATGCTGTCAAAATTGACCTTCCTCCATGTTAGCACTTAAACCTTTTGAACAGGTACATCCTTTCCCATAACTATTTTAAAACAAATAGAACTATGATCCCCAGCACCAAGGTGCTCCCTCACTGACACCTCAGTCACATGCTCAGTCTCACTTCCCAACAGTAGATCAGGTTTTGCTCATTCTCTAGTACATGCATCCACCTACTGAATCAGAAAATTTTCTATACACAATTAACTAAATTCCATTCCTTCCAAACTCTTAACATTTTCGCAGTCCCAGCCAAAATTTGCAAGTTTAAGATCCCCTACCATTACAACCCTATTATTCTTACAGATAACTGAGATCTTCTTACAAGTTTGCTTCTCACTTTCCCACTGACTACTAGAGGGGGTCGCTAGTACATTCCCAATAAGGTGATCATCTTTTTCTTATTTCACAGTTCCACCCAAATAACTTCACATGGCAATCTCGCAGGAATATCCTCTCTAATTACAGCCATGATATTTTCAGTAATCAAAAATGCCACTATAACTTCTCTACTGTCTCCCCTTCTACCCTTCCTATAGTATTTATACCCTGAAATATTAAGCTCCCTGTCCTGTCCATCCTTGAGCCACATACTGGCTCCATCCCGCCTCCTGGACATGTCAGTCTTCTCTCCACCTACCTGCTCCTCTATCCACCTTCTATCATTGCCTCCCCCCCTCTCTATTTATTTCACAGCCCCCTGTATGTCCGCCATTTCTGAAGAAGGGTTCAGACCCGAAACGTCAGCTTTCCTGCTCCTCTGATGCTGGTTGGCCTGCTGTGTTCATCCTACTCTACCTCTTGTTATCTCAGACTCCAGCATTGGCAGTTCCTACAATCTCTGTTATAGCTATGATATCCCGGTTCCATCTTCCCAACCATGCCCTGAGTTCATTTGCTTTACCTCTCGGGCCTCTTGCATTGGAATAAATGCAGTTTAATTTATCAGTCCTATCTCGTTCTCTGCTTTGTTCCTTTTGCTCCAATCCTATGTGTTGTAATTGATGCCACAAACAAACCGTCCAGAAACACATTCTACTCCATTGTATGTGTGACTGCTTCCAGGCAGCCCTCCTGCTCAATGACTCTGAGCTGGAGAGGTGCACAATGGATGAATCAATTGTGATGGTGTTTGCTTGGAACGGCCAAACTGTCAACAAACATCCACACGCTGCAGACAGAGTCAGTCTGAAATAGAGAAAGTGAATTTGAAGCAGTCAATGGGAGCTAGAGGGAATGCAATCTGAGGGAGACAGTAGGAAACAGAGTATCCTGGGAATCAGTCAGAGTCAGACATAATTAGTTTGAGAGCATCAATCAGAATTGAAGAGAGTGCGTGCCTGAGGGCGTCAGTTTCACTGAGAGTGATAGAGCCACCAAAGGTGTCAGTGAGAGTGAGAACAACGACGAGACTGAGGGAGTCAGTGAGAGTGAGAACAACAGTGAGATTGAGGGAGTCAGTGGGAGTTATGGGGAGAATGGAGGAGAGAGACGAGGAGAAGGAGTGAGTCTGGGCCTTTAATCAGAAGTAAGTGTGATGGAGGCAGCTGGAGTGAGAGGGATTTGAGTATGAGACAGTCAGTTGCGGTCACAGAGAGAGAGAGAGAGAGAGAGCGAGAGAGAGAGTCGAAACGATTCAGTCTAAGTAAGTCTATGACAGAACGCAAGTGTGATGTGGATGGTCATAGAATCAGAGAGATCAACAGCACAGAAGGAAAAACACCTTCTGGTTCATCATGTCTGTACCTTTCAAAAACAGCCACTTAACTATTCTCCAGCATTTTCCAGCAACTGGCCCATAGCCTTGGCATTACAAGTGAACATCTAAATACTTCATAAACGTGATGAGGATTTCTGTCTCTCCCACCCTTAGAGGCAGTGAGTTCCAGACTCCCACCGTCATCTGGGTGAAAAGGTTTTCCCTCATATCTCACAACCTTCTCTCCCTCACCTTACGTCTGTATCCTCAGCCAGCAAACCCTCCATCAAGGGAGAAAAGTTCTTCCTGTCTGCGCCCCTCAACATTTTATACATCTCAATCATGTCCACTCTCAATCTCCTTTGGTCTCAAAGGAAAACAATCCCAGTCAGTCCAGGCTCTCTTCAGCCAAGGCAACATCCTGGTAAATCACCTCTGCACCCTTTCTAATGCCATCAAATCTCTCCTGTAATGTGGATTCGAGAATTGCACATAGCTGTAGCCTAACTAACACATTTTACAATTCCAGCATAACCTCCCTGCTCCTAAACTCTATGCCTCAACTATTAAAGGCACGTCACTTTAATCACTTTATCCACCTCTCCTGATACGTTAAGGAACTGTGCACACACACCAAATTTGCTCTGATCCGCAGTGCTTCCCGTGGTCCTACTGTTTGTTATGTATTTCCCTTTTTTTGTCTGCCCAAGTACATCACCTCACATTTATCCACAGAGATGGGCATGGTAGGAGCGAGAGAGAGATATACAGTTAATATGAGTCTTGGGAGTCATTAAAATTTAGAGAGGGTGTCAGAGTGAGAGAGAGAGTCAGTATGAGGAAGTCAGAATGAGAGAGGTAAAGAGTCTAAGGGAGTAAATTGGGATTAACGACAGAAAAAATGTAAGGGAGTCAGTCAGAGTATGACAGAGAGTGAGTCTGAGAGGGTCAGTTGAAGTGAGAGACGAACGGAGTACCAGGGTGTCAGTCAGTGAGAGCGTGGGAGTGAGGCAGATGAGTCAGCTGAATTTGAGAGAAAGTGAACGTGAGTGAGTCAGCTAGATTTAGACAGAGTGATTCTGAGGAGTCAGTTAGAGAGAATGATATTGCCTGCAACGGAGTCCATCTGACAGAGAGACAGTAAGTGCGAGTGAATCTACTGGAGTGACAAGAGGAAGTGAGTCTGCGAGGAAGCAAATCAATAAAAATAGTGATGAAGGAGGTGACTGGCTCTTCACAAATGCAGGAGGTCAGGAGTGAAGACTCTTACGGAGTTCTGAGGCCCAGCAGTAGAAATGAGAGAGCAAGCATTGAGGGAAAGGCAAAAATAAATGATCAAAGTATTGTCAGTAGGGTTCTGACTAAAGAGTTCTTTTCAACGTTTGTTCTAAATCCACAATTTGCTTCTGTTCGCTTTAGCAGCTCCATAATTAGCAGCTTACCAACAACAAGGGCTGTGCATGTCATGAATAACACATTCCTTGATGTGGTCATCTCTCAGCTTAATGGTTTGAAGTTTTGAGAGTGATGGTTGAGCTCCTGTTAATCGAGGCGAGCCAGGTGGAAATCCTTAGAGTGCATCTCACCCCCTTACCAGACTAACAGGAGTATCACTACAGCTACCAGTAGCTAATCCCTGAAGAAGCAACTCTAAGGGAATAGACCACTGCCTCTGGACCTCTAAAAATCACCTCTTCAGCTGGGTCTCTTCTCCCAGCTCTCCACTGAGCAACGCCCAAAGGAAAAGGATACACTCAAGGCCACTGAAAAGAACTGAGGCATTGACGCTTCTGACAAGGAGGAGAAAGCTGCCAACAGCTTGATTTGATTTACTATTGTCACTCGTACCAATGCACAGTGAAAAGTTTTGTTTTGCATGCAGTACAGGCAGATCATAACACAAAAAGATCATATGGTGACAAAACAGAGCGAGGGACAAAGAAGACACACAAAAAGCAAGATCTGCAATAAATTTGAAATTTGACAGGTCTATTCAGAAGTCTAATAACAGCAGGGAAGAAGCTGATCTTGAATCTGTTGGTGCCTGTGTTTAAGTTTTTGTATCTCCTACCTGACAGAAGAGGTTGGAAGAGATTATAACGAGGGTCTTTGATGTTGTTGGCTGCCTCTCCGAGGCAGCGAGAAGGGCAGATAGAGTTAATGGATGGAAAGTTGGCTTGCCTGATGGGCTAGGCTGGGTTCGCAACTTTCTGTAGTTTCTTACAGTCCTGGGCAGAGCAGTTGCAGCACCAAGCCATGATGCATCCAGACGGAATGCTTCCTATGGTGCACCTGTACAAGTTGGTGAGAGTGCTTATGGACATGTTGAATTTCCTTAGCAGCCTAAGGAAGTAGAGGTGACAGAATGGCATCTCCAGATCCACCACGGTACAAGTCGCTTTCAGGCTCAGCACCTCAACTATGATGTATAACTGCTACAGCAGGGGGAGGAGAACGAAGCCAAACCCGGGCCTACAAATTCGTTTTCACCCACCAGACAGGAACACCTTCCACCACTGCCCCACCCAGACCTTCATCCCACTGTGGAAAAACTTATGGATCCAAAATTGACCTCTTCAGTCATCTGAAGACCCACCAATGACAAACAGTCTCTGGCAGCACCATTAACAAAAATGCTCTGGCAGCAGCTGTGGGCAGAGAAACGGAGTTATCATTTTGAGTCCCGTTTGGTTCTTTGTCAGAGCCAAAGACTCAAGCAGTGTGACAGATGTCATCCTTGATTCTAAGAGACCACCAAAGATGGTGATGACTAAGACCAACAGCGTGGGTTCAATCCCTGTATCAGTTATATTAGCTCATTATTGCTTGTCTCTTCACCTTACCCCACAAGTAAGCAGTGGATACCTTCAAGCTATACACAACTAACCGTCTCTATCCAGTGGAAGGACAAGCCTGTTGTTCTTTGTAGACATTGACTCTTTAATTTTGCCCTTGTGCCAGAGGATGGGAAAACGGCACATTTTTCACCCTGACCTGAAAAGGGTGAAAGGTTAAGCCCAATAACCAAAGGGAAGTCAGCTTAACTTGCGCCATGTGAACTCGCTTTGAGAAACAATAATCCTGGATAATATGGACAAATGTGGAATAATTAAGGATAGAACTGATTCACTAAGGACCAATGATGTTTAACCAATTGGAGGGAGCTTTTTGGCCATTTAAGAGAAAGAGTCGGTGAGGGTAATGAAGTTGATATAGTATACATTGACTTCCAGAACGCATTTGAAACGCTGGGTTCAGTCTCAACCAGAATATCTGGTCCAACTCTGCTTCAGCAAGGATATGAAGGCATGGGAGAGGACGAAGAAAAGAATTACAGAGGATGAGAGACAAATTCTCCATGGATAAATTGTAGAAGCTCTCCTTAAAGATGATCGGGAAAGGATTTGAGAGAGCTTTTCAAACCAATAAAAGCCTTGGACAGCCTAGAGGGCAGGAATCCATTCCCATTGTTAGCTGAGTCAGTAAGCAAAGGACACCAATTTAAAGTGTTTGCCAAAAGGACCAAATATGACACGATAAAGAGAACCAGGTGGCTGGCATTTGGAATACCCTGCTGGAGCCTGTGCTAGAGGGAATTTACTCGCATCTTTCACGAGAGAATTGGCTAATCAGTGGAAGAGAAGAAGATTGGTAAAGCCAGGGTGAATGGATAGGGGAGTGAGACTCGCTGAAGTGCTTTCGCAGAGAGCTTGCATGGACATGAGGGGCCAGACAGTGTATAGTAATTATTCTGAGTCTATGAGACATAACAAATGAGCACAAAGTCTCAAAGAGATTAAGATTAATTAACCTTGTGTTAACAAGGTGTAGGGCTGGATGAACACAGCAGGCCGAGCAGCATCAGAGGAGCAGGAAAGATGACATTTCAGGTTGAGACCTTTCTTCAGAAAATTAACCTTGTGTGCTTTTTCTCAGACTCTGTTTTATAATACATGTCAGCTTTATAGTACAGACAATTGTTTTCAGCTTTACCAACCATCTGACTGTATTATGACACATTCAATCTTTATCGCAAATTTTTGCTGCGCTGCTGAATTAGTTTTCTTCAAATGTCCTGATTCTCTCATTCTTTATAATTATTCTAAAACTGTAGCCTTTATAACAATCCTGCGCCAAATGCCACTGTCCAATTCACCCATGCCCTGTCCTCCTTGCATGGCCCCCAGCACCTTGTATTGAAATCCCATCCTGACCTCAACCTTGCCTACTTCTGTGAATTCTGCCAACTGTGCTTTCTTTCTACATTATTCAAGGCACAAGATAAATGCTGTTTTACCTCCCACTGCTCAAAAGGCCTTGAAGCTTCTCTGCTAGTCAGTCCAAGCTGCCACCAGGCAATCTCACAGTCCGAGAGGAAAGCAAGAGAGGGCGCTTAGAAGCTGACATTGGCAAATTTCAAAGAACAAAGAACAATACAGCACAGGAGCAGGCCCTTCGGCCCTCCAAGCCTGCACCGTGATATTTTGCTCTTCCATATGAAAACTGTCTTCACATACAGGATCTGTATCCCTCTGTTCCCTTCCTGTTCGTGTATTCATCCAGGTGCTTCTAGAATGCTGCTATTGCGTCTGCTTCCACCACCTAATCTGGCGGCGTGCACTTACCACCCTTTGTGTGACAAACATGCCTTGTGCATCTCTTTTTATACTTCTCCACAAAACCCCCACCTTGAACTTGTGGCCCATAGTAACTGACCCCTCCACCCTGGGCCTGATCTGCTCTATCCATGCTATTCACAATCTTACAACCTTCTATCAGGTGGCCCCTCAACCTCCTGTATTCCAGGCAAAACAAACCTAGTAAATCTAACAAAATCCGCAGTTAATGGAAAAGCTCAGTAGGTCCGGCAGTATCTGCAGAGGAAAAAAATCAGAGTCAACATTTCGGGTCGGGTGATCCTTCCTCAGAATTCCTTTCTTCATGGCTAAAATCCCTCATACTAGGCAACATCCTGGTAAACCTTTTCTGTACTTTCTCCAAAGAATTCACATTCTTCTAGGAGAGTGGTGACCAGAACTGTATGCAATATTCCAAGTGTGGCTTAACTAAAGTTCTATAAAGCTGCAGCATAACTTGCCTGTCCTTGTACTCAAAGCCCCTTCCAATGAAGGCAAGCGTATCACAAGGCCATTTTTAACTACCTTATCTATGTGCGCTGCCGCCTACAGTGATCTGTTGGCCTATAGACCCGGATTCCTCTGCATATCAATATTCCGTAGGGTTCTGCCATTCACCGTATAATTTCCCCTGTACTTGACCTTCCAAAATGCATCACCTCACACTCACCTGGATGAAAGTCCATTCGCCATTTTTCTGCCCATGCCTCCAACTGATCTGTTTCCTGTTTAACTTAAGCTTTAATTTTTAACATTACAAATCAGCAAGGGGCAAGAAGTTCAGGAGGCACCAAAGGCAGGTCAAGGAGAAGAAGAGATGTTTTGAGTGGTATAGTTACAGGTTTTTCAATAGCATGAGGAAAAATTCTTGCAAATGGAAACTCAAAAACATTAGTGCAAAACAGTACATTTCAAGCAGTTTAAAGTTATTTTTCTTTTATTTATCCATCAATTATTCCCTGACTGAGAGGACCGGCAAGCAATTAATTAATGAAAATCAGTTTCTGATTATATCTTAAGAAAAATGGAATGAGTGTCAAGTGCAAATAGTCTAATAGGTCTCAGTATCAATGATGGACATTGAGCTCTCATATGACGCTAAGCCCACCACAGCACGTTCTCACACAGCCTTCCTGCTAGTTTGGCCAACCTAGAGAGCATAGAGTCAGAGTCATACCTGTCTATAGCTCGGAAACATGCCATTCAGCTCAACTTACCCATGCTGCTCAGTTTTCACAATTCAAACTATTCCCATTTGCCTGTGTTTGGTCCCTGCCCCTCCATACCTATCCCATCTGAGTACATCTCTAAATGTTTCTTAAATGATGAAATTGTACTTGCTTCCAGCACTACCTCTGGCAGCCTATACCAGACACCCACCACTCTCCGTGTGGAAAAAAATCGCCTTGCTGGACCCTACTGTATCTCTCCCCCATCACCTTAAATCCACAATGGGGAAACGCTGTTGGCTATCTCCCTTAGCTATACCTCACATGATTTTATAGGTCACCCCTCAGTTCCCTATGCTCAAGGGAAAAAAGTCCCAGCCTATCCAGCCTCTCATTATAACTCAAACCTTCCAGCCCAGGTAGCATTCTTGTAAATATTTTCTAATACATTCTAGTTTAATAGTATCCTTTCTATAGTTGGACAACCGAAACTGCACCTTGTACTCCAAATGGGGCCTCACCAATGTCTCATACAGCTGCAGCATGTGTGAAGACTTTTCACCATCACATTCAAATACATTGGAATGAATCAAGTAAAAGCTATGAAGTAATTCACTGAGGTCTTGGGTCACAGAGGGTAGTGGCCTGCCTCTGAACCAGAAGTTCCAGGTTCAAGTATCACCCAGGACTTGACAGTCAAGGAACATGCATTCATAAAGCAGGCACACAGGTTGAGGATCAATCTGCTAATCCTTCTAATAACAGGTAGTAAGAGCAGGAAAGATTCCTGGTCACACATTTTATGTAAATAATTGGAGCAATTGTCATACATTGCTCCAGGCATGTGAAAATGACATGACACCAATGTTTTGGCTGAATTGTCTATGTCAGCAGCACAGAGATTGATTCCCAAACCATATAGCTTGGGTTATGGACCTACCTCTTTGCCCTAGCTGTGTAGGTAATGTGCAGGTTTACAACACAACAGAAGATTGGAGACAAAATATACCACAGCAAGGATTCATCACCAAATGGTGGCTGCATTAAACTAAGCTGCAGTAAATAGAGAGTTTATTGCACATGGTTATGCAGTATTGGCAATGATGTGAAAGAAATAAGTCCTTACCAAGCCCTCACTGGGCATGATATTTGTTAGGTGGACAACTTCAAGGTGTGCAGACTGTGACACGAGGGAGTCCGATGACAGTGAGATGATGTGATCACAGATCCCAGATAATGTTTTACACTGTAAGTAATCAAAGAATCAAAGACTGGTGTTAGTAATGTGAAAAATAAATGCAAGCTACCTTTTCCTTTCATCAATTGTTCTTTTTATAGTTACCAAATGAAAGCATGTCATTAATCATGCTGCATAAAATACATTATGCTGAAAGAGAGGCACTATTAATCCATCATCATACATATTAACTCTGTATTTCGTGCTTTGTGGGTTTCCAATTGAGTCAATTTCATTACCATTTCAGGCTCACATTCTTAGGCAAGTCCTGAATTTCATGTCTGATCTACAATTTTATTACTTTGTTTTACCTATATGTTGCTGTGTGTTCAGTAATTGCTGAACTGTCAGCACAGACACAGCAGTGTTAATTTGTTGAAGATTTAAATGCAACAGTTTGTTCTCTGGCTCGTGTCACACTTTGCAGAATCAATGGGTCCAGTATTTAAATTTCTGCTGGCAATTTCATTTACAATACAGTTTTGTTTGTCAAAAAGTGAGGCAGTTATCGCCACCCCTCCCTCTGAAATAATGTAAGAATTGGCTATTTTGACAGATTATATTCACATCACCACCCAATCCGTACACTTCACAAAACTGAAAGCTTGTCAAGAAAAAGGGTTTCCAATTTTTCTGCACATGTTTCACAGTTCTTTTTATAAATGACACCAGAACACATACACACACAATAGTGACTTTCCAATTGTATTAGGGATGAACGAAATCAGAATCAGTTCTCAACCCTAAATGATTCATACGGGATATCCCACAAAAGAAAATCTTCTGTATTTTCTGAATGATGTGGTGTTGAGGCCAACCTTTCACCCTTACTCAACACCACAGCCAAAAAGATTCATTGTTTGTTCATATCATCATCATTTCATAAGATGTTGTTAACAAATTGGTCGCCACGTTTGGCAAGCAAACAACGATTACATTTCAAAGTAATTAATTGTGTATAAATTACTCGGGACTCTGCTGAGACAGAAGACAAGGTGCTGATTGACTTGCTGCTCGACGGAAGAATACAGTTAATGAATGTGGGGCAGAAGAAGAGAAATTCACTTGACTTATCACTACTTATATCATCGACGGAGATTGTGCAATTTCACGTCGCAGTGTGCACATTAGCCTTGGCTCTGGTGTCACATCCTTGCAGCAGAACCAGAAGATGTGAGTTTGAGCTCACATCAGAGACTTGAAAAACATAAAGCGGGAGGCTGCTTTTGGAGAAGAGTGAATATCACACTTTGGAGTTGCTTTCCTTCAGCCAAGGTGAAACCAAAATATTGTCTGCCCTATCAGGAGAATGTTAAAGATCACATGGTGCTTTTTGAAGAATAATATTCAACCAGCATAAAGAAACAAATTAACTTATTAATCCTCTTATTTTGGAACTCTGATGTGTAAAATCGACTTGCCAGATTGGCTGAGGAAACGCATGAATACGTTCCAAATGTTATTTGTTGTTCTTTTGGGCATTGCAAGGACAAAGCATGTACTTTAGAAATGTTATTTCCTCGAAGTATTAACGGCACTTTATCTGAACTACTGTCGTGATTTATTGTCCATTTTGAAAGTCCCAATGGCACAAAAATTCAAGGAGCCAAACACTCAGCTCCATCTGCCAGATACACCAATAATCTTTCACGAAGAATGGAGGGGCACACCACAAAACTAATGCTTTCCATTTATGGATTTATGATCCATTATTGTGCAGTGTTAGAAAGCCAGGATGGCAGGAACTGAGATGAGTTTGGAGAAACATATGGGGAATGTTGCACCTTCCTGTCTGGTAAGTTTGGTAATGAATGTGTATTTAATCATATTAACCAATCTCATCATTTTCCCATCTCCATTTTGATTATGTCTGAGCTGGAAAGACCTGTCGATCTCCGTCCCAGCCCACCGCCAAATGAGACCATTCAGTGAGTATTTAGAGCCGCGTCCTGTCAGCATTGGAAGTTGCATAACAAGCAAATCCATGCAGGCTCCCTGATCGAGGGACTCGGAATCGGGAAGGCCGACTGAGATAACCAGCCCTCTGGGCTTGCTGCTGATCCACGTCATAACCTGCAACCTACTCCCCCTCTTGTCATCAATCAGTTCTGGCCTGAACAATCTTGGGCCTCAGTTGAGTGTAGTGCCGGCAATGACCATCACCTCCCGGTGGTGATGCCGTTCAATGCATCAGGCGGCCTCTCATTGGCTGGTGGGATATCAGCCCCTGGGGTCCTCGATCCTGAAGGTAGGCCCACCACTGACCAATCAAGTGCCCTGGTGGAACAAAGTGCTGTGGGCTTTCTCAGAAAGGGGAGGCATAGAGACTCTTGTCAACACTTCAGTTGGCAGCTAAAATCCCCGTTGCCTCCACACAGGTCCAGTCATTCTCTCAATGCAATAATCTTGGGGCATTTACTAGAGCAGGGAACTGACTGAAATTAGAAATGATTTGCATTTTCCACACCTCTGCTGAAATAAGGGAACAGTGGAATCACCGAAAACAAAAACTATATCTCCACACATCTGGTCTGAAACAGAAAATACAGTCGTTCTTTCTGTTTCCTAAGTTTTACAAGTCAAAAAGAGAACATCTAAATGGAGTCACCACATTGCTGGATCTGTGGACAAAGGAAAAGCTATAATGTTCACCACTGAGCTCGAAGGAATTTCTACTGATCGCTGCAGCCTGGATTTTCCCTTGTCCAGTGTTACCATGAATGTGGAGCTAAGTCAAGGGGCAATCCAGGTTTCAAGCAGCGATCATATCACCAAGCAGCAGAAGGACCCAAATGCATGAAGGTGTTACATGGACAGCAAATTAAGAAGTGCAAACCACTGAATCTCTTCACATTTTTATAGATAGTAACATAAATTATTGGAGGGATACATGTCAGATTACGGTAGGAACCAAAATATCACCAACAAACTTCAAAAGATGTGTTTTAAGAGTGTGTAATTTCTTACTACAGTGAAGAAATGTGATAGTCAATAAATGAAAGATTCCCCTTTCAGGATCGGCTATACTTATCAGTAATAATGTCGCAATTTCTGCATTGTTAAATATGAATTCTATCCAGTATAACAGGCTTTATTTCAAGGACATCTTCTCAGTCTTGGCAAAACTCTGGGCCTTCGTCTCTGGCCCAATAGCAGAACTATTTCTGGGTCAAAAGTCCAAATTTCTGAGTAGTGGATCTGATCTACCAGCCAAACAATGAATCTGTCACAGGCAACGTGCCAGATCCTAACCTGCTATGTGCAAAAAAGTGATTTCTTTTCTCTCATCTCAGTGTTGGTTCTCTTCCAACCACCTTCAACTGGTCTTCATTTTCCACAATCCTCCCACTAACAGGAACATAGTTTCTCTGTCCAAATTCCAGAACCCTCAAATATATTGAGACTGTTTCTTACACTGCTTTGAGTTTGATGGATATGAGTTTGCTCGCTGAGCTGGAAGATTCGTTTTCAGACGTTTCGTCACCATTCTAGGTAACATCACCAGTGAGCCGGCGACGAAGCGCTGGTGTTATGTCCCGCTTTCTATTTATCTGGTTAGGTTTCCTTGGGTTGGTGATGTCATTTCCTGCGTTGGTGATGTCATTTCCTGTCCTTTTTCTCAGGGGATGGTAGATTGGCTCCAAATCAATATGTTTGTTGATGGAGTTCCGGTTGGAATGCCATGCTTCTAGGAATTCTTGTGCATGTCTCTGTTTGGCTTGTCCTAGGATGGATGTGTTGTCCCAATCAAAGTGGTGTCCTTCCTCATCTGTGTGTAAGGATACGAGTGATAGTGGGTCATGTTGTTTTGTGGCTGGTTGATGTTCATGTATCCTGGTGGCTAGCTTTCTGCCAGTTTGTCCAATGTAGTGTTTGTCACAGTTCTTGCAAGGTATTTTGTCGATGACATTCGTTTTATTTGTTGTCTGTATAGGGTCTTTTAAGTTCATTAGCTGCTGTTTTTGTGTGTTGGTGGGGTTTGTGGGCTACCATGAGGCCAAGAGGTCCGAGTAGTCTGGCAGTCATTTTGGAAATGTCTTTGATGTAGGGGAGAGTAGTTATGGTTTCTGAGCCCGTTTTGTCTGTTTGTTTGGATTTGTTGCTGAGAAATCCGCGGACTGTGTTCATAGGGTACCCATTCTTTTTGAATACGCTGTATAGGTGATTTTCCTCTGCTCTGCGTAGTTCCTCTGTGCTGCAGTGTGTGGTGGCTCATTGGAATAATGTTCTAATGCAGCTTCGTTTGTGGGTGTTGGGATGGTTGCTCCTGTAGTTCTGTATTTGGTCCGTATGTGTTGTTTTCCTGTAGACGCTGGTTTGAAGTTCCCCATTGACTGTTCGCTCTACTGTGACATCTAGGAATGGCAGTTTGTTATTGTTTTCCTCCTCTTTTGTGAATGTTATGCCAGTAAGGCTATTATTCATGGTCTTGAATGTTTCCTCTAATTTGTTTTGTTTAGTGATGACAAAGGTGTCATCCACATAGCGGACCCAAAGTTTGGGTTGGATGATTGGCAGAGCTGTTTGTTCGAGTCTCTGCATTACTGCCTCTGCTAAGAACCCTGATATCGAAGATCCCATGGGTGTACCATTGGTTTGTCTGTAGGTTTTGTTATTGAAAGTGAAGTGGGTGGTGAGGCATAGGTCCACTAGCTTGATGATGTTGTCCTTGCTGATGAGGTTGGTGGTGTCTGGTGTATGTGTCTTCTGTTCTTCTAATAGTGTCATCAGTGTTTCTTTGGCCAGGTTGATGTTGATGGATGTGAACAGGGCTGTTACATCAAAGGAGACCATTATTTCATCCTCTCCTATCTTGGTGTCTTTGATGGTGTTCAGGAATTCTTGGGTGGAGCGAATGGAGTGACGGGAGTCTTCTACTAGGTGTTTTAGTCTTTGGTGTAGTTCCTTGGCTAATCTGTAGGTTGGTGTTCCAGGTAGTGACACTATGGGTCTGAGGGGGGCTCCTGGTTTGTGAATTTTTGGTAGTCCGTAGAAGCGTGGTGTGTTGGATCCATCTGGTGTCATTTTTTGGAAGTCTCTCTTGTTTAATTTTCAAGATTTTTGAAGTTTTTTGAGTAAGGCTGTGATTCGGTTCTCTAGTTGTGGGGTCGGGTCTGTGGCCACCTGTTGGTTTGATCTGAGTTTGAGTTTGATCTCTGTTATCACTGCAATGTCATATATCCAGATGCTTGCAGCACACTAACTTGACTCATAGAGTCATAGAGCTGTACCGCATGGTAAAAGACCCATTGGTCCAACTCATCCATGTAGAACTGATATCCTAAATTAATCTAGTCCCATTTGCCAGCATTTGGTCCACAACCTTCTAAATCCTTCCTATTGATATATCCATCCAGAGGTCTTTTAAATGTTGTGATTGTATGAGCCTCCACCACTTCCTCTGACATCTCATTCCATTCACGAACCATATTCTGCATGAAAAATTGTCCCTCATGTCCCTTTTATTTCTTTCCTCTCTCACCTAAAACCTATGCCGTCTAGTTGTAGACTCCACTATCCTGGGGAAAAGACCTTGGCTATTCACCTTATCTATGTTCAGCCTGATTTATATACCTCGATAAAGTCACCCACAATCTCACACGCTCCGTGGAAATAAAAATTATCTGCCTATCCAGCCTCTCCTAGAGTCTCGGTAATACGTTTGTAAGTCTTTTCTACACCCTTTCCAGTTATAATATTCTTCCTAGAGAAGGGCAGCCAAAGTTGCGTGCAGTACTCCAAATGTGGCCTTATTGATATCTTCAAGATATAATGTGACATCCCGGCTCCTGTACTCAGTTCTCTGATTGATGAAGACAAGTGTGCCAAATGCTTTGTTCACCAACCTGTTTGCCTGTGATGCCACTTTCAAGAACTATGCACCTGCATCCCTAAGTCTTTCTGTTCGACAACACTCCCTAGGGCCCTACTGTTAAATGTCTATGTCCTGCCCTGGTTAGTCTTACAAAAATACAACACCTCAAATTTACCTAAATTAGCCTCCATCTGCAATCCTCAGCCCATTGGCCCAGTCAATCAAGATAGTGGGTTGTTGTACTGTTAGATAATCTTCTTCACTGCCCACTATACCACCAATTTTGGGGTCATCCACAAGCTTACTAACCATGCCTTCTATATTCTTATCCATATATACATTCATGTAAAATTATGAACAACAGTGGACCCAACACCGATCCTCACTGCATATCACTAGTCACGGGGCTCCAATCTGAACAACACTCTGCTATCATTGTCTGTCTCCGACTGTCAAGCCAATTCTGTATCCAATGGCTAGCTTCCCTTGATCGCTTGTGTTCTAACATAACTAACCAGTCTACTCTTCAGCACCTTTTGGAAAACCTTGCTAAAGTCCATGTAGACAACATCTACCACTCTGCCTTCATCTACCTTCTTGATCACCTCTTTAAAAAACTCAATCAAGTTAGTGACACATGATTTCCCATGCACAAAGCCATGCTGATTATCCCTCATCAGCCCTTGCCTTTCCAAATGCATGTAGATCCTGTCTCTCAGAAACACCTCCGAGAACCTACCCACCACTGACATCAGGCTCACCAGTCTATAGTTCTTGGTTTTTCCTTATAGTCTGTCTTAAACAATAGCACAGCATTAGCTACCCTCCAGTACCTCACCCATGGCTATTGATGATACAAATAACTCTGCTAGGTGACATAATTTCTTCCCTCACTGACTACAACATCCTGGGATGCATTTGAATAGATCTTGGGGATTTATCTATCTTTATGCATTTTAAGAACTCCAGCACCTACTCTTCTGTAATGTGGACTCCTTTCAAGCCATCACCATTTATTTCCCCAAGTTGCCTAGCTTCCGTGTCTTTCTTCTCAGTACGTACTGACACAAAATATTCATTTAGGATCTCACCCATTTCCTGTGGTTCCACGCATAGATGGCTGTGTTGATCTTTAAGGGGCCCTATTGTCTCTCTGGTTACTCTTTTGCCTTTAATGTACTTGTAGAATCTCTTTGGATTCTCCTTAACCTTATCTGCCAAAGTTATCTCATGTCTCCTCTTTGCCTTCCTGATTTCCTTCTTAAGTGTACTCCTGTACCCCTTGAAGTCCTCAAATGATTCACTTGATCCCAGCTGTCTATACTTGGCATAAGAATCTCTCTTTTTCTTGATCAGAACCTCAGTATATCCAGACATCCAATGTTCCTTACTCCTGCCAGGCTTGCCCTTCATATTAGCAGGAACGTGGTAGCCCTGAATTCTCATAGTATTGCTTTTGAAAGCCTCCCACTTGCTACATGTCCTTTTACCTGCAAGCTGCCTCCAACAGTTAACTTTTGAAAGTTCCTTTTCAATACTATCAAAATTGACCTTGCCACTATTTAGAACATTAACTGGGGACCAACCCTATCCTTTTCCGGAACTATTTTCAAGCTAATTGAATTATAGCCACTGGTTCCAGAGTGCTCCCCCATGAACACCTCAGTCACTTGCTGAGCCTTATTTCCCAAGAGATGGTTGAATTTTGCCTCTTCTCTAGTAGGGCCATCGACAAATGGATTGAGAAAATTTTATTGGACACACTTAACAAATTGCCCTCCATCCCAGCCCTTGACACAATGGCAGTCCCAGTCTACGTTTGGAAAGTTAAAATTCCCTACCTTTATATCTCTATTATTCCCATAGCTATGTGATCTTCCTCCAAATTTGCTCCTCGATTTCCTGCTGACTGTTGAGGGACTTACAGTACAATCCCATCAATGTGATTACCCCCTTCTTATTTCTCAGTACCACCCATATCGCCATATTGGACAATCCTTCAGTAACTACTAGTGTGATATTTTCACTAATCAAAAACGCCATTCCAAATCGTCTGTTTTCTGCCCTTCTATCCCTCCTATAGTATCTGTACCCGGGAGCACTGACCTGCCAATCCCATCCATCGCTCAGCCAGATTTCGGTAACGTGGCTTTGATATCCCAGTCCCATGTTCTCATCTATGCCTTAAATTCATCTGTCTTGCCTCAGGCCTCTTGCATTGAAATAAATGCAATTTAATTCATCAATCTTCCCTCGTTCCCTGCCACGCTCTTGCCTGCCTTGCTCCATTTAACTTTTGTACCAGCCTTGACCTCTCGCTTGTCTCACTAGTGTTTCAGGTCCCACCCTGCCCTGCTAGGTAGTCTAAAACCTCCTGAGTAACTCTAGCAAATCTCCTTGCCAGGACATTGGTCTGCCTCCAGTTCAGGTGAAACTTGTCTCTCTTGAACAGGCTAATTCTGCTCCAGAAGAGATACCAAAGATCCAAAAATCATAATCACTGCCCCCTGCACAAGTTCCTCTGGTGTGCTTTCGTTGGCCCTTTACTTCTATTTCTACTCTCATGAGGATGTGGCATTGGGAACAATCAAGGGATTAGTAGCCTTCACCTTCTGCTTTTTGACCTCCTGCCTAACTCCTTTTTTTACTCTCATCCCTTTCTCTACTTATGTAATTGGTAACAATGTGCACAGTGACCTTCAGCATGCTCACACTCCCCTTTTGTGATGATGCTGTAATTGTCCAACACATCCTTGAAGCTGGCACCAGGGAAGCAACACACCATCCTGGAATCTCGCTCACAGCCGCAGAAACATCTGTCTGTGTCCCCGACTAGAGAGTCCCCTATCACAATTGCTTGTTTGGACTTTGCCATACACTGCTTTGCAGCAGAGCTGGTCGTAGTGCCTGGCGGCTGTTGCTATTTTCCCCTGAGAGACTGTCGCCCAGCAGTATCCAAAAGGTATGCTTTTTTGAGAGGGGGATAACTATTGGAGACTCCTGAGCTAGTCTCCCTCTCCTGTCGGTCACCCACTTACCTCACTGCACCTGTGTTGTGACCCCCCCACCCCTGAATCCACTACTGAGCATACTCTCTGCCTCTTGAAAGCTTCTTCATGCTTCTAGCTGCTTCTCCGACTGATCCATGTGGTCCGAGAGCAGCTGTAGTCTTACACATCTCCTGCTGGCATAGTCATCAGAGACAGCAGACCACTCCCTGATCTCCCACATCTAACAGGAGAAGCATACAACTCCACTGACTGTCGCCTCTGTTCCTTTAACAACGAGCTAACTTAAGGGGGAGAAAAGAAATCTTACTGTACCCTTAACTTGTTGCTGCTTGCCCTCCTCAACAAAGCCTAGCTTCTACCTAGGCCTGCTTCTCCCTGACGCTCAATTATATTCCTATCACTGAATCCACTACGATCAATATCCTGTACACTGGCCCAGAAACTGAACTGGACCAATCAATATAAATATTATGTCCACAGAAGCAGGTCCTAGGTTCTGACCTTCTTTAAAAGACGCTGGCCGGAAGCTAGGAATCCTGCATTGCGTAAATCATCTCCTGTCTCCCAAAAACCTGCCTATCATCTAAAAGACACAAATCAGGAGTATGATGGAATACTCTCCACTTGCCTGATGAATACAGCTCTAATAATACTTAGAAGATTGATACCATCTAGGATAAAGCAGTATGCTTAAAAAGCACCGCATCCAACACCTTCAACATTCACTCCCTTCATTGCAGCAACAGCACAGCAGCAGCAGGTATTTTTAATCATCTGTAACGGTAGATGAGGCTCCTTCAATAGCACCCTCCAAATCCATACACTCTGCCACAGAGTCGGACAAGCACGGTTGATGTATGGGACTACCATTCAATGCAGGTTTCCCTCCAGGTCACACACCATCCTGATTTCAAACTGTACTGCTGTTCCTTCAGTATCACTGTGCCAAAGTGCTTGAACTCCCTTCCCCAAAGGTACAGCGCGTATAGTGACCCAACATGGACTGAAGAAGTATAAGAGGGTAACTCACTTTTTGAAGGATAATTAGAACGGGCAATAAACACTGGCCGAAGACTGTGATGCCCAGATCCCATGAAAGAACAAATATTTTAAAAAATTAATGCGTTGTGATTTTCCAACTTGAATAAACTGAAATATCTAGGTGTAAACTGAGAGTAACGTGTGAACTTTGTCAGATCACTGACACAGATTAAATGGTGCAAAAACACCAAAGCTGCCAAAGTAGCAGCCTATGCTACATGTGTGAAAAACAAACCACTTTCAGCCATGTAGCTAACTGAAGCTAACATAGGCCAAAAGAGCCTGCTTGAAGGATTATCCTAATCACAAAGCATCCAGCAAAATATGGCAGCCTGAGCTGAACATTTGCTCAAGTTGTTTTTTAGAGTCTGAACTCTCATCGCCGACAGCTTGTTGTCACCTCCCTCAGGGACCATTGGTACTAACTGTTACCAATGGTTTATTGTGTTTGTCAGAAGTTTGAGGTACCGTCCAAGGGCTTTCAAAAAGTAAGAATGCAGGCATTAAATTGAGTTTCGCCGATGTGACTTTGGAATCAAGTTCATTTGTATCCAACAGACTTGGGTAGAGGAAGCGGACTGCTTACTTGCCTCTTTAGATCCCACGAGATGGTGAAAGAATCGATCTCCTTCTTGCTAATAACAAGAGAATATTTTCATTCAGGGTCACAGAGGGGAAAAGAAACCAGAGGGGAAATGAAAGTAGCCAGTTACCCAACTGCGCTGCCCGAAGGTTTCTCAGTCTCTTCCAGTTCCTGCACTCAGGTTCTTGTGTGCAGTTGGAATAGCCTTCCCGTTGGCTGAGACAGGGGAGTTAATTCCAATCTCCCTTCTCATTTTCTCCTGACTCCAGCTGTTCGGTTCCCCGAGGCAGTAGTGACACGATACATTTCCAATTTTCATAAGTTTCCAGTTTTGTGACCCAAGCTACATTCTCTTTATTACATATGTCCAATCAATCTCCAGATCCATCACCCACCAAGACAATCTGAAGGCTCTCTGCTTCCACCTTGGAAAGAGGACAGAACAGTCTCCATGCACCACTACCCTCTTTCCTTTGTATGAGTTTGTTCTCATTTTTAGCAACGTCTCCTTCAACCTGTTTCTCCAGATCAAGCCTATGGGTACCTGCATGAGTCCCAACTGTATCTATCTCTTTGTGGAGTATATGAAATATTCCTTGATTCCAGTGCTACTCAGACCCCTCCCACAACTCTTTTTCTAGTGTATTGTGGACATCATCGATGTTCCATCCCATTTTTGCCCGGAATTATCAAAATGAATCAGTTATGCTTCCAAGTTTCATCCTACTCTCACCTTCACTTGTTCTATCTCTGACTCTTCCCCTGACTTCCTTGACTTCACACTTTCCATTTCTGAGGACAGGTTATCTATCAGTATCCATTACAAACCCACCAATTCCGACAGTTACTTTGGCTACCTTTCCTCATGCAGTGCTTTCTACATTCTCCGAGTGTATCCATCTCCATCAGATCTATTCCAATGATCCCAACCTTCCATTAGGATGTCTCTGACATGTTCTCCTTTTTCCTCAACTGAAGATTCTGTCCCCTTCCCACAAGACTATCAGCTGTGTCTAACCCAACTCCTGCAATTCTGCCATCATTCCCTACCCTCCCTCCCAAAACAACAATAGTTCTCTTGTCCTCACTTTCCACCTCATCAGTCGCTATGACATCCACAACCTTAAGCAGGATGCTAACAATGAAGAAATTTTCCTCTCACTTCCACTGTCAGCATTCTATAGAGACTATTCCTTCTGTAACACCCTGGTCCATTCCTCTGTCACTCCTAACACTTCTTCACTCACCTATGGCATCTTCCCATGCAATCATAGAAGGTGTAACACTTGCCCATTCACCACCTCCCTCCTCACTATCGAAGGTCTCACACATACCTTCCAGGTGAAGCACCATTTCACTTATACTTGTTTCAATCTTAGTCTACTATATCCATTCCTCACAGTACTGTCTCCATTACAATGGTGAAGCCAAACACTGACTGGGTAACTGCTTTGCAAAGCACCTTCTCTGCCTGTAGGAATGGCCTTGACCTTCCAGGTACTTGCCATTTCAATAAACCACCTTGCTCCCACAGTAGTATTTCTATCCTGGATGTGCCATGGTGTTCCAACAAAGCTCAAAGCAAGCTGGAAGAACACCACTTCATTTTCCAAACCTTTGAGACTAAACATTGGGTTCAACAACTACACAGCATGAACTCTGTTTTGATTAAACACCACCTCCCATCCCTCACCATCACCACTTCTCTTTACACCCATTGTACAACGCTATTGCCTTCACTTTTCTCTTTAAATTTTGACTTTTTTCTTCATTTGATCTCGGCTTTGAATTGAGCTTAAAGCATTATCCACAGCCCCAGGTATAGGATTCTCCAGAAAAATTACCCTAGCCCATTTAATTGGAACCCAGCCACAGGGAATAGTTTCCTCCGTACCTTTTAACGGTGCAAGTTCCCCTTGAACTGAAACCCCTTCATCGTACATCACTGTCGGAGCCACACAATTAATAAATCCTATGTCAATTGGCACAAGCCTTGAGAACCAAACACAATGTTATTACCCTTAAGGTTCTGAGCTTTAATTTGATACCTTTGGCGCTCTTAATCCAATTTGCTTTTAAATCCTCAGTTTGATTTGTGTTTTGTCAGAACAATGGGCTACATCCCAGAATGTTCACAAAACTTTGCCAAAAATTCTGGCAAGTTTCGTGCAGTAAAATGAAATTTGATTTACTCAGTCAATGTGTAACAAAAGGCCTAATTAGAAAGGACAGCAATAGGAAGAATCACTCCCCATAGTAAAAATAGAACTTGTCATTTCAACTACTGTAAACAATCAGCGTGGTCATGCTACAATGCAGCTGCCTTGGCATTGATGGGAGTGTGGGATCGGGTGCCAATTCCAGTGGACTCTATAGAGGAATTTCCTCTTACCCTCTGACAAAGGAGCCAACCTCAAGTGTTATTTCAATAGCACAAAGGCACAAGCTGACTAGAATGATATATTAGAACAGCAGAAAATGTCTTGTCTACTGAACGAGTTCAACATATATATGAAAAGTGAAGGTTTAAAAATATCTACTTTGCATTCAAAACTGCAATGATACTGGATCAATTTTGATCAATTGATTTGATAATACTGGTAATTGGTATCATTATTCTAGATGACCAAGTTGTACTTTGAATGTTTCAGTGCTGCAAAGAAAGGGGGTGGAGGATTCCAGGCAACCGGCATGTTATGCACGAGCTGTGCGGTGAATCCTGACAGGGTTCTCTAAATTTGTTTACTTTTGGTCTTAAAATGTCTTCCTTTGATGAGCAAATATACATCAAAACAAACTATTTCACTCTGTCAATACCAAAAGATGCATAATTCCCAACCATAAATGTTTGAACTTTGAAATCAAAAGAGATAACCACACTTCTGTTCTTAGTTCCGCACCTGGGAACCAAAGAAGCATATTCTTGTTATATAGCTGCAAGAACCTGGTACTTGCCCTGAAGGCTAGAACAGCTAAAATTTCAAGGCTGAGATACATCCTTTTGTGGGGAATATCAGGGATAAATGGCAAGAATGTGCAAATAGAAATGAGATCTGGCTCCACTTTGAATTAATTCAATGTGGAAGCAGGCTGAAGAAGTTGAACGCTCCACTCTGCTCCTAAATTCCCAATGGAATCTGGAAAACTTAGATACATTAATCAAATTGGGAAACAAAATGAAATAACTGTTGAACTAAGACAAGCAAACACCAGTCAAATGAATGGAATTTTTAACAACTCACCACGTGGAGAATCTTATTTTCGGTTTCATAGACTGTACAGTCCTACAGGAGGAGAAAGGGAATAATCAATTATCTCATTCCATTCTGGCAAACAGCATTCAGTGCTTCTCAGAAGCCCTGAGACAAGTTATAGGATGTTAGTGATCATGTTTTTGTTCAAAGTTTTTCAAACCATTACTTAGTTTAACCATGAAACCATTTTAAGGTACATGGACAAAAACAAAAGTACAGATAAAGCCCTCACATGCTAGCTTCCTCTAAGATCCATAGGAGACATCAGCACAAGAGGTTGAATAATGCAAACTCAAGGTGACAAAATTACGCCAAAAAATTTGAGTTCTTTGAGATTGTATAATCTTGATGGTCCTCTGATAAACTGTAACCAAAAACTATTGCGCTACTGGTGTGTGGAGTAGGGGTAGATTTTTAAAAAGAGAGACGAGTATTGTTGTTGAAACAACAAGGACATTCTTCAGAAAACTATTCGAACAGACTGAAAGCCTGTCTTGGTCCGATAACATAAAATGAACCCAAAGTGTAAAAGTACAGGATCCAGTCAAGCACAGTCGCTGATACAGATATCCACAATCTTACCCTTGCTAAGTAATCAGCTTTCTATATCAGGTAAGGGTTGTAACATGTGAAAAGGCAAGTATATTGACAGACTATCTAAGCGAATCCATGAATCATAGAATCTGTGCTGAGAGCAGTGTTTCGTCTTGCTAATCAATTTGAAAAGGTGCAGAAAAGATATAAAAGGATATTGCTGGGTTTGAAGGGTTTGAGTTATAGGGAGATGCCGAACTATTTTCCCTGCAGTGTCAGAGTTTGAGGGGTGACCTGATAGAGATTTATAAAATCATGAGAGTCATGAATAGGGTGAATAGTCAAGGGAATCTAAAACTAGAAGACATAGGTTTAAGGTAAGAGGGGAAGGTTGTAAAAGGGACCTGAGGAGCAACATTTTCACGCAGATGGTAGTGCACGTATGGAATGAGCTGCCAAAGGAAATGCTGAAGGCTGGTACAATTACAACATTTAAAAGGCGTCTGGATGGGTACATAAATAGGAAGGGTTTAGAGAGATATGGGCCAAATGTTGGCAAATGTGACTAGACTAAGTTAGGATGTCTGGTTGGCACAGACGAGTTGGACCAAAGGGTATGTTTCCATGCTGTACAACTTACGACTCTATGAACCTTTATTTTGATTGCACTTTTCCAAATATATGTTGGTGTTCTGTTTCACTTAGACTACAGCATGCCACTTTTGGTTATTTTGAGCCCAAGTGCTATTTGAAGCATCACTGGGCTATCGTGCCTACAGCCACTAAAGCTATTGAGAAGATGGCCTCATTGATTGTTAGTACTATTTGTTTTGGCGCTGAAAAATCATATTAAGTGTTAGCTGTAAGGCTGCATGATATAATTCCATTTACTGCTGCAAATTTTGAAAATAAAACAATGGGACTGATGCCACAGCATGACGCTAAATGCTTTTCAGGCCAACCTGGATTCTGCCTCCAAAGCTGCAGAACCTGCATTAGAAGCCAGGCATCAGCGTTAGAATTCGATAACTGTGTCGAAAACAAATTTCTGAAAGCTAACATACTGGCTGTAATTTAACATTTTTCAAACAAATAACCATAATGTAAAATGCAGCAGAACAAATCTGTGTAGATTTAATAGAAATATTGACCCAGATTTCCCACTGGTCAGACAGATAATAGTTATAGTAGCATAGACAGCAGTAGTGCATGGGGACACTATGGAATTTCCATCATGCTACACTCTGAAAGAATTGCTCAGGAATTTTGCACAATGCCTGGAGTCCTTTGCAAGTCTCCAATTCAATCAGAGGTCAGATGAATCCAATGAATTAGAGGTAAATAGTTTATCAAGGAAAGCCAGATGACTAAATATATCATCTAATGCCTGAGTCTCTATTGAACAAACCCCATTCTTATTCATCACATTCTCCATTATAACTGCCCTAAATTCTCACACTCCCTCCTTCCTTCCCCCACCCATTGTTACACCAAACCTGACCCTCCCACCACTGTTGAACACATGGCATGGCACAGCCAAATCGACTCAATGTGCCACACCACATGCCACCACTGGACTTGAACCACCCACTTCTGACAACTCCCACGCCAGCCCCATCAGACACAATTTTACCCACCTAAACCAATCTAGGATAAACACTGAATTTCTTACATTTCTACCTTTAACTCTGGTGCCCCAATTCACCCAGCACCTTAACTCCTACTCATCTGGTATCCTACCATTGGCACCCTACCCAACTGGAACCCGTCCTTACCAGTGCCCTAACATTACACTTACATGATGTATTTATCATTCGACACTAGCTGCCAAGGTGCTTGCCTGGACCCTTTCTCTTTTAGAATGAAGCGACTGAGTGCTGTGTAAAGGAGGCCATGGTTCACCCTGCTCTGACAGCTCGCACCGGGAAAGGACTATCAGGCTCTGCTTTTCTGAAAGAGCCCAGGTCGGAATCTCGTCTCAGAAGCACAGAGCTCCCAGCTTCCATAAAAGAAAAGGAAGGGTGGGTTGGCAACGTGTGTACAATTTCCACTCCTTGGAAAATACAGTCCACCATGAACTGTGGGGAAATGTGCGTTTCTCGCCGTGTGACCTTGCAGAGGGAGCAAGCTTGGGAGTGGCTTGGTGCCTGGAGGCAGCCATTTTGAAACAAATACTGAAGCTGTTTTGTAAATTTATCCAGAATGCTGCGGCTGTAATACTGTATTCTGCAATCTGCTCTGCTACTCTGATGCACTTTGTAAAATAGAATAGATTAGAATAGAAATGTATTGTCATGTATACATGAAAAATACAGCAAAAAGGTTAATAAGCCGCCCTACCGTGGTGCCTACATCAGCGACAGAAGTCACACTTGATAATAAAAAAGGGATGATCTGTCTATCTAGCACATAAAGCAACACTCTTCACTGCATCTCGGTACATGTGACAACAATAAATCAAACTCAAAAATGAAATCAAGGTCAACAGTGAATGTTAGTATCTGATTTTGCTACACCTCCCAAGACTGAAGCATTGTACGGAGGGCCAGTCCTGGGATATTTGGAGCCAACGCTGTGAAGGTTAATACTATCTTCAAGGTGTAGTCCAGAAGGTACACAGAAGGTTGCTCAGAAGTTGCTCACTTTTAAAAACCACACAAGAAAATGTTAATATGCCACACATTCAGCTGAGCAACTTGCATATGTTAAGTTTAGGAAAAGGAAATTGCTTAATGTTATAATTTCTACAGAAAAATAAGATGATAATTCTCAGAAAATAAGAATCTAAATCGGGTAAAGAAGCAATGGGATCTGGGATCACAAATCCACATTTCACAATAAGAAAGTGGTGACACAGGTTATCTTTAAGCTATGTATTTTCATTTTCTCTTATTCTTAAACTATCAGAATGGCACCAGGTTATGGCGACGAATGAAAGCTTTTCAATTTTTTAAATTGTATCTCACAGTAAAATACACACGACAACAAAAGTCATTTATTTGTAACAGTCATTCATTGCTTCGTAATAAGGCCCTCCAAAAGCAAACCCTCCAAAAACAAACCTTATTTGTGAGGGACAGAACTGAAAAGGAGTTAGAGCACACTACTTTTGGAGCACCGTGTATAGCTCTTGCCAATGAATAAAATCACTTTAGTCCACAGGAATACTCTCTCATCAGAAGGAGACGACTGGTGGTGGTTTAAACGGAAGGTCACCACATGCAAGGGGTGAGGTTAAGAAGGCAGAACCTTCACAGTAACCTCAGCCAGCGCAGGGATTGAACCCATGCTTTTGGCATCACAAACCAGCTGTCCAGCCAACTGATCTATTCTCTCCAGAGACACCGGAGATGGGGTAAAAGTAAAGATATAGAAGAATGATATCAGAGCTGTAGGTTAGTATTTGTCAGGGAAAGATGAACAGGTTAATTCTCTTTTCCCTTGAAAAGATAAGTCTAAGGCGGCAACCTCGATAAAATCTTTAAAATTGTACAAGGTTTGGAGAACTAAGTCACGGTGGGACTGCATCCACTTGGGGAACGATCAAAACTAGAGGCCATCACGATAAGCAAGTGTCACCGTAAAACCAAAAGGGACTTCAGAAGAAATGTATTTATCAAGTGAGAGGTGAGGACACAGAAGCTGCTCCCACAGGGAATGACTGAATTGAGTGTCATCGCTGCATTTAAAGGAAGGGCAGACAGGCATATCAGGGAGAGGCAAACAGCAGGTTCCTCCCATAGTATTATGACAAGAGGTGGCTCAAATGCAGCATCAACACTGAATTGTTGAGCTGAGAGGACAGATTATGTGCTGCATTTACAATGC